>NC_135234.1:217141633-217456098 GCF_051348905.1 Ranitomeya variabilis | reverse complement strand
CACAGGATTATATGTAGTGACAGATTGGGTCAGGAGACTGCTTTGGTCTTCCCTCTGTCGGAGCACTAGATGGGAGGAGTTCTCCAACTAATGAGTGCCGCCCGCTCGCCGCAGTATCAGCCAGTAGAAGCAGAATTAGTATTGAGAGCATAGTGCATAATTTATAAATGTAGTTACCTCGGTACAATGGTAGTTTTGTTAAAGCTTTCGGTGCATATGATGGTGTTAAATGTGGTTTTACGTGTTTTTACCGTGTTTGTGTGCGCTCACTCACTGACCCGTAGAAGCGCCAGGTAGGCGTGAAAAGGCCGTCGTCAGGCTCGCCGCACTCTGTGCAAATGTACCCCCGGCCGTGAAGACTTTTATGTGAGTAAATAAAGAAACTGTCTCGGAAGATCGGTGAGTGCTGCCTTTTCTTTTTCTTCAGTGTCCAACTTCTTGTTAACACTTAATTTCTAATCAGCCAATCACATGGCGGCAACTCAGTGCATTTAGGCATGTAGACATGGTCAAGACAATCTCCTGCAGTTCAAACCGAGCATCAGTATGGGGAAGAAAGGTGATTTGGGTGCCTTTGAACGTGGCATGGTTGTTGGTGCCAGAAGGGCTGGTCTGAGTATTTCAGAAACTGCTGATCTACTGGGATTTTCACGCACAACCATCTCTAGGGTTTACAGAGAATGGCCCGAAAAAGAAAAAAAATCCAGTGAGCGGCAGTTCTGTGGGCGGAAATGCCTTGTTGATGCCAGAGGTCAGAGGAGAATGGGCAGACTGGTTCGAGCTGATAGAAAGGCAACAGTGACTCAAATCGCCACCCGTTACAACCAAGGTAGGCCTAAGAGCATCTCTGAACGCACAGTGCGTCGAACTTTGAGGCAGATGGGCTACAGCAGCAGAAGACCACACCGGGTACCACTCCTTTCAGCTAAGAACAGGAAACTGAGGCTACAATTTGCACAAGCTCATCGAAATTGGACAGTAGAAGATTGGAAAAACGTTGCTTGGTCTGAGTCTCGATTTCTGCTGCGACATTCGGATGGTAGGGTCAGAATTTGGCGTAAACAACATGAAAGCATGGATCCATCCTGCCTTATATGGAGCATCTTTGGGATGTGCAGCCGACAAATCTGCGGCAACTGTGTGATGCCATCATGTCAATATGGACCAAAATCTCTGAGGAATGCTTCCAGCACCTTGTTGAATCTATGCCACGAAGAATTGAGGCAGTTCTGAAGGCAAAAGGGGTCCAACCCGTTACTAGCATGGTGTACCTAATAAAGTGGCCGGTGAGTGTATATCAATAGGTAGACCAATCAGGGAAGCGTGGTTTAAATCCAGAGACGAGACCGCTAAGTAATCTGGGTAATTTCGCAATGCATCTCTGGGAACGGAAGCTGGCGGCAGCCTCGCCGCTCGGGTACATCGGTGGACGCCGGAGGGTGAGAATAGCACCATTTTTAAAAAAAATATTTTTAACATTATATCTTTTTACTATTGATGCTGCATAGGCAGCATCAATAGTAAAAAGTTTGTCACACAGTGTTAATAGCAGCTTTAACAGACTGCGTTACACCGCGTTATGCGGTGGTGTAACGCAGTGTGTTTAACAGACTGCTAAAACGCTATATGGGTGGTGGGCGCTGACTGCAGGGGAGTGATTTTCTGGTTTTTATTTTTTGATTCTAAGATTTTTTTTTATTTAGGATTTAAGTAGTAACGTTTCTCCTTATGGAGAGTGACATGTTAATCATGTCGAGAAGAGGAGATTTAAAGCTGCAATGCTCCTCTGGGAAATATGCAAATAGTCTCTTCAGAGATGGAGAGGACTAGAACTCTAGTGCCACCTATTAGAAGTAGCAATTGACTGTTAGGATTGCTATTTCCAATAGGTGGCACTAGAGTTTTAGTCCTCTTCCTCTCTGAAGAGACTATTTGAATGATTTATTTGTAATAATTGCATTCTATTGTATGAAATAAGCATTTGATACAATAGAAAAACAGAATATTTGGTACAGAAGCCTTTTGTTTGCAATTAGGTTTCTCATCGAGCACATCTTGGACGTCAGTGGTCAGCAATTGCAAAAGGAGTTGAAAGCAGCAGATCTTTATTGATTTGTGTACCCAAATGCATTTATCATGGGAAAAAAATCCTCCGCCGTCAATTGTCTCATTGAAAGCAGCCAAAGTTTCTAAGTGCGTGTATTTCTGCCCATTTCGCTCTTACTCGATACTGAAACTATCTCTATTTTTCAAAACGTTTCATGTTGAGTGTATCTCTACATTCATAGCGGGAAATATTGGTACCCTTCAAAATTGTTCCAAAAACTGAAGTGTTCCTCCCAGAAAATTATTGCAGTTACACATGGTTTTTATACTGCGTGCAAGGCGTCATGAACTCTGAAGATTACCAATGGATTTTGGTTCACAGCGATTTGCAGCCATTTATTCCATAGCGTGTGCAAGCCCAAGCAAATATTAAAGGGATTGTCCACTATTAGGACAACCTCTTCTTGAGAAAAAAGTTTAATAAGGCTTATACTCGCCTACTGTGTCGGCGCTGTTCCCGCAATGTCGGCACTCCCTGTCCTGGGGGTCCTGCGCTGGCGTCACGGTCTCCGCCTTTGTACGGATTGAACATGAAGAGGAAGTCTGGGCTGCAGCTGATCTGACTTCCTCTTTATGTTCAATTTGACAGGAGACAAGGTGCCGGCGTCGCGTGTAACAATGCTGCATGAGAGCCACTTGTAGAGCGAGTACTGACACCGCGGTAATGGCGCCGGCACAGGAGGTGAGTATAAGCTTTATTTTATGGGGGCCAAGTGAGGAGTATGGGAAGAAGTTGTCTAAGTAGTGAACAACTTCTTTAAGTTGATGACGGCAAAAAATTTTTGTTGCTCATTTTTAGGGTTTTGGGTGAAATTATGTCTAATTTACCTTTTTATTTCTCCGTTTTTTTTGTGTTGTTCCAATGCACACAAAGGAAGTAAACGTGTTTTTAACAAAACATGTAAATGTAATAATTTTCTGTGAGAAATACTTTATTTTCTGGAAAAATATCAAGGATGCCAACACTTTCGGCCATGATTGTATATACTTATAGCTAAATATAATATGTCATTAAAAGGATCTTTCAATTACTCTTTCTGGAATAGTTTAGTTACAGATGTTTTGTTGTCATGGAATGTTCTTTATTGCAGATTTCACCACTCCAGAGAATGAGTCAGTTGAGCTGTAGGGCAAGGTGGGTGACCTCAGAAAGTCATCCTGCTGGCACATCACCAGTATTCATATCAAACGCCTCCCTGTACCTGTCTGACACAGCTACCACTCTTGTTTGCATTCCATGCAAGCCAAACTTGAGAATTCTTGGATATTGAGTAATATCTAGTCTGCAGTTTTAACCTTTATGGAGTAACATTAAGTGATTGTGAGGACCACTTAAACTTTTAAAAATGAACATACTTCTTCTAATGAGAAATTCTATAAACATGCAGTATATCAAACAATGGATTCATGTTTAATTCAGGATGAGTTAAAACTGGCTTCAAAGTAATGACGAACCATGAACAGATTTTACTTACTAGATCTTGATTTGTGAGCAATGGGAGAATAATTTGAAATTGCTTTGACATGCACAGTGAGAATAGCAGGACGCCCATATCGGCGCTCTTGTGTGTAATCTGAATGGGGTGAGTCATGAACTGATTAGCAATAAACAGCTGTGTGTTATTGCCTATTAACTGATATACAGTGAATATGAAGTTTGGTATATATGTAGCACACGGCACTGCACTTATGATACTGTCTTGTTAAACTCTTCACTACATGTGTGTCATTTTCAGTAAATATGATATGCTCTTTTTTACGATTGTTGTTAAATACTTTTGATTATGTGCATAATTTAAATATCATGTGTATGCACCAATGTAATGCTTGAGAGAGGTTCTCTCTAAAGAACTGAAATGTCTACATGATGGGCCATAAAATGAGGTTTAGTGGATACCTGGAGGCTTGGAGCCCAAATAGCATATATTCAGGGCTGTATTTAGAGTTTCTGCTGCCCTAGGCACTTTTCGTGCTGCCTCCCCCACTGGTGAGTATGACTCAGGCTACGTTCACATTAGCGTTGTGCGGCGCAGCATCGGGCGCAGCCGCGGCAACGCATGCGTCATGCGCCCCTATATTTAACATGGGGGGCGCATGGACATGCGTTGTCTTGCGTTTTGTGACGCATGCGTCATTTTGGCGCAACTGTCAGGGCGCAGAGGACTCTGCATGATGCAGTTTTTTCTGCGCCAAAGATCATGCAAAAAATGAACGCATGCGTCACAAAACGCTGCGTTGTGCATGCGTTTTGCATGCGTTGTGCGTTGCGTCGCCGACGCAAATGTGAACGTAGCCTAATGCAGTCACTGTCGGCAGTGACTTGGGCTACTTTCACATCAGCGATTTTTACCATTTATGGCAGATCCGGCAGTTTTTCTGCATGTGCCACGTAACGTATCACTTACTGCAACACTGCGTTCGTTCTCATTCATTCCCTGTGGGACTTGCGGACATGTGCTGCACTTGCAGTTTTGCCGCGATCCAGTAAATGCGGTACTTGCAGCAACAGAAAAAAAATCGCTGTTAGCAGTGTTTTTTTGTCTCATCGTGTAAAACCGCAAGTGCTGCACATGTTCGCAAGTCCCATAGGGAATCAGTAAGGGGTCCAAATCTATGTATATGCCCATGTAGCTCTATCAAAGACAATTCCAGCAATATTTTTACATGCTCAGTCCACTCATCTGAAATTGGTTTGCATACATATGCAAATGAGGGAGTAGATCTGTTACTCCAGCTCTAAACCCCCTCAGTGCTGTATTATATAGTATATAACACAGCCACGTAGTATATAGGAGCCACGTAGTATATAGCACAGCCCACTCAGTATATAGCACAGCCCACGCAGTATATAGCACAGCCCACGCAGTATATAGCACAGCCCACGCAGTATATATCACTGCCCACGCAGTATATAACACAGCCAGGCAGTATATAACCCAGCCCACGTAGTATTTAACCCAGCCCACGTAGAATATAACACAGCCCACGTAGAATATAACACAGCCCACGTAATATATAGCAATATGGGCACCATATCTCTGTTAAAAAAAAAAAGAATTAAAATAAAAAATAGTTATATACTCACCCTCCGGCGTCTGCCGAAGCTGTCCCGATGTGCGCGATGCTGCCGCCAGCTTCCGTGCATCACTGGGAACGGAAGCTGGCGGCAGCATCGCGCATATCAGTGGACGGCGGAAGGTGAGAATAGCACAATTTTTAATTATTTTTAACATTATATCTTTTTACTATTGATGCTGCATCAATAGTAAAAAGTTGGTCCGGGATGGGGCGACACACTGGCACTGACAGCTCCGCACACACATACAGCTCCACACACACACATACATACAGCTCCACACACATACAGCGCCGCACACACAGCTCTGCACAAACACACATACAGCTCTGCACACACATACAGCACCGCAGACACACATACAGCTCCACAAGCATACAGCGCCACATACACAGCTCTGCACACACATGCATACAGCTCCACGCACACACACAGAGCTCCGCACACACACATACAGCTCCATGCACACACACACACACACATACAGCTCCACAAGCATAAAGCGCCACATACACAGCTCTGCACACACATACAGCACCGCAGACACACACATGCATACAGCTCCACGCACACACACATACATACAGCTCCGCACACAAACACACACAGCTCCGCACACACACATACAGCTCCACTGCCCGCACACACACATACAGCCCCACACACATAAAGCACCGCAGACACACACATACAGCTCCGCAGACACATACATACAGCTCCGCACACACAGAGCTCCGCACACACACAGACACACATAGGAGCCGCGCACACACACAGCTCCGCTGCCCGCACACACACAAACACATACAGCCCCACACAGATATAGCTCCGCACACACAAACACATACAGCACCACACAGACACACACATACATTCAGCTCCGCACACAGAGCTCCGCACACACACACATACAGCACCGCACAGACACACATACAGCTCCGCAGACACATACAGCTCCGCACACACACATAGGAGCCGCGCACACACACATACACAGCTCCGCTGCCCGCACACACACAAACACATACAGCCCCACACAGATATAGCTCCGCACACAAACACATACAGCACCACACACATAAAGCACCGCAGACACACACATACAGCTCCGCTGACCGCGCGCACACACATACAGCCCCACACACATACAGCACCGCACAGACACACACAGCTCCGCACACACAGAGCTCCGCACACACACACACATAGGAGCCGCGCACACACACACACACACACAGCTCCGCTGCCCGCGCACACACAAACACATACAGCCCCACACAGATATAGCTCCGTACACACAAACACATACAGCACCACACAGACACACACATACATTCAGCTCCGCACACACAGAGCTCCACACACACACACATACAGCACCACACAGACAGCTCCGCTCCGCACACACAGAGGTCCGCACACACACACATACAGCTCCGCTCCGCACACACACATACATTCAGCTCCGCACACACAGTGCTCCGCACACACACACATACAGCACCACTGTTATGATCCGGTGACCCTGGAGCCGCATGAGACTATCTCTGGAGTAGGTGGTACCTGTACTGACCGCAATCCTAATACTGACACCGCAACTAGAAGTAGCCGTGGGATGTACCTAACCAGGCCTAGACACCTCGACACAGCCGGAGGACTAAATACCCCTAAAGATGGAAATGGGAAATCCTATCTTGCCTCAGAGCAGAGCCCCAAAGGATAGGCAGCCCCCCACAAATATTGACTGTGAGTTTAAGAGGAAATACGTACACAGGCAGAAAAAACAGAGTTTAGCAAAAGAGGCCCTTCTAGCTAGATAGAAAGGATAGGACAGAGTTCTAAGTGGTCAGTATTAAAACACTAGAAAATTCCACAGCAGAAAATACTATATACTACATCTAACTAAAGACATAGGATGTATATCTGCATCTCCAGAGAAACCAGCATGACAGAAAAATCCAAACAAGTCAAGCTGGACAAAAACACAATAGATTGCACTGCACATAAAAGCACACTGCATGCGTGCTACAGAGAACCAAAACAAGGCACTTATCTTAGCTGAAATGACAGCAGGGCAGTGGAGCCAGACAGAGATGCAATCCCTCCAAGATACAATGGACAACTGGCAGGGATAGATGGATCCTACAAACTTAAATACCTAATAGCGCTGCAATAAGCAGAAACACCTGCCCTGGCCTATAATCCAGAGACCACTGCACTACCACTAACAACCACCGGAGGGAGCCCAAGAGCAGAATTCACAACGGTACCCCCCCCCTTGAAGAGGGGTCACCGAACCCTCACCAGAGCCCCCAGGCCGATCTGGACGAGCCAGATGAAAGGCCCGAACCAAATCAGCAGCATGGACATCAGAGGCAAAAACCCAAGAATTATCCTCCTGGCCGTAACCTTTCCATTTGACAAGGTACTGAAGCTTCCGTCTCGAAAAACGAGAATCCAAAATCTTCTCAACCACATACTCCAACTCCCCATCAACCAACACTGGAGCCAGAGGATCAACAGAGGGAAGAACGGGCACCACATATTTCCGCAATAAAGATCTATGGAAAACATTATGGATAGCAAAAGATGCTGGAAGGGCCAAACGAAAAGACACCGGATTGATAATCTCAGAAATCCTATAAGGACCAATAAACCGAGGCTTAAACTTAGGAGAAGAAACCTTCATAGGAACATGACAAGAAGACAACCAGACCAAATCCCCAACCCGAAGCCGGGAACCAACACACCGACGACGATTAGCAAAACGTTGTGCCTCCTCCTGAGACAACACCAAATTGTCCACCACATGAGCCCAAATTTGCTGCAACCTGTCCACCACAGAATCCACACCAGTATAATCAGAAGGCTCAACCTGCCCTGAAGAAAAACGAGGATGAAAACCAAAATTACAAAAAAAAGGCGAAACCAAGGTGGCCGAACTAGCCCGATTATTAAGGGCAAACTCGGCCAATGGCAAGAAAGCCACCCAATCATCCTGATCAGCAGACACGAAGCATCTCAAATAAGTTTCCAAAGTCTGGTTGGTTCGCTCGGTTTGGCCATTTGTCTGAGGATGAAATGCGGAAGAAAAAGACAAATCAATGCCCAGCCTAGCACAAAAGGCTCGCCAAAACCTAGAAACAAACTGGGAACCTCTGTCGGACACAATATTCTCCGGAATACCATGCAAACGAACCACATGCTGAAAAAACAAGGGAACCAAATCAGAAGAGGAAGGCAACTTAGGCAAAGGCACCAAATGAACCATCTTAGAAAACCGGTCACAAACCACCCAGATAACTGACATCCTCTGGAAAACCGGAAGGTCTGAAATAAAATCTATAGAAATATGCGTCCAAGGCCTCTCAGGGACCGGCAAAGGCAAAAGCAACCCACTAGCGCGGGAACAACAAGGCTTAGCCCGCGCACAAGTCCCACAGGACTGCACAAAAGAACGCACATCCCGCGACAAAGAAGGCCACCAAAAAGACCTACCAACCAAATCTCTGGTACCAAAAATCCCAGGATGACCAACCAACACGGAACAATGAACCTCCGAAATCACCCTACTAGTCCATTTATCAGGAACGAACAGTTTCCCCACTGGACAGCGGTCAGGTTTGTCAGCCTGAAATTCCTGAACGACCCGTCGTAGATCAGGGGAGATGGCAGAAAGAACCACCCCTTCCCTTAGAATGCCGACCGGTTCAAGGACCTCCGGAGAATCAGGCAAAAACCTCCTAGAGAGGGCATCAGCTTTAATATTCTTAGAACCCGGAAGATACGAGACCACAAAATCAAAACGGGAGAAAAACAAAGACCATCGAGCCTGTCTAGGATTCAGCCGCTTGGCAGACTCAAGGTAAATCAGATTTTTATGATCGTTCAAGACCCCAATGCGATGCTTGGCTCCCTCAAGCCAATGTCGCCATTCCTCGAACGCCCACTTCATAGCCAACAATTCCCGATTGCCGACATCATAATTATGTTCAGCAGGCGAAAACTTTCGGGAAAAGAAGGCACATGGTTTCATCAAGGAACCATCAGAATTCCTCTGAGACAAAACGGCCCCTGCCCCAATCTCAGAAGCGTCAACCTCAACCTGAAATGGAAGAGAAACATCTGGCTGACGCAACACCGGAGCAGAAGTAAATCGGCGTTTAAGCTCCTGAAAGGCAGAGACAGCCGCAGAGGACCAATTCGTCACATCAGCGCCCTTTTTCGTCAAATTGGTCAGGGGCTTAACTACACTGGTGAAGTTAGCAATGAAACGGTGATAAAAATTAGCAAAGCCTAAAAATTTCTGAAGACTCTTCACGGATGTGAGCTGAATCCAATCATGAATGGCCTGATCCTTAACCGGATCCATCTCTATAGATGAGGGAGAAAAAATAAAGCCCCAAAAAGAAACCTTCTGCACTCCAAAAAGACACTTAGACCCCTTCACAAACAAAGCATTGTCACGAAGGATCTGAAAAACCATCCTGACCTGTTTCACATGAGACTCCCAATCATCGGAAAAAATCAAAATGTCATCCAAATATACAATCATAAATTTATCAAGATAATTCCGGAAGATATCATGCATGAAGGACTGAAAAACAGATGGAGCATTAGAGAGCCCGAAGGGCATCACAAGGTATTCAAAATGGCCCTCTGGCGTATTAAACGCAGTTTTCCATTCATCACCCTGCTTAATACGAATAAGATTATATGCCCCTCGAAGGTCAATCTTAGTAAACCAACTAGCCCCCGTAATCCTAGCAAACAAATCAGAAAGCAAAGGCAAAGGGTATTGAAATTTGACCGTGATCTTATTCAAAAGGCGATAATCAATACAAGGTCTCAAGGAGCCATCCTTCTTGGCAACAAAAAAAAATACCGCTCCCAATGGTGAAGACGATGGCCAAATATGCCCTTTCTCCAAAGACTCCTTAATATAACTCCGCATAGCGGTATGTTCAGGCACCGACAGGTTGAAAAGTCGGCCCTTAGGAAACTTACAACCTGGAATCAAGTCAATAGCACAATCACAGTCCCTATGCGATGGAAGGGAACTGGACTTGGGCTCATTGAACACATCCTGAAAGTCAGACAAGAACTCTGGAACTTCAGAAGGGGGGAAGAGGAGATTGACATCAAAGGAACGTCACCATGAACTCCCTGACAACCCCAACTAGTCACAGACATAGATTTCCAATCCAACACCGGATTATGTACCTGCAACCATGGAAAACCCAGCACAATAGCATCATGCAAATTATGCAACACCAAAAAGCGACAATCCTCCCGATGGGCTGGCGCCATGCACATGGTTACCTGTGTCCAAAACTGGGGTTTATTTTTATCCAAAGGTGTAGCATCAATGCCCCTTAAAGGAATAGGGTTCTCCAAAGACTGCAAGGGGAAACCACAACGTCTAGCGAATTCAAAGTCCATTAAATTCAAAGCGGCGCCAGAATCTACAAACGCCATGACAGAAAATTACGACAATGAGCAGATTAATGTCACAGATAACAGAAATTTAGGTTGTACGGTACCAATGGTAACTGAACTAGCGATTCTCTTAATACGCTTAGGGCAGACCGAAATGACATAAGAAGCATCGCCACAGTAAAAACACAACCCATTCTGACGTCTGAATCCCCGTCGTTCAGCTCCAGATAGAATCCTATCGCACTGCATAGGCTCAGGTATCTGCTCTGAGGACAATGCCACAGTGCGCACAACTATGCGCTCACGCAGGCGCCGATCAATCTGAATGGCCAGAGACAGAATCGCTCAGACCAATAGGCGTGGGAAAGCCCACCATAACATCTTTAACAGATTCAGAAAGACCCTTTCTGAAAATTGCCGCCAAAGCATCCTCATTCCATTTAGTCAGCACAGACCATTTTCTAAATTTCTGACAATACAATTCTGCCGCTTCTTGACCCTGAAACGGGGTCAACAAGGTCTTCTCAGCATGATCCACAGAATTTGGTTCATCATATAATAACCCTAGAGCCTGAAAGAAGGCTTCTACATTAAGCAAGGCAGGATTCCCAGATTCCAGGGAAAATGCCCAATCCTGAGGATCGCCACGCAGCAGGGAGATGACTATTTTAACCTGCTGAATGGGATCACCAGAAGAACGAGGTTTCAGAGCAAAAAACAGTTTACAATTATTTTTAAAACTCAAAAATTTAGACCTGTCCCCAAAAAATAACTCAGGAGTAGGAATCTTAGTCATAAAAAACTGGAGTCTGAACAATATAATCGGAAATACCCTGTACCCTAGCAGCTAGTTGGTCTACACGAGAAGCTAATCCCTGAACATCCATGCTAGCACACAGCTCCTCAGTCACCCAGAGGAAAAGAGGGAAGGAAAGACAAAACAGACTGCAGAAAAAAAAATGGCTCAGGACTTTTCTTCCCTTCTTCTGAGATGCATTTAACACATTGTTGGCCAGTTGTACTGTTATGATCCGGTGACCCTGGAGCCGCATGAGACTATCTCTGGAGTAGGTGGTACCTGTACTGACCGCAATCCTCATACTGACACTGCAACTAGAAGTAGCCGTGGGATGTACCTAACCAGGCCTAGACACCTCGACACAGCCGGAGGACTAAATACCCCTAAAGATGGAAATGGGAAATCCTATCTTGCCTCAGAGCAGAGCCCCAAAGGATAGGCAGCCCCCCACAAATATTGACTGTGAGTTTAAGAGGAAATACGGGATAATTGATATAAGTGGTGCACCCCTGCACAACAACATGGAGATGGGGTGCAAAACCTGGTCAGTAAATGGAATACTATGAACACAAAAGAAAAAAGACTCGACCAATAATGGTATGCACACCCATAAAGTATGTGAAAATATCAAAACATTTTTAATTACACCTCAAAGAACATGACAAACATATAAAACCATTTAAAAAGGTCTGAGTACAGAACCATGAATCACCACCCCTAAGCACAAATATCATAAAATAACAACTCTGCATGGATAAAGTGCTATATACAGTATATACCAAATGTATCCTGTCTAAACATGTAACGGTCCAATATAACATGCATGAATATGTAAAGGCCAAAACAAATGCATACGTAAACCTGTAGTTGTGCACTGACACATAATCTAGCAATAAAATTACTGCAATTCAGTGTTTGGTATATAACAGTATAAAGTGTTATATCAGCATGCTGTTTAGCCAAGATGATGGCAGTACCAAGATAGGTATATACATGCGGGCTACAAGCATGTGCTAGAGAGCCTCAAGTATGACATACATGAATATATGAAGGCCGAAACAAATGCATACATAAACCTGTAGTCGTATACTGACAGATAATCTAGCAATAAAATTACTGCAATACAGTGTGTAGTATGTAGCAATATAAAATGTTATATCAGCATGCTGTTTAGCCAAGATAATAGCAATGACAAGTTAGGTATATAGATGCGGGCTACAAGCATGTGCCCGAAAGCCTCAAATAGGCATACACTGGTACTCCCCTACAATCAAATAATAACCCAATGGGTGCCAAGATGTAAGAAAAGATGGGGGGAGTAAAGAGAGGAAAAAATATTCCAAAGGAACGGCATGAGCTCTGAACAATGGTATACCATGAGCCCAGATACCTAATAGAGACAGGAGACAGGCTTAAGGGGTGAGGCGAGAGCCCCACGCGTATTGCTGCAGACGCAGCTTCGTCCCCTGGTGTTCGTCTGGTGTTCACAGGGGGATGTCACGGTGGCGACCCGGTCCGTGGCCCTGGGCGCCTGTTGTGAATTCTGCTCTTGGGCTCCCTCCGGTGGTTGTAAGTGGTAGCGCTGCTGTCTCTGAATCACAGCATTTATCAGGTGTGTTCACTTTTTGCAATTGTGACTGGGCTATTTAGTCTTGCTCTACCCTTTAGTCAGTGCCAGTTGTCCATTGTTCCTGGAGGATTCACATCTCTGCCTGGTCTCACCTGCTTTGCAGTTCTTTTCATCAAAGATAAGTTCTGGCCTTGATTTTTTGCTGTCCACATGCTGCCTGTGGCCTTATTGTTCAGTTCTTTTCCATGTTTTTTTGTCTTGTCCAGCTTGGTCTGTATAAGGATTTGTTTAGCCAAGCTGGTATCTCTGGAGATGCAGATATACCCTCCATGTCTTTAGTTAGCTGTGGAGTTTTTGTATTTTCTGTGGTGGATATTTTCTAGTGTTTTAATACTGACCGCATAGTACTCTGTCCTATCCTTTCTATTTAGCTAGAAGTGGCCTCCTTTGCTAAATTCTGATTTCAGTCTGTGTATGTTTTTTCCCTCTCCTCTCACAGTCAATATTTGTGGGGGGCTGCCTATCCTTTGGGAATTTTCTCTGAGGCAAGATAGTTTTCCCTTTTCTATCTCTAGGGGTAATTAGTCCTCCGGCTGTGTCGAGATGTCCAGGGAGTGCTAGGTACATTCCATGGCTACTTCTAGTTGCGGTGTTAAGTTCAGGGTCTGCGGTCAGTACAGGTACCACCTTCTCCAGAGTATGTCTCATGCTGCTCTTAGGCCACCAGATCATAACAGGCGCCCATGTAAAAGGGGAGAATTGAATAAAGTTTATGTTCTGTGGTATTCGGTCAGTGGGGACAGACACTGCTTTAAGGTGTCCTCTGGGGTGATGTTATGGCAGCTAGATGGTGTAACTTCCCACAGGTGAAGTATATCCCAGGGCTCCCGGTGTGTAGATGGGAGATGGTGAATGGTGCAGTAAAGAACGAGGACACAGGTTTGCAGTCTCTTTACCTGGTTTACTGAAGACTTCAGGCAGCCACAGTCCAGGGCACCAGATCACAGGGCAGGCAGAGTCCGGCCGGCTTGGAAGCGAATCCAGATTCCCCTTTACCAAGTGGAGTTAAAAGCCTTCCTCAAAGTGCAGTGGTGTTGTAGTCCCTTACTGCCTATGGCTTCTGATAAGGTCCTCACCGTTCTTCTCTCTGTCCCCCGTACAGTATAGGACATAAACTCGTATGACAGGGTCTCTATCATGCCCCGGGCTCTATGCGTCACTGTGCCTCCTGGGTATTGAGGCGGACAGATAACTTTCAATTCAGCTGTCCTGCCGGTCTCTGCTGTAAGTCTTAGAGTCCCTTACAACCTCAGTGTTCCGGCTACTGGTGATCTGCGCTTCAGAGGGAGGCAGCTCGTTCGCAGCTGGTCTCCCCTTATATCACTCTCCTGTGCTTCGCCTTCCTCCACAAGCTGTCCTTTCCATTTTAATTCTCTTTCTTTATGAGCTGTAGCGACTCTGGCTACACAGCTCCTTCAGTCCTTCCGACACTCTATGTCTGACTGCTCTGTCCTCAGATAGAATCTGACTAACTTCCCTCCAAAACCACAATATATCTGCATATGCAGGGGAGTCACCTAGAAATATGATTAAAAGCTTCCCCTTGTGGCCTGGAGTGTGAACATGTTGTGTGTATGGTGATTACCTGATAAGATATGCTTCATCGCTTCCAAACGTATCATCACTCTCCCCGTGAGGAAAGCAATGCCACTGTGATGACCAGGACCCTGGGGCGCCACATAAATCAAGATTCTGTGAAATCAAACTGTCCACTTAGGAAGCAGCGCTGTTTGACAATCAATTTCACATGCTGTTGTGCAAATGGAATAGACAACAGATGGGAAATATTGGCAATTATCAAGACACACTCAATAAAGGAGTGGTTCTGCAGGTGGGGACCACAGACCACATCTCAGTACCAATGCTTTCTGGCTTATGTTTTGGTCACTTTTGAATGCTGGTTGTGCTTTCACACTCATGGTAGCATGAGACGGACTCTACAACCCACACAAGTGGCTGAGGTAGTGCAGCTCATCCTGGATGGCACATCAATGCAAGCTGTGGCAAGAAGGTTTGCTGTGTCTGTCAGCATAGGGCCCAGAGGCTGGAAGCGCTACCAGGAGACAGGCCAGTACACAAGGAGACGTGGAGAGGGCCATAGGAGGGCAACAACCCAGCGGCAGGACCGCTACCTCAGCCTTTGTGCAAGGAGGAACAGGAGGAGCACTGCCAGAGCCCTGCAAAATGACCTCCAGCAGGCCACAAATGTGCATGTGTCAGCACAAACGGTTAGAAACAGACTCATTGAGGATGGTCTGAGTGCTTGACATCCACAGATGGGGGTTGTGCTCACAGCCCAACACCGTGCAGGACGATTGACATTTGCCACAGAACACCAGGATTGGCAAATTTGCCACCGGCGCCCTGTGCTCTTCACAGATGAAAGCAGGTTCACACTGAGCACATGTGACAGACATGAAAGAGTCTGAAGACACCGTGGAGAGCGATCTGCTGCCTGCAACATCCTTCAGCATGACCGGTTTGGCAGTGGGTCATTTATGGTGTGGGGTGGCATTTCTTTGGAGCGCCGCACAGCCCTCCATATGCTTGCCAGAGGTAGCCTGACTGCCATTAATTCTGATCCTTTATTCGAACATGGACAAACTTAGCATGGAGGGGTGTGGAGGATGACGGATGATGGCCGTTTTGCGCACACAGGCGCTTCTACGGGTCCTAACGACGGCAGGAAGTGGGGAGGTCTTTTCACCTGTCCAGGTTCATAGTGAACTCCCACACGACCAGCATCACTGCAATAGACTCCGCCCAACGGAATGTCAATCATAAAAACAAAACTGTGACATAATTAAAAAATATAAAAACAATAGCACAGACAACATATTACAAGATACAATTAAACTGTTGAACACCGCATCACAAAAAGACTGCCATGTCAATTTTATCGTTGAGACCTGTGGGTCCTGTAGCGCTAGTGCGCAGGATCCATCTGGCCTCTCTTCTCAAGAGGAGTCAATGCCAATCTCCTCCTTGACGTGGTGAGTCAACCTTTTCCAGACCTGCAAAGTGCAATACTTTTGCATTACCCTCATGCATCTGTCTTACATGATTAATTAAGCGGGGAACCCCCTTCCCTGTGCGTATAGAATTGAGGTGTTCCCTAATTCTTATGAATAAAGGCCAAATCATCTTGCCTATATAAAAGAACCCACACGGGCAAAAAATTATGTATACAACATGTGTGGTCTTACATGAGATAAAATCACGGACACGGTGATAGATAGAGCCAACCTGTACTGTATCCCCTATAAGGTGCAGTGAGCAAAAATTACATTGACCACACTTGAAATTACCCTTAGGGGTGCTGGCTCCCAACCAATTTCCACGTTCTGTTTCAAAATGATTCCGCACTAGACAATCTTTTATGTTTCTACAACGTCTACAAGCGAACAAGGGACCCCTATCCACTATCTCTTTTAAATCCGCATCTTTCCCCAAGATGTGCCAATTTCTTCTGACCACTGATCTAATTTGAGCATCCATTGGTCCATATTTAAAGCAGAACACGAACTTCTTGCCATCTCTATCTGTTTTCGTTCTATTCCCCCCACACCTAGAAGGCTCATTGTCATTATTCTGCGTAGCCCTATTCAGCGCATTATCCAACACGGAAAGAGGGTAACCACGTTTTTCAAATCTTTTATATAGCTCCTGGGATTGCTGCCTGAACCCACTAACACTACTATTAACCCTTTTTACTCTTAAAAACTGGCTGTATGGAAGAGCATGCTTGGTGTACGCTGGGTGTGCACTATCATAGTGTAGCAATGAATTGGAGGCTGATGGTTTGCGGTATATTTCTGTATGAAGACCGCCTGACTCCACCCTGAGTTTAACATCTAAAAAATCCAATTCAGTGCCCCCAAAGCTCGATGTGAACTTCATGTTCATGGTGTTGGATGTACCCAGGTGGTCAATGAAAGCTGCAAAATCCTCCCGGGTACCATCCCACACCACGAAGATGTCATCGACATATCTTAAGTACAGCTTGATGTGCTTGAGGAAAGGGTTATTAATAGAGTAGATATATTTATCCTCAAAAATGGCTAAAAATAAATTAGCTAGCGTACAAGCTACTGGCGTGCCCATGGCTGTACCCTCCATTTGTGTGTACCATGTCGTATCAAATTTAAACGTGTTATGGTTTAAAATGAAGGTTAAGCTTTCACAAATAAATTCTACTGTATTGGCATCAGTAGGTGTGTTAGTCAAAATTTCTCTCACTGCTTCTACCCCCAGCACTTGTGGAATTCTAGTATATAAACTTTCAATGTCGATAGACGACAAACAGAATCCCTCTTGCCAAACAAAACCTTTGATAGCTCTTAAAAAATCTTTTGTATCTTTTACAAACGATGGGATATCTAACAGGAGGGGACTAAGTAGCTAGTCCAAATAGTGGGAAAGTGGTTCTGTGACAGAATCCACCCCTGAAACAATGGGATGGCCAGGCGGTTTACTTAAAGATTTGTGGACTTTTGGTATATGATACCAGTGGGGTTACCTCGGAAATTCCGGTAATAACTTTTCAGCCTGTCTTTTTGATAAAATCCCCTTCTCCACATATCTTCTAAGTAATTACTGCAATTCCCCATTAATCCTGGTGGTGGGGTCCCCTTTTATTACTGCGTAAGTATCCCTGTCGGAAAGTTGTCTCAAATATTCTGCCACATAATATTCTTTGGATAACAGCACGGTGTTGCCACCTTTATCCGCAGGTCGCACTACGGTGTCAGAGCAGCTCTGTATTTGTTTCAAGGCTGCGGATTCTGCTGAGCTTAAATTGCGTGGAGATTTATTATAAATCAAGGCTTCTATATCTCTTATTACCTGGGTTTCGAAAACATCAATGAGATTGCCCGGGGAAATAGGTGACACATAAGTAGATTTTACTCCCCCCAAAAAAGGTGCATAAAGGTACCTTCACACTAAGCGACGCTGTAGCGATACAGACAACGATGCCGATCGCTGCAGCATCGCTGTTTGGTCGCTGGAGAGCTGTCACACAGACAGCTCTCCAGCGACCAACGATGCCGAGGTCCCCGGGTAACCAGGGTAAACATCGGGTTGCTAAGCGCAGGGCCACGCTTAGTAACCCGATGTTTACCCTGGTTACCAGTGTAAAATGTAAAAAAACAAACACTACATACTCACCTTCACGTCCCCCGGCGTCGGCTTCCTGCACTGACTGTGAGTGCCGGCCCTAACAGCAGAGCGGTGACGTCACCGCTGTGCTGTGCTTTCACTTTACGGCCGGCGCTCAGTCAGTGCAGGAAGCGGACGCCGGGGGACGCAAAGGTGAGTATGTACTGTTTGTTTTTTTTACATTTTACACTGGTAACCAGGGTAAACATCGGGTTACTAAGCGCGGCCCTGCGCTTAGTAACCCGATATTTACCCTGGTTACCATTGTAAAACATCGCTGGTATCGTTGCTTTTGCTGTCAAACACAACAATACACGGCGATCTGACGACCAAATAAAGTTCTGAACTTTAACCAACGACCAGCGATATCACAGCAGGATCCTGATCGCTGCTGCCTGTCAAACTCAACGATATCGCTAGCCAGGACGCTGCAATGTCACGGATCGCTAGCGATATCGTTCAGTGTGAAGGTACCTTTAGATGTATTCTCTCTATCCCTAATGGTGCCAGACGGTTCTGTGAGGCTCAATAACAACTGAGCATCCTCCCGTATGTCACCTGCGGAGTCCTCACTTAACATGAAACCCAAAGGACCGACCTTACAGGGAATTTCTCCTGGACACTTAGGAATATCTAGCTGTTTTGAAGAAGAAAAGAACTTAAAAAGATGAATCTTTCTGATCGCTTTAAACAGATCTATTTTGAAATCTACTATCTCAAACTCTTCGGGTAGACAAAAGTTTAAACCTTTAGATAAAATTGAGTAGTGAGCTGTGTCAAGAATATTATCTGTCAAATTAATGACAGTATTTGATACCATGTCCGTTATGGAATTGGTCTCCACGAAACTTGTTTTCTCTTGCGATTGTTGCTTGCAGCCATTTCGCCTATCCCCACGGCGCGTCCTACGTCTAAAGGGGTTAAAGCCTGAGCAGAGGAACCGGATGCGGTTAATGGGGCAGCTGAAGTAGTAGCCTCTTCAGTTGCACTAGAGTCTGAATCCGTTGTAAGGTAGTCTCTCTTATTTTTCTTCCATAAGTTTCTATTCCTTTGGTTAGATCTTCTCTGGTACCTGCGATTCCCCTGCTGCTGTCCAATTCTGTGCCAAGAGAAAGCCTTTCCCGTATCAAAATCTCCTTTGTCACGGATGAATTTGTCCCGCTTCCTTTGTTTTATCTAATTTTGAAGGATAACCAGCCTGGTATCAAGTTTTTTATCAACCGCCAACCACTGGCTTTTCGATAATCTCGTTTTCAGTTCATCCTTGGTTTTACTAAGTTCTAATTTGGTGGTTTCATAATTATCCATGTTCTGTTTCAGAACAAGTTGCAATAATTTTTGTGAACATTTTAGCAGGATTTTTTCCCATTCTCTGACGAACTGCTCATTATCTTTGAATTGCGACATGTCCTTTATAACTCTCAATCCACGCGGTACTCTCCCGCAATCAACATAGGACTTAAGTGAGTTGTTGGTCCAGAAAAGATCGACCTCTCTTTCCGCAACATTGAACAATTTATGTTCTACAGTCTTAGTGCTTAAGGAAAAAAATATCTTCATATAGCTCACATTCCATGAAATACGAAGCCACATCCTCCCTCCCTGCTAATAATCCATTAGATAACGGTAAAGCTTCGGGTTCCATACTAACAACTTGTAGCTGTTATTTAACCACTATTAGTGAAGGCAAAAAAGATATAAAGTCCTACACAGCGTGCTCGATGTGCAGTGCAAAAGGTAAGGATCCAAAATAGTTCAATGTGTGAGAGTCGCACCTCCGCACAGCTGCGATACCTTAGACCACCATGTCTAATTGCCAAACAGTGCTGCAGTGCTGTAATGGACCCTGTGTGACAAACGGTCTGGTGCGGTATCCAATAAGAATTCAAACATGAAGTATCCAAGGCAGCAGAAAAAAAATGGAACGCACTCACCAGTCTGGTAATTCTGATCCTTTATTCGAACATGGACAAACTTAGGGAGGGGTGTGGAAGATGACGGACGACGGCCGTTTTGCGCACACAGGCGCTTCTACGGGTCCTAACGACGGCAGGAAGTGGGGAGGTCTTTTCACCTGTCCAGGTTCATAGTGAACTCCCACACGACCAGCATCACGGCAATAGACTCCGCCCAACGGAATGTCAATCATAAAAACAAAACTGTGACACATAATTAAAAAATATAAAAACAATAGCACAGACAACATATTACAAGATACAAACAAACTGTTGAACACCGCATCACAAAAAGACTGCCATGTCAATTTTATCGTTGAGACCTGTGGGTCCTGTAGCGCTAGTGCGCAGGATCCATCTGGCCTCTCTTCTCAAGAGGAGTCGATGCCAATCTCCTCCTTGACGTGGTGAGTCAACCTTTTCCAGACCTGCAAAGCGCAATACTTTTGCATTACCCTCATGCATCTGTCTTACATGATTAATTAAGCGGGGAACCTCCTTCCCTGTGCGTATAGAATTGAGGTGTTCCCTAATTCTTATTCCATTTTTCTTCTGCTGCCTTGGATACTTCATGTTTGAATTCTTATTGGATACTGCACCAGACCGTCTGTCACACTGGGTCCATTACAGCACTGCAGCACTGTTTGGCAATTAGACATGGTGGTCTAAGGTAACACAGCTGTGCGGAGGTGCCACTCTCACACATTGAACTATTTTAGTTCCTACAAGATGAAGGCATTGAAGCTATGGACTGGCCCACCTGTTCTCCAGACCTGAATCCAATTGAACACATCTGGGACATCATGTCTCGCACCATCCACCAACATCACATTGCACCACAAACTGTCTAGGAGTTGGCGGATGCTTTAGTCCAGGTCTGGGAGGAGATCCCTCAGGAGGCCATCCGCCACCTCATCTGGAGCATGCCAAGGCATTGTGCGGAGATCATACAGGCACGTGGAGGCCACACACACTACTGAGCGTCATTTCCTTGTCTTGAGGCATTTCCACTGAAGTTGCATCAGCCTGTAACTTCATTTTCCACTTTGATTTTGAGCATCATTCCAACTCCAGACCTCCGTGGGATATTAGTTGTGATTTACATTGATCATTTTTAGGTTTTATTGTTCTCAACACATTCCACTATGTAATGAATAAAGATTTACAACTGAAATATTTCATTCAGTGATATCGAGGATGTGGGATTTTAGTGTTCCCTTTTTTTTTTTGAGCAGTGTATTTCTATTCTCGTGACAATTATTCCACTTCAGTGGTGTCAGGCCCTCATTTTATTAAATGTGAACACTCCTGGTTGGGTGTCCATCTGTTGGATTGGGTGTAGTGGAAGACCTGTGGGATCCTATTATACTATTTCTACTCTCGTGAAATTGATGCCACTTCTGTGGTGTAACATAGCAAATAGATCAATGGCTGCACTCAACTGTACTAAAGCAAGGAAATGTGCGATACATGAAATGTGAATAGCATAATGGCTTGTGAAATCTATGAAAAAACACATGAGATGCTTAGCACAAGATTTGGCCAAATCTTGTGCTAAGCATCTCATATGTTTTTTTATAGATTTCACAAGCCATTATGCTATTCACATTTCATGTATCGCACATTTCCTTGCTTTAGTACAGTTGAGTGCAACCATTGATCTATTTGCTATGTAAGTCCTTTTTGGTTATGCACCAGTTCAGACTAGATTGCTGTTCAGTCAGTTTACCTTTATTTACTATGTACTATTTTTTTCTGACTTGAACGCCCCGCCCTTCACCATGCTGTGATTTTAATTACATCCAAACACAGTTGGTTCCAACCTTCCTATAAATGCAGGCTTTACCATGTTATTAGCCATAGGTAAGTATTCACACTAGGCAGTGAGGTCAGGGACCCATCCGATCTGAGATTACCTTGACGTTTGGTGGATGGGCTCACATTTTTTTGCCAAATCTTGTGCTAAGCATCTCATGTGTTTTTTCATAGATTTCACAAGCCATTATGCTATTCACATTTCATGTATCGCACATTTCCTTGCTTTAGTACAGTTGAGTGCAGCCATTGATCTATTTGCTATGTAAGTCCTTTTTGGTTATGCACCAGTTCAGACTAGATTGCTGTTCCGTCAGTTTACCTATATTTACTTCTGTGGTGTAAGGCTCACATTTGTTTAAATGTGAAATCTCCTGGTTGGGTGTCCATCTGCTGGATTAGGTGTAGTGAAAGACCTGTCAGTCCATATTATACTATTTCTACTATGGGGAAATTGATGCCACTTTTGTGGTGTCTGATAGTAATTTTTGGAAACGTGAACACTCCTGGTTGGGTGTCCATCTATTGGATTGGTTGTAGTGGAAGACCTGTCGGTCCCTATTATACTATTTCTACTGTGGTGAAATTGATGACACTTCTGTGGTGTAAGGCCCACACTTATTGAAATGTGAACACTACTGGTTGGGTATCCATCTGCTGGATTGGGTGTAGTGGAAGACCTGTCTGTCCCTATTATACTATTTCAACTGTGATGAAATTGATGACACTTTTGTGGTGTCTGCCAGTAATTTTTGGAAATGTGGACACTCCTGGTTGGGTGTTCATCTGTTGGATTGGGTGTAGTGGAAGACCTGTTGGTCCCTATTATACTATTTATACTATTGTGAAATTGATGCCAATTCTGAGGTGTAAGGCCATCATTTGTTTAAATGTGAACACTCCTGGTTGGGTTTTCATCTGCTAGATTGGGTGTAGTGAAAGACCTGTCGGTCCCTGTTATACTATCTATACTGTGGTGAAATTGATGCCATTTTGGTATTGTCTGCCAATAATTTTTGGAAATGTGAACACTCCTCGTTGGATGTCCATCTGTTGGATTGGATGTAGTGGAAGACCTGTTTGTCCCTATTATACTATTTCTACTCTCGTGAAATTGATGCCACTTCTGTGGTATAAGGCACTCATTTATTTAAATGTGAACACTACTGGTTTGGTCTCCTTCATGCATGTTGCCTGTAGTAGTAGGCCTCCGAGACTCAACTACCCGTGTTACTATCCTTAAATTTTTCTGACAATGGTAGTCTACAAAACTAATATTTGTGCCACCTCACTGTGGCTCAGCATGAAAGCAGGTAGAGGTGTTGCATGTGGTATCAGACCTCCCAGCAAAGGAGGCCTACACCGATCCTTCACCCACCTTGTCTTACGGTGACGTTCAATTGAAAGATGTAAATGTTGTCCCAGACTCCCATATCTCATGCCTGGCTGATTGCTGCAGTGCCATGCTGCTATTTGTACTGTGGATGAATTGAATCCACTTTCCTGGTGTCTGTCCATCATTTGATGTGTTTTGGCTGCATTTGGGGCCATTATAAGGTGTTGTGCATACAGTACGTTTGTTTTTGCTTTCTATTGACATGAATGGCGTTCGGTTATGTTCGGCGAATATTTGACGAATTAATCGACGAATATTGCAAATTCGGCGGTTGTAATCTGAACTGTACATTGAAATATTCACTCATCTCTAATCATGAAATGTAATTTTTAGGATGTATTATCCTTTTTGGAGGCCTGTGCATATATCTGGAGAAGGATTCTGCTATTCTAGATTGGCCACAACCTTTGAGACTTAAAGCTGCTCAAAGATTCCTTGGCTTTGCCAACTACTACCTCAGTTCTCCTCTCGTGGCTCTCACTGTCAAACATGGTGGTGGCAGCATCATGGTTTGGGCCTGCTTTTCTTCAGGAGGGACAGGCAAGATGGTTAAAATTGATGGGAAGATGGATGTAGCCAAATACAGGATCATTCTTGAAGAAAACCTGTTTGAGTCTGCAAAAGACCAGAGACTGGGACGGAGATTTGTCTTCCAACAAGACAATGATCCCAAACATAAAGCAAAATCTACAATGGAATGGTTCACAAATAAACTTATAGAAGTCCAGACCTCAGTCCAATCGAGAATCTGTGGAAAGAGCTGAAAACTGCTGTTCACAAATGATCTCCATCAAACCTCACGGAGCTCGAACTGTTTGCCAAGGAAGAATGGGCAAGAATTTCAGTCTCTCGATGTACAAAACTGATAGAGATATACCCCAAGCGACTTGCAGCTGTAATCGTAGCAAAAGGTGGCGCAACAAAGTATTTAAAGGGGCCAAATAATATTGCACGCCCCACTTTTCAGTTTTTGAATTTCCTCAAAAATTTAAAATAACCAAAAAATTTCGTTCAACTTCACAATTGTGTTCCACTTGATGTTGATTCTGCATCAAAAATTTACATTTGGTATGTTTGTTTGAAGCATGATATGTGGGGAAAGGTTGAAAAGTTCCAGGGAGCCGAATTCTTTCGCAAGGCACTGTATTTTCACTGATCATAAAAACCTGGCGTGAAGGTGTAAGGAGGAAGACCGGGCTACTGCTTACAGATTTGTACTACTTTCTGGTGCACGCTTGCCACTCATATGGATCTGGCTGACTATCTAAGCAACCATTGGTTAGCCCTTTCATCCTTGCTGTGCCTGCGCCATTCCACGGATTCGCGCATGCACCTTACGTACGGCTGCATATCTGCATGTCACTTCCCGTCATACCATGTTACCTGTTATGTGTGCATGTGCCGGCCTGCACGCCGCTTGCACAGGGAGTGTCAACAGCTGATTTTGACTTTCACTTTCATCTTCTGTTATGTGCGCACGTGCCGGCCTGCACCCCGCTCCTCTGATGAGTGTCAACAGCTGATCTTCATTTCCCTTCATGTATACTGTATATACAGTGGGGAAAAAAGTACTTAGTCAGCCATCAATTGTGCAAGTTCTCCCACTTAAAAAGCCTTTAATTGGCATCATAGGTAGACCACCACTATGAGAGTCAAAATGAGAAAACAAATCCAGAAAATCACCTTGTCTGGTTTGGAAAGATTTATTTTGCAAATTATGGTGGAAAATAAGTATTTGGTCATTAATAGTGTTGAGCATTCCGATACCGCAAGTATCGGGTATCGGCCGATACTTGCGGTATCGGAATTCCGATACCGGGATTCCGATACTTGCCGCGTATCGGATACCGGAATCGGAAGTTCAAAGATTCAAAATGCAGAAATTCAGCCAATGAGAATGATTCCAAGTGTGGGCACATCCTGTTTAGCATGGAGGGCATGAAACTACTGGCAAGGCTGTGATTGGCTGCTGAAATGATGTCATGCTGCAGTTTAAAAGTCGCTGGCGCCATTTTGCGATCACTCTGCTGTGAATTCAGTTAGTGACAGGACGCTGTTTGCTGACTGAGGGACAGTTTAGAGATAGCGATTTGCTTCTTTGTGCTTTCCAAAGGCTAATTTAGCAACCGCTGTGTTCACCTACTATTCACCTTGCTTTTGCCTTGTAGCGCTGTTTTCACAGCAATCTGCAAGGTCTGTGTGTGTGTGTGTGTGTGTGAGTGCAGCCCACTCTCTAGTCTGAGTGCAGCCACATAGGCCATCCATAGCTGGTTGTATTCAGTTCAGGGAGGGTGGTTCATTGCCTCATACTGTTCTTTTTTTTTTTTTTTTTTTTTTTTCAAGTAGTGTAGTCTGCTGCTAATTTATTCAAAAAAATCCTATTAGTGTCTTTCCACCCGTCTCCAGCTAATTTGTGGAAAAACACTACATAGGATAAAGTAGAGGAGGGTTTTTGGGCCTTGCAGCGCCGTTTACGGCTGTCTGCACGGTCTCCGTGTGATTGCAGCTCGCCCTGTAGTCTGTGAGCAGCCATAGCCTGGTTGTCTCCAGCTCAGGGTTGTTCACTGCGTCATACCGCCAAATCAATTTTAATTTTTTTTCAAGTAGTGTAGTCTGCTGCTAATTTATTTAAAAAAATCCTATTAGTGTCTTTCCACCCGTCTCCAGCTAATTTGTGGAAAAACACTACATAGGATAAAGTAGAGGAGGGTTTTTGGGCCTTGCAGCGCCGTTTACGGCTGTCTGCACGGTCTCCGTGTGATTGCAGCTCGCCCTGTAGTCTGTGAGCAGCCATAGCCTGGTTGTCTCCAGCTCAGGGTTGTTCACTGCGTCATACCGCCAAATCAATTTTAATTTTTTTTCAAGTAGTGTAGTCTGCTGCTAATTTATTTAAAAAAATCCTATTAGTGTCTTTCCACCCGTCTCCAGCTAATTTGTGGAAAAACACTACATAGGATAAAGTAGAGGAGGGTTTTTGGGCCTTGCAGCGCCGTTTACGTCTGTCTGCACGGTCTCCGTGTGATTGCAGCTCGCCCTGTAGTCTGTGAGCAGCCATAGCCTGGTTGTCTCCAGCTCAGGGTTGTTCACTGCGTCATACCGCCAAATCAATTTTCTTTTTTTTTCAAGTAGTGTAGGTTGCTGCTAATTTATTTAAAAAAATCCTATTAGTGTCTTTCCACCCGTCTCCAGCTAACTTGTGGAAAAACACTACATAGGATAACGTAGAGGAGGGTTTTTGGGCCTTGCAGCGCCGTTTACGTCTGTCTGCACGGTCTCCGTGTGACTGCAGCTCTATCTGTTGTCAGTTCAGCCCCCAAAAAATAAATAAATAATAAAGTTCACCAAACACACCAGTTACACCACTTTACATTTGTGTAGGCCACATTAGCTCATATTAAAGTCTAGTCCACACTTTAGAAAATTAGTGTTTCTTATACCTGTTAGGAGGAGTTGCTCAGGAATAAGCACACAAATCCGTTAGTACTTTTCTGCTTATCTTTATCAGTCAACCAAGATGAAGAAGGCAGTGAGTAAGGCACGTGGGCGTGGGCGTGGGCGCGGAGCAGGGAGGGGACGTGGGGATTCTGTGCCTGCTGCGGGCACCGGTGACTCATCAGCACCCACTTTCACCAGGCAACAGTCGTTCATGCGCAGCTTTGTGTCAGAGCGCCGTACACCGCTGCTGCGTCAAGAACAAATTGAAGCTGTTGTCGGATGGATGGCAGCTAATGCATCAACTTCCATTAGTGCCACATCCTCTCAGACACAGAGCACTGGAGAGCAGCCATCTGTCTCTTCACCACCTGCCAAATTGCCCAGGCAGACAGAGAGCCCAGGACAGGAGCCATCTCTACTTCTGTTCTCTGAATCTCTTGGCTTGGAAACAGGGGGCCAGCCAAGCAGCATTGGAGAAATGGAAGAAGAG
Source organism: Ranitomeya variabilis (assembly GCF_051348905.1). Classification (NCBI taxonomy): domain Eukaryota; kingdom Metazoa; phylum Chordata; class Amphibia; order Anura; family Dendrobatidae; genus Ranitomeya; species Ranitomeya variabilis. The sequence goes on along the minus strand of NC_135234.1, from coordinate 217,428,797 downwards.
GCAGGGTGCAGTGATGCCCAACATCTTTTTCTGTCTTCCTCTGAAGAGGCGGGTGGGCCAGTGGCTCCGGTCACCACATCGCAGGCCGCATCAGCTGATGATGACACTCAGGTGCCACTTACTGGTGCGTGCTCTGCTGCTGAGACTACCCAGGAGGAGCAGTTGGGGGCAGAGGGTAGTGTAGATGATGAGGTCCTCGACCCATCTTGGCGTGAGGGACAGGAAGGTGGTGGGAGCAGCTCTGAGGAAGAGATTCCCCGTACGGCCCAAAGAGGGAGAGGGAGGGGGAAGACTGCGGATCCTGCAGCCTCCGCTTTGGCACCCGTTAGGAGCATGTCTCTTCCAAAAGCCAAAAAGGGCGCTCCCAAGACTTGCAGTGCCTGGTCCTTTTTTGACACAGTTGCAGATGACATTTGCTATGTCAGATGCAACGTGTGTCATCAAAAAGTCAAAAGAGGTCGAAATGTCAGCAACCTCAATACCTCCAACATGTGGAAACATGTGCGCAACAGGCACCCGGCGGAGTTAGAAAAACACACTGAAGAGGTAGGCCAACCAACAGCGGCAGCTACCACCTCTTCAGCTCGTGTTGCCTCTTCCTCTAGCTCACACGCAGCTGGTTCGGCTTCCTCCCAGGATCGCCGTGGAAGAACCTCTGGCCCTGTTGTCCAGAGACCCGCTGTAATTCCACCCGCAGCACCACTTTCCCAGTCATCCACACACTCCCAGCCCAGTCTACAGCCATCGGTAGTACAGGCATGGGAGAAAAGGCGGCCTTTCTCGTCAAACCACCCACGAGCACAGGCTCTGACTGCAGGCATTGCCAAACTTCTGTCACTGGAAATGCTGTCATTCAGGCTGGTGGAGACTGACAGCTTCCGTGACTTGATGTCATTGGCAGTCCCACAGTACAATGTGCCCAGCCGCTTTTACTTCAGCAGGCAAGCCGTCCCTGCCCTGCACAAGCATGTGGAGGGACACATAAAACACGCGCTACTGAACGCCGTCAGTAGCAAGGTCCACCTCACCACCGATGCGTGGACCAGTCAACATGGACAGGGGCGATACCTTTCCCTCACTGCCCATTGGGTTAATGTCGTTGAGCCGGGTACAGACCGTGCGAGTGGCGCAGGACGTGTCCTGCCCACTCCAAGGATTGCAGGAATCCATTCTGTACGCATTGACTCCTCCTCTTACACCAGTTCCTCAGAATCATCGCTGCAGGAGCCGTCACAGTCCACCTCCACATGGACCCGTGATGAACGTGTACCTGTTACGACCGACATGAGCACAGCCATGGCCAAACGTCAACAGGCCGTGTTGAAATTAATTTTTTTGGGGAATCGTAGCCACACAGCGCAGGAGCTCTGGAATGCCATCAAGCAGGAGAGCGATGTGTGGTTTGTGCCAGCGAATCTCCAGCCAGGCATGGTAGTGTGTGATAATGGCCGAAATCTGGTGGCAGCTCTGGGCCTCGGCAACCTCACTCACATCCCATGTTTGGCACATGTGCTCAATTTGGTCGTGCAGAGCTTTTTGAGGGACTATCCGGATCTTGATGCACTGCTGCACAAGGTCCGCCTAGAGTGTGCTCACTTGCGGCGTTCCAGCACGGCAAAAGCGCGCATTGCGGCTCTGCAGCGCCGACACCGCCTGCCGGAACATCGCATCATATGTGACCTACCTACCAGGTGGAATTCCACGTTACATATGTTGGAGCGGTTGTGTGAGCAGCAGCAAGCTGTAATGGAGTACCAGCTGCTTCAGGCGCAAAAAAGTCGCAGTCAGCGCCGTACAGACTTCACAACCACAGAGTGGGCCACTATGAATGACGTCTGCCAGGTTTTGCGTCCCTTTGATTATTCCACGCGGATGGCGAGTGCAGATGATGCACTAGTCAGCATGCCTGTCCCCCTTATCTGCCTGCTTGAAAAATCACTGCAAGCGCTAAGGGATGATGTTGTGGAAGAGGTGGAGGATGAGGATTCACCATTTCCATCATCTTCTGGACAGTCAGCGCCACGTGGTTCCTCACAAACGCGTAGGCAGGGGACAGTTTGTGAGGAGGATGAGGAGGAGTCAATGGAGGAGGAAGACGTCCATCCAGAGGAGGGAGTTACCGAATTGTCCAGTACTCAGTGTGTACAGCGAGGGTGGGGTGATGACGAGCAGGCAGAGATCACGCCTCCAGCAGGGGACAGCGTTTCTTGGGCAGTTGGCAGTCTGCAGCACATGGTGGATTACATGCTGCAGTGCCTGAGAAACGACCGCCGCATCGCCCACATTCTCAACATGTCTGATTATTGGGTGTTCACCCTCCTCGATCCTCGCTACCGGGACAACGTAGAAAGCCTCATCACACCGTTGAACCGGGAGCGAAAAATGCGGGAGTACCAAGACACACTGGTCAATTCCATCATCTTCTCCATTCCAACTGAGAGAAGTGCTGCTAGTGCATTCCAAAGCAGCTCAGTGCGTCCAGGCAGTGGTGGAGGCTCTGCACAAAGAGGGAGCAGATGTTGTGAATTTGCTTTTTGGCTCCCTCTAGTGGTTACTAGTTTTTTGACTCTGGTTTTTCTGTCATTCCTTTTATCCGCACCTGGGTCGTTAGTTAGGGGTGTTGCTATATAAGCTCCCTGGACCTTCAGTTCAATGCCTGGCAACGTAGTTATCAGAGCTAATCTGCTGTGCTCTTGTCTACTGATCCTGGTTCCGGTTATATCAGCTAAGTCTGCTATTTTGCTTTTTGCTATTTGTTTTGTTTTGTATTTTTGTCCAGCTTGTTCCAAATCTGTATCCTGATCTTTGCTGGAAGCTCTAGGGGGCTGGTGTTCTCCCCCCGGACCGTTAGACGGTTCGGGGGTTCTTGAATTTCCAGTGTGGATTTTGATAGGGTTTTTGTTGACCATATAAGTTACCTTTCTTTATTCTGCTATTAGTAAGCGGGCCTCTCTGTGCTAAACCTGGTTCATTTCTGTGTTTGTCATTTCCTCTTACCTCACCGTTATTATTTGTGGGGGGCTTCTATCCTGCTTTGGGGTCCCTTTCTCTGGAGGCAAGAGAGGTCTTTGTTTTCTTCTACTAGGGGTAGTTAGATTCTCCGGCTGGCGCGTGTCATCTAGAATCAACGTAGGAATGATCCCCGGCTACTTCTAGTGTTGGCGTTAGGAGTAGATATATGGTCAACCCAGTTACCACTGCCCTATGAGCTGGATTTTTGTATCTTGCAGACTTCCACGTTCCTCTGAGACCCTCGCCATTGGGGTCATAACAGTTTGCCAGGCCCGTATTATATGTTTAATGCATTGCAAAAGAGGGATTACAAGAAAGAAGATTCTGAGTTTTTTTTTTCTCCTCTCTCATTTTTTTTTTTTTTTTTTCTTATTCCCCTTTACCTCAGAGTGGCTTAAGCTTGCTGCAGACATGAATGTCCAGACCTTGATTACAAGTGTGGACCCAGTCAAGGTCCGAGCTATTCTTGATTGGACTCAGCCCTCGTCAGTTAAGAGTCTTCAGAAGTTCTTGGGTTTCGCTAACTTCTACCGTCGTTTTATCGCTAATTTTTCTAGCATTGTGAAACCTTTGACGGATATGACCAAGAAGGGCTCCGATGTAGCTAACTGGGCTCCTGCTGCCGTGGAGGCTTTCCAGGAGTTAAAACGCCGGTTTACTTCGGCGCCTGTTTTGTGCCAGCCCGATGTCTCACTTCCCTTTCAGGTTGAGGTGGATGCTTCAGAGATTGGAGCAGGGGCCGTTTTGTCGCAGAGAGGCCCTGGTTGCTCTGTTATGAAACCTTGTGCCTTTTTCTCTAGGAAATTTTCGCCTGCCGAGCGAAATTATGATGTGGGCAATCGGGAGTTGTTGGCCATGAAATGGGCATTTGAGGAGTGGCGTCATTGGCTCGAGGGTGCTAAGCATCGTGTGGTGGTCTTGACTGATCACAAAAATCTGATGTATCTCGAGTCTGCTAAACGCCTTAATCCGAGACAGGCCCGCTGGTCATTGTTTTTCTCCCGCTTTGATTTTGTTGTCTCGTATTTACCAGGTTCAAAGAATGTGAAGGCCGATGCTCTTTCTAGGAGCTTTGTGCCTGATGCTCCTGGAGTCGCTGATCCTGTTGGTATTCTTAAGGATGGAGTTATCTTGTCAGCTATTTCTCCGGATCTGCGACGTGTGTTGCAGAGATTTCAGGCTGATAGGCCTGAGTCTTGTCCACCTGACAGACTGTTTGTCCCGGATAAGTGGACCAGCAGAGTCATTTCCGAGGTTCATTCCTCGGTGTTGGCAGGTCACCCGGGAATTTTTGGCACCAGAGATCTGGTGGCCAGGTCCTTTTGGTGGCCTTCCTTGTCAAGGGATGTGCGGTCATTTGTGCAGTCCTGTGGGACTTGTGCTCGAGCTAAGCCTTGCTGTTCTCGTGCCAGCGGGTTGCTCTTGCCCTTGCCTGTCCCGAAGAGACCTTGGACACATATCTCCATGGATTTCATTTCTGATCTTCCGGTGTCTCAGGGCATGTCTGTCATCTGGGTGATATGTGATCGCTTCTCCAAGATGGTCCATTTGGTTCCTTTGCCTAAGCTGCCTTCCTCTTCCGATCTGGTTCCTGTGTTTTTCCAGAACGTGGTTCGTTTGCACGGCATCCCTGAGAATATTGTGTCAGACAGAGGATCCCAGTTTGTTTCTAGGTTCTGGCGATCCTTTTGTAGTAGGATGGGCATTGATTTGTCGTTTTCGTCTGCTTTCCATCCTCAGACTAATGGACAGACGGAGCGAACCAATCAGACTTTGGAGGCTTATTTGAGGTGCTTTGTCTCTGCTGATCAGGACGATTGGGTGACATTCTTGCCGTTGGCTGAGTTTGCCCTTAATAATCGGGCTAGTTCCGCCACCTTGGTTTCGCCTTTTTTCTGCAACTCTGGTTTCCATCCTCGCTTTTCTTCGGGTCATGTGGAGCCTTCTGACTGTCCTGGGGTGGATTCTGTGGTGGATAGGTTGCAGCGGATCTGGAATCATGTGGTGGACAACTTGAAGTTGTCACAGGAGAGGGCTCAGCGCTTTGCCAACCGCCGCCGTGGTGTGGGTCCCCGACTACGCGTTGGGGATTTGGTGTGGCTTTCTTCTCGCTTTATTCCTATGAAGGTCTCCTCTCCAAAATTTAAACCTCGCTTCATTGGTCCTTACAAGATATTGGAAATCCTTAATCCTGTATCTTTTCGTCTGGATCTTCCTGTGTCGTTTGCTATTCACAATGTATTTCATAGGTCCTTGTTGCGGCGGTACGTTGTCCCTGTAGTTCCTTCTGCTGAGCCGCCTGCTCCGGTGTTGGTTGAGGGCGAGTTGGAGTACGTGGTGGAGAAGATCTTGGATTCGCGCCTCTCCAGGCGGAGGCTTCAGTACCTGGTCAAGTGGAAGGGCTATGGTCAGGAGGATAATTCCTGGGTGGTCGCCTCTGATGTTCATGCGGCCGATTTAGTTCGTGCCTTTCATGCCGCTCATCCTGATCGCCCTGGTGGTCGTGGTGAGGGTTCGGTGACCCCTCACTAAGGGGGGGGTACTGTTGTGAATTTGCTTTTTGGCTCCCTCTAGTGGTTACTAGTTTTTTGACTCTGGTTTTTCTGTCATTCCTTTTATCCGCACCTGGGTCGTTAGTTAGGGGTGTTGCTATATAAGCTCCCTGGACCTTCAGTTCAATGCCTGGCAACGTAGTTATCAGAGCTAATCTGCTGTGCTCTTGTCTACTGATCCTGGTTCCGGTTATATCAGCTAAGTCTGCTATTTTGCTTTTTGCTATTTGTTTTGTTTTGTATTTTTGTCCAGCTTGTTCCAAATCTGTATCCTGATCTTTGCTGGAAGCTCTAGGGGGCTGGTGTTCTCCCCCCGGACCGTTAGACGGTTCGGGGGTTCTTGAATTTCCAGTGTGGATTTTGATAGGGTTTTTGTTGACCATATAAGTTACCTTTCTTTATTCTGCTATTAGTAAGCGGGCCTCTCTGTGCTAAACCTGGTTCATTTCTGTGTTTGTCATTTCCTCTTACCTCACCGTTATTATTTGTGGGGGGCTTCTATCCTGCTTTGGGGTCCCTTTCTCTGGAGGCAAGAGAGGTCTTTGTTTTCTTCTACTAGGGGTAGTTAGATTCTCCGGCTGGCGCGTGTCATCTAGAATCAACGTAGGAATGATCCCCGGCTACTTCTAGTGTTGGCGTTAGGAGTAGATATATGGTCAACCCAGTTACCACTGCCCTATGAGCTGGATTTTTGTATCTTGCAGACTTCCACGTTCCTCTGAGACCCTCGCCATTGGGGTCATAACAGCAGAAGCAGTGCCTCTGCCCAAGGCAAGACCAGTATGGCCCAACTGTGGCACAGTTTTCTGTGCCCCCCACAAAAGTCTACACCATCACAGACGGCTCCAGTCAGCAGGAGGCAACGGTTCCGTCAGATGGTGACAGACTACATGTCTTGCCCTCTTGCTGTACTCCCAGACGGCTCTTCCCCTTTCAAGTTTTGGGTCTCAAAGCTGGATACATGGCCAGAGCTAAGCCAGTATGCATTGGAGGTGCTGTCTTGCCCTGCGGCCAGTGTATTATCGGAACGTGTCTTTAGTGCTGCAGGTGGTGTACTAACTGACCGTCGCATGCGACTATCCTCCGATAACGTTGACCGGCTTACTTTCCTGAAAATGAACAAGGCCTGGATCTCGCAGGAATTTGCCACTCCTCCTCCTGATTAAATAATTAGGTCACTGTATACGTTATCCAGGTCTCCTGTTGTGTTCATCTTTCTACCACCTGAACTTAAATTCCTGGGCTCCAACACCGCCAGTTGAGGCTCAGAAGTGCCGTCTGCACAGTCAAAACATACGACCCAGTGTTATTGGGTTTCAGTAACGTCAGCTGATCCCCAGCTGTGTAGCCGGCAATGTGTCATGCGACCGCCACGCTGACACAACTGAAATGTAAGGGAATCTGTCCCCCCCCCCCAAGGCGTTTGTTACTGAAAGAGCCACCTTGTGCAGCAGTAATGCTGCACAAGGAAAAGGTAGCTATTTTTGTTTAGCACCTTGCACACGCAGAACTTAACACTTATAAAATGTGTCCACTGATACCGTAACACCGTCCCGGAGGTGGGACTTTCCTTCGTAATGTGACGCAGCACAGCCGTCATTCCTACCCCCCCGGCGCCGCGCACCCGCTCCTCAGCGTTGTTTGATTCCGTCCCGGAGCCTGCGCAAGTTATGTTATCCCGTGGCCAGGCACACTTAGCGCTGCCCGTCTTCTGGCATCATTTGGTGTCAGGATGGCTGTGCCTGTGCGGCCGCGCTGGCAGAGAGCCCGCCTCGCAGTGTCTTCTGATTTAATCCCACTGGGGGCCTGGGATCCATGGACATGCGCAGTGCATATCTGAACCTCCACCTCTCACTTATCTCCCTATGGCTTCTTCAGACTGTTCGGTGTCAGCTGGTCCCTAATAGCATGCCACGGCCGTGACACCGCACAGTCTTAAGAAGCCGTAGGGAGGGGAGTGAGAGGCGAGGATATGCACTGCGCATGTCCATGGATCCCAGGCCCGCGGTGGGATTAAATCAGAAGACACTGCGAGTCTTTAGTGCTGCAGGTGGTGTACTAACTGACCGTCGCATGCGACTATCCTCCGATAACGTTGACCGGCTTACTTTCCTGAAAATGAACAAGGCCTGGATCTCGCAGGAATTTGCCACTCCTCCTCCTGATTAAATAATTAGGTCACTGTATACGTTATCCAGGTCTCCTGTTGTGTTCATCTTTCTACCACCTGAACTTAAATTCCTGGGCTCCAACACCGCCAGTTGAGGCTCAGAAGTGCCGTCTGCACAGTCAAAACATACGACCCAGTGTTATTGGGTTTCAGTAACGTCAGCTGATCCCCAGCTGTGTAGCCGGCAATGTGTCATGCGACCGCCACGCTGACACAACTGAAATGTAAGGGAATCTGTCCCCCCCCCCCAAGGCGTTTGTTACTGAAAGAGCCACCTTGTGCAGCAGTAATGCTGCACAAGGAAAAGGTAGCTATTTTTGTTTAGCACCTTGCACACGCAGAACTTAACACTTATAAAATGTGTCCACTGATACCGTAACACCGTCCCGGAGGTGGGACTTTCCTTCGTAATGTGACGCAGCACAGCCGTCATTCCTACCCCCCCGGCGCCGCGCACCCGCTCCTCAGCGTTGTTTGATTCCGTCCCGGAGCCTGCGCAAGTTATGTTATCCCGTGGCCAGGCACACTTAGCGCTGCCCGTCTTCTGGCATCATTTGGTGTCAGGATGGCTGCGCCTGTGCGGCCGCGCTGGCAGAGAGCCCGCCTCGCAGTGTCTTCTGATTTAATCCCACTGGGGGCCTGGGATCCATGGACATGCGCAGTGCATATCTGAACCTCCACCTCTCACTTATCTCCCTATGGCTTCTTCAGACTGTTCGGTGTCAGCTGGTCCCTAATAGCATGCCACGGCCGTGACACCGCACAGTCTTAAGAAGCCGTAGGGAGGGGAGTGAGAGGCGAGGATATGCACTGCGCATGTCCATGGATCCCAGGCCCGCGGTGGGATTAAATCAGAAGACACTGCGAGGCGGGCTCTCTGCCAGCGCGGCCGCACAGGCGCAGCCATCCTGACACCAAATGATGCCAGAAGACGGGAAGCGCTAAGTGTGCCTGGCCACGGGATAACATAACAGCGCAGGCTCCGGGACAGAATCAAACATCGCTGAGGAGCCAGTGCGCGTCGCCGGGGGGGGTAGGAATGACGGCTGTGCTGCGTCACATTACGAAGGAAAGTCCCACCTCCAGGACGGTTTTACGGTTGCAGGGGACACATTTTATAAGTGTTTAGTTCTGTGTTTGCAAGGAGCATGATGAAAAGAGCCACCTTTTCCTTTTGCATCTTTTGTGCTGCACAAGCTGGCTCTTTCAGCTACAAACGCCTTGGGGGGGGGTTAAAGGTTCCCTTTCGACTTTCTCAGGCTTCGGCCTACATTGTGTTCCTCTGCTTTTCCACCTGTCCCTGGGCTCCAACACCGCCAGTTGCCGTCCAGAAGTGCTGTACGCACAGTCAACAGTCCCTCCTCTGTTATTGGGGTTCAGTAACGTCAGCTGTTCCCCTGCTGTGTGTGTGGCAATCCCTCCTACCTCCTCCAACCTCCTCCTCCTCCACCTGTCCCTGGGCTCCAACACCGCCAGTTGCCGTCCAGAAGTGCTGTACGCACAGTCAACAGTCCCTCCTCTGTTATTGGGGTTCAGTAACGTCAGCTGTTCCCCTGCTGTGTGTGTGGCAATCCCTCCTACCTCCTCCAACCTCCTCCAACCTCCTCCTCCTCCACCTGTCCCTGGGCTCCAACACCGCCAGTTGCCGTCCAGAAGTGCTGTACGCACAGTCAACAGTCCCTCCTCTGTTATTGGGGTTCAGTAACGTCAGCTGTTCCCCTGCTGTGTGTGTGGCAATCCCTCCTACCTCCTCCAACCTCCTCCTCCTCCACCTGTCCCTGGGCTCCAACACCGCCAGTTGCCGTCCAGAAGTGCTGTACGCACAGTCAACAGTCCCTCCTCTGTTATTGGGGTTCAGTAACGTCAGCTGTTCCCCTGCTGTGTGTGTGGCAATCCCTCCTACCTCCTCCAACCTCCTCCAACCTCCTCCTCCTCCACCTGTCCCTGGGCTCCAACACCGCCAGTTGCCGTCCAGAAGTGCTGTACGCACAGTCAACAGTCCCTCCTCTGTTATTGGGGTTCAGTAACGTCAGCTGTTCCCCTGCTGTGTGTGTGGCAATCCCTCCTACCTCCTCCAACCTCCTCCTCCTCCACCTGTCCCTGGGCTCCAACACCGCCAGTTGCCGTCCAGAAGTGCTGTACGCACAGTCAACAGTCCCTCCTCTGTTATTGGGGTTCAGTAACGTCAGCTGTTCCCCTGCTGTGTGTGTGGCAATCCCTCCTACCTCCTCCAACCTCCTCCAACCTCCTCCTCCTCCACCTGTCCCTGGGCTCCAACACCGCCAGTTGCCGTCCAGAAGTGCTGTACGCACAGTCAACAGTCCCTCCTCTGTTATTGGGGTTCAGTAACGTCAGCTGTTCCCCTGCTGTGTGTGTGGCAATCCCTCCTACCTCCTCCAACCTCCTCCTCCTCCACCTGTCCCTGGGCTCCAACACCGCCAGTTGCCGTCCAGAAGTGCTGTACGCACAGTCAACAGTCCCTCCTCTGTTATTGGGGTTCAGTAACGTCAGCTGTTCCCCTGCTGTGTGTGTGGCAATCCCTCCTACCTCCTCCAACCTCCTCCAACCTCCTCCTCCTCCACCTGTCCCTGGGCTCCAACACCGCCAGTTGCCGTCCAGAAGTGCTGTACGCACAGTCAACAGTCCCTCCTCTGTTATTGGGGTTCAGTAACGTCAGCTGTTCCCCTGCTGTGTGTGTGGCAATCCCTCCTACCTCCTCCAACCTCCTCCTCCTCCACCTGTCCCTGGGCTCCAACACCGCCAGTTGCCGTCCAGAAGTGCTGTACGCACAGTCAACAGTCCCTCCTCTGTTATTGGGGTTCAGTAACGTCAGCTGTTCCCCTGCTGTGTGTGTGGCAATCCCTCCTACCTCCTCCAACCTCCTCCAACCTCCTCCTCCTCCACCTGTCCCTGGGCTCCAACACCGCCAGTTGCCGTCCAGAAGTGCTGTACGCACAGTCAACAGTCCCTCCTCTGTTATTGGGGTTCAGTAACGTCAGCTGTTCCCCTGCTGTGTGTGTGGCAATCCCTCCTACCTCCTCCAACCTCCTCCAACCTCCTCCTCCTCCACCTGTCCCTGGGCTCCAACACCGCCAGTTGCCGTCCAGAAGTGCTGTACGCACAGTCAACAGTCCCTCCTCTGTTATTGGGGTTCAGTAACGTCAGCTGTTCCCCTGCTGTGTGTGTGGCAATCCCTCCTACCTCCTCCAACCTCCTCCTCCTCCACCTGTCCCTGGGCTCCAACACCGCCAGTTGCCGTCCAGAAGTGCTGTACGCACAGTCAACAGTCCCTCCTCTGTTATTGGGGTTCAGTAACGTCAGCTGTTCCCCTGCTGTGTGTGTGGCAATCCCTCCTACCTCCTCCAACCTCCTCCTCCTCCACCTCCTCCACCTGTCCCTGGGCTCCAACACCGCCAGTTGCCGTCCAGAAGTGCTGTACGCACAGTCAACAGTCCCTCCTCTGTTATTGGGGTTCAGTAACGTCAGCTGTTCCCCTGCTGTGTGTGTGGCAATCCCTCCTACCTCCTCCAACCTCCTCCTCCTCCACCTGTCCCTGGGCTCCAACACCGCCAGTTGCCGTCCAGAAGTGCTGTACGCACAGTCAACAGTCCCTCCTCTGTTATTGGGGTTCAGTAACGTCAGCTGTTCCCCTGCTGTGTGTGTGGCAATCCCTCCTACCTCCTCCAACCTCCTCCTCCTCCACCTGTCCCTGGGCTCCAACACCGCCAGTTGCCGTCCAGAAGTGCTGTACGCACAGTCAACAGTCCCTCCTCTGTTATTGGGGTTCAGTAACGTCAGCTGTTCCCCTGCTGTGTGTGTGGCAATCCCTCCTACCTCCTCCAACCTCCTCCTCCTCCACCTGTCCCTGGGCTCCAACACCGCCAGTTGCCGTCCAGAAGTGCTGTACGCACAGTCAACAGTCCCTCCTCTGTTATTGGGGTTCAGTAACGTCAGCTGTTCCCCTGCTGTGTGTGTGGCAATCCCTCCTACCTCCTCCAACCTCCTCCTCCTCCACCTGTCCCTGGGCTCCAACACCGCCAGTTGCCATCCAGAAGTGCTGTACGCACAGTCAACAGTCCCTCCTCTGTTATTGGGGTTCAGTAACGTCAGCTGTTCCCCTGCTGTGTGTGTGGCAATCCCTCCTACCTCCTCCAACCTCCTCCTCCTCCACCTGTCCCTGGGCTCCAACACCGCCAGTTGCCGTCCAGAAGTGCTGTACGCACAGTCAACAGTCCCTCCTCTGTTATTGGGGTTCAGTAACGTCAGCTGTTCCCCTGCTGTGTGTGTGGCAATCCCTCCTACCTCCTCCAACCTCCTCCTCCTCCACCTGTCCCTGGGCTCCAACACCGCCAGTTGCCGTCCAGAAGTGCTGTACGCACAGTCAACAGTCCCTCCTCTGTTATTGGGGTTCAGTAACGTCAGCTGTTCCCCTGCTGTGTGTGTGGCAATCCCTCCTACCTCCTCCAACCTCCTCCAACCTCCTCCTCCTCCACCTGTCCCTGGGCTCCAACACCGCCAGTTGCCGTCCAGAAGTGCTGTACGCACAGTCAACAGTCCCTCCTCTGTTATTGGGGTTCAGTAACGTCAGCTGTTCCCCTGCTGTGTGTGTGGCAATCCCTCCTACCTCCTCCAACCTCCTCCTCCTCCACCTGTCCCTGGGCTCCAACACCGCCAGTTGCCGTCCAGAAGTGCTGTACGCACAGTCAACAGTCCCTCCTCTGTTATTGGGGTTCAGTAACGTCAGCTGTTCCCCTGCTGTGTGTGTGGCAATCCCTCCAACCTCCTCCTCCTCCACCTGTCCCTGGGCTCCAACAACGCCAGTTGCCGTCCAGAAGTGCTGTACGCACAGTCAACAGTCCCTCCTCTGTTATTGGGGTTCAGTAACGTCAGCTGTTCCCCTGCTGTGTGTGTGGCAATCCCTCCTACCTCCTCCAACCTCCTCCTCCTCCACCTGTCCCTGGGCTCCAACACCGCCAGTTGCCGTCCAGAAGTGCTGTACGCACAGTCAACAGTCCCTCCTCTGTTATTGGGGTTCAGTAACGTCAGCTGTTCCCCTGCTGTGTGTGTGGCAATCCCTCCTACCTCCTCCAACCTCCTCCTCCTCCACCTGTTCCTGGGCTCCAACACCGCCAGTTGCCGTCCAGAAGTGCTGTACGCACAGAGCCAAACACCTCGCAAATGTGTTAGTGGGGTTCAGCACCGCCAGCTGTTCCCCTGCTGTGTATACGGCAACGTGTACTGCGACCGCCACGCAGGCACAACAAGTTAAATTTAAGGGAACCTGTCCCCCCCCCCAGGCGTTTGTTACTGAAGGAGCCACCTTGTGCAGCAGTAATGATGCAAAGGGAAAAAGTGCCTCTTTTCGTGGTGCTCCTTGCAGATGCTGAACCTAACACTTATGAAATGTGTCCCCTCACAGCGTTCAACCGTCCGGTAGGTGGAACTTTCCTTTGTCATGTGACGCAGCACAGCCGTCATTTTTACCCCCTTGGCGCCGTGCGCCGCCTCCTCAGCGTTGTTTGAATCTGTCCCGGAGCCTGCGCTGTTAGGTTACCCCTTGGCCATGCACACATTTCGCGCTGCCCGTCTTCTGACATCATTTGCTGTCAGGCTGGCTGCGCCTGTGTGTGTGCGCTGTCCGAGATTCAGCCTCGCAGTGTCGTGTAATGTAATCCCACCGCGGGCCTGGGATCCGTGGCCATGCGCAGTGCATATCCTCGCCTCTCACTCCCCTCCCTACGGCTTCTAAAGACTGTTCGGTGTCAGCTGATCCCTAATAGCATGCCACGGCCGTGACACCGCACAGTCTGAAGAAGCCGTAGGGAGGGGAGTGAGAGGTGAGGATATGCACTGCGCATGGCCACGGATCCCAGGCCCGCGGTGGGATTACATTACACGACACCGCGAGGCTGAATCTCGGACAGCGCACCCACACAGGCGCAGCCAGCCTGACAGCAAATGATGTCAGAAGACGGGCAGCGCGAAATGTGTGCATGGCCAAGGGGTAACCTAACAGCGCAGGCTCCGGGACAGATTCAAACAACGCTGAGGAGGCGGCGCACGGCGCCAAGGGGGTAAAAATGATGGCTGTGCTGCGTCACATGACAAAGGAAAGTTCCACCTACCGGACGGTTGAACGCTGTGAGGGGACACATTTCATAAGTGTTAGGTTCAGCATCTGCAAGGACCATAATTAAAAGAGCTAAGTTTACCTTTTCCAGCATTAGTGGTGTACACGATGGCTCTTCCAGCTACAAACGCCTGGGGGGGGGTTAAAGGTTTCCTTTCAACTTGCTCCAGTGCAGGCTTCGGCCTACACTCCGCTCCCCCTGCTCCTCCTGCTGACCCTGGGCTCTAACACCGCCAGTTGGGGCCCAGATGTGCTAGCTGCACAGAGAAAAACACCAGCCAATGTGTCAGTGGGGTTCAGCACCGCCAGCTGTTCCCCTGCTGTGCAGCCGGCATCGTGTCCTGCAAAAGCCACGCAGACACAAGAACTGAAATTGAAGGGAACCTGTCCCCCCTCCCCCAGGCGTTTGTACGTTTTAAAGGCCACCTTGTACAGCGGTAATGCTGCATGTGTGCAAGGTGGCTCATAAATGTATTCTCCTCGCACATGTGGAACTGAAAACACGTCTAAAATGTGTCCTCTGTGTGACCATTTAACCGTCCCGGTGGTGTGACTTTCCTTTGTAATGACACGCTGCAACCCCCTTGGTAGCGCTGCCCGTCTTCTGGCATCATTGTTTGGCTGCCTGCGCCTCTGCGGCCGCCCTGACCCACACAACGCCCCTCGTTGTCTTATTTATTGGGACTGCGAGGGTGTGATTGACGGGCATGATCAGTGCATCAGTTCGCCTGTCCCTCATCTCCTTCCGCCTTCTGCGGACTGTGCGGCTTCATGGCCGTGGCATGCGATAAGGGATCAGATGACGCCGCACAGTCTGAAGCGGGTGTAAGGACCCGAGTGTCAGAGGCGAACATATGTGCTGCGCCAGGCCCTGAATCCCAGCCCCGCAGTGTTTTAACAATGTTAAGACACTGCGGGGCTGGGATTCATGGTCATCGCGAACCGCACCGGCCGACATTAAATGATGCCAGAACATGGGCAGCGCTAACAGCGCTAGGCCAGGGGATCACACGACAGCGCAGACTCCTGTACAGCAAATAACAACGCTCAGGAGGCTGCACCCAGCACCAAGGTGGGATTCTTGACATCTGTGCTGCGTCTCATTACAAAGGGAACTCGCGCCTCCAACACAGTTTGACTGTTTAAAGGGCTAAATGTTATACGTGTTTCATTCAGCGTGTGCAAGGAGCGAAATTAAAAGAGCAACCTTTGACTTGTGCAGCACTACTGCTGCATAAGCTGTGGCTCTTCTACTTTGTAACCCCTGAGGGGGGGTTAAAGGTTACCTTTGAAATTGGTTCAATTAGGCTTCGGCCTACACTCTGCTCCCCCTGCAGAGCCCTGGGCTCCAACACCGCCAGTTGGGGCCCGGTACTGCTAGCTGCACAGAGAAAAACACCAGCCAATGTGTCAGTGGGGTTCAGCACCGCCAGCTGTTCCCCTGCTGTGCAGCCGGCAACGTGTCCTGCAACTGCCACGCAGGCACAACAGACCCAAAAGCTGCCGCCAGTGCAGGCTTCGGCCTACACTCTGCTCCATCTCCTCCTCCTGCTGACCCCGGGCTCCAACACCGCCAGTTGGGGCCCGGTACTGCTAGCTGCACAGAGAAAAACACCAGCCAATGTGTCAGTGGGGTTCAGCACCGCCAGCTGTTCCCCTGCTGTGCAGGCGGCATCGTGTCCTGCAAAAGCCACGCAGACACTTGCTCTTGTACCTTCTGCTCCCCATCCTGGTTCCAGTACCGTCAGCTGGTTCCGGGCAGAGCCTTTGGCTTAGGTGCCTCCCTCTGGGTATCCGAGTTCCACCAACGTCAGGTGGTCCTTGGTAGTGCTTTCAGGCACGGGTACCTCCTGCTTAGTAACCGGGTTCCAGTAACGTCAGCTGGTCCTCGGTAGTTCCATTGGCTCTTGGACCTTCGGCTACCCATCCGGGTTCCAGCACCGTCAGCTGGTTCTCGGCAGTGTCTTTTGCTCTTGTACCTTCTGCTCCCCATCCTGGTTCCAGTACCGTCAGCTGGTTCCGGGCAGAGCCTTTGGCTTAGGTGCCTCCCTCTGGGTATCCGAGTTCCACCAACGTCAGGTGGTCCTTGGTAGTGCTTTCAGGCACGGGTACCTCCTGCTTAGTAACCGAGTTCCAGTAACGTCAGCTGGTCCTCGGTAGTTCCATTGGCTCTTGGACCTTCGGGTAGCCATCCGAGTTCCAGTTCCATCAGCTGGTTCTCGGCATTTTCTCAGCCTTCTTGTACCTTCTGCTACATTTCCAAGTTCAAGAGACTAAGCACGATGACCCGGAAGACCACCCCTAAGATGACGACGACACCAGAGACGACAACCACTGTGATGACGACGACCCTGGAGACGATGACCCCGAAGACCACCCCGATGACGACGACCCCGGAGACGACGACCCTGAAGACCACCCCGATGACGACGACCCCGGAGACGACGACCCTGGAGACGACGACGACCTGGAAGACCGAGAAGCAGAAGAACAAGAGGCTGCAGAACAAAGAGCAGAAGAACATTAAGCATAACACTAAATATCAGAGCAAAAAATATTATCTAAATTATAAGCAGAAGAAGACTAAGCAGTGTATGGGGGTGAGTCCGTTCCTCCTCGTGGTGCCCCTGGATAAAGCCTGATGCTGCAGGCCAAACTGAATGCGGACAAATGTAACTGTTTTGTGACAGGCAGAACGGAAGGTGTAATCTTCAAACTTTTATAGATAACAACTACGGGAATGCCTGTCACAAATAAGAATATGATGAAGAAGTAGAATATGATGAAGATAATAGTAAAATAAAAAGAATATGAACAATGTAACCAAAAAAATAATAGGTAGAAGATGAAGAAGATGAATAAGGTGAAGAAGTTGATGTCAAAGAAGCTGATGATGAGGATAATGAAGAAGAAAGTGTGGGAGAAGTAAAAAAGAAGGTGAAGGGCGTGGAAGTAGTGAAACATCAATATCTGACAAAATAAAAAAAAATTAACATAGTCTAAATCTTTCTACCGCCGAACGTCATAAAAAAAAACCAAAAACCTGCTATTCTATTACATTGGGCTAAACCTCTGTGCCTTTAATGTCTCCGCCACGTCCCCCAATACATCCTACATTATTCTTAGTTGTTTTCCTTCATGTAGAATGAACCTACAAGTTTATAAAGGGTTTATTTTAATTCCGATATTTTCGTCCCATTGACTTGCATTGGGATCGGGTATCGGTATCGGATTGGATCCGATATTTTGACGGTATCGGCCGATACTTTCCGATACCGATACTTTCCGATATCGGAAAGTATCGCTCAACACTAATCAAAAGTTCATCTCAATATTTTGTTACATATCATTTGTTGGCATTGCCATTGGGCAATGCTTATATTAGATTGATGCAATGCTTTGCTTGGTGATTTATTGTCTAATTTTACCAGAACTTTTTATTGACATAACATTTTGACTGTCTGGGTCTTGAATTATAATTTAATTTAACTCTGTTCAACGTTACATAGTAGGTCAATATATTTACATGTACTTTGTGACAGGGCCCATCATCTTCATTTGGTGGGTATGTGTACAGTCGCATGTTTGACTTTTTAGTGTTTTTAAATGTTTTTGGTAGTCTGCATTAGTAATAATTTCAATAAAATACTTTTTTTGAATAGCTCTTTCTGGTGATCCCTTTTTGTACAGCATGACCTTTTCTCTTTGCTCTTGGCACAATACAGATCGATTACAAATGATATAAAAATAGATAGCCGATTAACAGATCCATTTTCCAAAGACTTCAATGTTGAAAAAATGGATCCAGGATAGATCAATTATTTAAAAATGATCTAAAAAGTTGTGTCTGCCCAAGTTTTTGCCATTGGATTGCTGCTGGTTCTATTCTAACTGATTACTACTGGACATGTGAACATAGCCAGCCTTAGGCTAGTTTCACATTTGCGGATGAGTTCACAGCCTATCGTCCGCAACCATGAACGCATGCAAACGCATAACGCAGCGTTTTTTATCCACATCAGCTTATGCATGACGGGAAAAACTGCAACGTTTGCATGTGTTTTTGCATGCATTCGCATTTTTATGTGCATGCGTTTGATAGGAAAACATTTTTCAAGAAGAATTTCCTTGAAACTAGCCACCCCAAATGGGTGTGGCTCATGGGATTTCTGTATATAAACCCTTGTACAGATGAAATCCTCACATTTTGCTCCTGTATCCTGCGTCAAGATGGATCTTCTCATGGAGAGTTTCTATTGGAATCTGGATTTGGATGTCATCTTGTTTCTTTCCTTTGCATTTGCTTGTGAGCAAGAACGGAAAAGAGAAAAACAGAGAAGACGACGGTGCTTTTGGCAGAACCCGATTCTTGAACTCTGACAGAGCCGTGGAGCCTACCACTCCTCATTCAGTGAGCCACGTGAAAACCCGGAAAAATATTTCAAGTACACGAGGATGTCTCAAGACAGCTTCATGGAATTGCTGGTCCATGTACAAGAAGCCATCAGCAGGCAGGACACCCAGCTCCGTAGAGTGATTCCTGCTGAGGAATGTCTGCTGGTGACACTAAGGTGCGTAATATTTAAACATTAACGCCTGTCATAATTCTTATTGTTCTGCAATGCACTTAAAAAATTTTCTTTTTTCTTTTTGCTAAAATACTGTCCTTAATATTATTGTTATAAAAGCCATGTTCTTTCTCTTTTTTTTTCTCTGTTTTGCAAAACCCCAGTCATAAATATTATTGTTCTTATTTACATTTTTCTTTCTCTGTTCTGCAGATTCCTGGCTACCGGAGAGAGCCCATCATCGCTCCATTTCCAGTTCTGGATAGGAATTTCCACACTATCTGGGATTGTCACAGACACCTGCTGGGCTTTGTGGGATGTTCTCCGTGAGGAATTTATCCCCCAACCCACCATGGAAATCTGGCAGGAAAATGCCTATAATTACTGGCAAATTTGTAATTTCTCCAACTGTATGGGAGCAGTGGATGGAAAACATATTAGAATTACCAAACCAGCTGGAACTGGATCCAAGTACTTTAATCATAAAAAATATTTTTCGATAGTGCTCATGGCGATAGCAGCTGTGGACTGTAGGTTTGTCACCGTGGACATTGGATCTTTTGGCCATGGTAATGACTCCCAGACATTTAAAAACTTGGACATGGGCCAACGGTTGTATGGCAATCATTTCAATTTCCCCCTACCACAACCTCTTCCCAACACTCAAGGCCTGCCAATGCCATTTGTTGTGGTTGGGGATGAGGCCTTCCAGATGTGTGGAAACCTCCTGAAACCATACTTCAGTCAGGACTTGGCACACACACAAAGGACTTTTAATTACAGACTGACCAGGGCATGAAGAACAGTTGAGTGTGCCTTTGGTATCCTTGTCTCAAAATGGTGCATTTTAGGGACAGCCATTAATCTTAAAATTCAGACAGTCAATGAGGTTGACAAGGTGTGTGTAGTTCTGCACAACTACATAATGGCTAAAGAACAACCCAACGTTGAATTTGATAAACCTGTTTCTAACCCATTGCCATATTACCATCATCACCCTCTCAGGACAACAGTTGAAGTTGCCCAAATGAGGAATACATTTGCTTCCTACTTTGCTTCTGAGAGTGGACGTCTGTCCTGTCAAGCTGAAATGGTTTAGTGTTCTTGTAATGTTGTGTAATGTTATGTACCTGTAGGTATTAAAATGTACCTTTAATGTTTGCTGACAATAAAACACCTCTAGTTAAACACCTGTTCCAAGTGCCCTCTGTATTAGAATAATTTTGTTGAAGTTTAATATGGTGATCACCGGTTGACAACTACAGTTTTTATAAAATCCAATCGCTGTATCATGCAGATTGCATGAGACAGGGATTGGATTATAACCAAATCTGGTTATGTAACCCATGCTTTACACTACACCTCTTCTCTCTGAGGTCAGTGCTATGGTAGGTGACGTTGGATTAGCTCCATCGTCTCTTCAGTCTGCATTTCTATATATTAAAGCAGACTGAAGAGATGATGGAGCTAATCCACCTCATATCTTTACTCACCTGCCCGTGTGTCAGAACTAGTGCACTCAGGATGCAAAAATCACAGCATCCTGAGTGCACTAGTGCTGACACATGGGCAGGTGAGCATTGTTGACCCCTGACCTTTTTTGCTGTATTAATATATATATTTTGGAGCATTTTCAGTCCTCTTTGTGTTTTTGCCACTTCATAGCGACCTTGACAGATACAAGAAGCAAAACTGCAGTGTAAAGCAAATAAAGAAGAGGGGCAGAAGATGTCATGGAGCTGTGAGATGGCAAAAACATAGTGTGTGTACATGGCTACGTGTGTTGACGGCGACAAAAGAGAAAAGAACAAGCAGTGATTGGGGATAAACAACACAAATGTTTTTGTTTTTTTTTAAATAAATAACACTTACGAACTAATGAGGGGGAAATGTTATGGACCTGGCGGGTCTGGAGCTGGGAGGATTGGCTACTGGTGGAAGATGAAGGGATTCCAGGGGAAGGGCTAACTAAACTTTTGGGGTCTGGGAGGTCAAGGATGGTAGTAGACACATTAGGAGTTGAAGCATGGATTGGGAGAGACACATTGGAAGGGAGAGAAAGACTGGACAACACAGACACATTGGGAGGTGAGGGTGGAGGTAGTACGGCACTTCTGCTGGCACGAGTCTTTTTGGGTTTCTGTCCCGTTTTATGCAGCAGCTTCCTTTTTTTGTGTATCCTTGGGAGGATGGGAGTGGTGGGGTCAGCAGGTTATTTAAAATGTGGACCCGGCCTGGTGGTGGCGGTAGACTGCCATTCAGGATCTGGAGGCGGCCTAGTGGTGGTGGCTGTGGACAACCGTGCAGGATCTGGAGGTGGCCTAGTGATGGTGGTGGTGGACAGCCTTGCAGGATCTGGAGACGTCCTAGTGCTGGTGGCAGTGGACAGCCATGCAGGAGCAGACTTGGCATGGTGGCGGAGTGGCTTTCAGCAGCACCCGGCATGGTGGTGGCGGTGTAGTGGTGTGCGGCAAGACTGGGCATGGTGGTGACCATACAGTGGTGTGTAACAGAACTCGGTATTGAGGTTGTGTGTAATTTGTGGCACAGGTGGAAATACCTGTGGCTGCTGGAAGTACCGAGTCTGCTGCATAGCCTGAATGTAAGCAGCATTGCAGGCCTGCATCACATTGAGCTGGAGTTCTGGTGTAAGGTGTTCCGACATGCCCTGCTCTATCTTATTAAAAAATGGTGTGCTGGTCTCTGGAGGTCGGCTTCCAGACGGATAAGGCGTTGGTTGACATCCTGGAAAAGTGTGTTAATATGGTCAGACCACTTTCCGGTCTAGCTACCAACGCCTTCACGCCTTTCTGGAATACCGAGCTCAAGTGAATAAACTCGGGCATGAGTGACCTGTCCGAGGCCTTCTGCCGCTGGCGGGAAGAAACCAAAATAAAGAGGCAGAGGACTGGGACAGGGGAACACCTGAAGGACCAGCTGCCTGTTCTCCAGACTGTGATGCCGGCCCACTTGCTGCTTTGCTGGTGGATGGCTGGGACTGGTCCGTGGCTGTTCGATGAGGGACCGCACCAGAGGATGATCCAGGTTCGAGGGTGCTGCTACAGGTTCTGTGAAAAGAAAAGAAAAACATTACTACCAAAAAATTACAATTGTAAAAGTGCCGACTCCTGTGGAATAGAAAAATTCAGATTAGGGAATACAACACAATGGAATACAACACAAAAATACTTACATTCTCTGAGCAAGGACAGGCCAGGAAAGACAGCACCCGGTGGTATTTGTATTTCCAGATCCTTGCTGCAGTACCACTGCGGACTTGGATTTCCTGTCACAGGTCCTTGTTGAAGCGATCCTTCATCGAACGCCAATGGGTTTTGACTTTGTTCACTGTGAATAGGGAAAACAAATTGTTAAACAATGCACTTTAGGACAGGATCACACAACCGTGTGTGATGCGAGAACCTCGCAGGAGATTCTCGCATCAGACACTGTTGTGTGATCCCGGCCTTCAGGTTCACTGCCGCATCAGACCACACTGCAATACTTAGGAAAAGCCTTTCTGACTCGTGATGTGGCATTGTCCCAGTTATCCATCAGCGCTTGTGAGTCGCCCACCAGGGCAGTGGGGATACTCGGTACCCGGTCCGGTCTCAGTTAAAGGGATGGTCACGGTAGCAGCTACCAGGTCCGTGGCTCTGGGCACTCAATTAAAAGGGGAAAAGTTTTTAAAGGGGAGTTGTAATAAAGTTTTTTATTCGTGACGCCATCTGTGGTTCTTGGTCAGAGGGGACCGACGCTGCTTAAAGGGCTCCTCTGGGGCGATGTTACTACAGCAAGATGGTAACGCTTCCCACAGGTGAAGCGGGGTCCCAAGGCTCTCAGTGTAGTGGGCAAAGATGGTGGGTTGCTGGTAATTAAACGGAGGACACAGGGTTGCAGTCTTTACCTGGTTTACTGTTGTTGTAGTCAGCCTCATTCCAGGGTACCGGCAACAGGTGTAGATGACATCCAGGCAGCCTGAAGACAGGTGGAAACCCATTTGACAGGTCAGTTTGGGAGCCTTCCACTTTGAGCTCACTATTAGTCCCTTGCTGCCTGTAGTGTCCTGACAACGTCTTCATTCTTTCCTGTCCTGGGACAGTACTGCATGGTAGGCAACTTGAGCCATTTCTCTGGGGTCTCTTTACACAGTGACTCTGGGCTCTGGAATGCTGCTATACCTCAGGTTTTATGTGGGCAGGTTACTTTCAGCTCTCTGCCCTCCGGTTCCACTGTGGGACTTGCAGTTCCAAACAGCCTCGGACTCCCAGTGCCCAGTTTCTGCGCTCAGCTTTGAGAGGCCCAATCGTAGCCTCCTCAAGCTCCTGATCACTCCTCTGCTCCGTCACTGTCTCTTGTCTGCACCAGACTACTAAACTCTTCCTCCACACCAGGGTGTATATCAGGGAAGCTCCCCTTAAACCGGGTTTTGAGCTCCCCCTTCTGGCCTGGAGTCAGTATATGTAGAATGTGAGATTACCTGCTAATGGGATCCCTCCTGTCTCCAGGTATGGCATTACCCTCCCCGAGAGAATGGCAGCACCACTGTGGTACCCAGACTCCTGGGGTTCCACACTTGGGCCACCTCATTCCACAGCCGCCGAATCACCACAGTGTCCGAATGCTGCTGCTCCCTGGTGTCCCACAACGCAACATGCTCCTGCACCAGGGTGATGAGGAGGTCGTTGTCAATGAATTCCTCTTCCCGTTGTGGAACCTAGAAATGAAACAAAGACATTAATGTTGGAAAGATAAAAAGAAAGACAAAAATAATAAAAAAGGCAAGAGTACCAAAAACAGTCAAGAATAAATAAAAACAGTCAAGAATACTTACACGCTGTCTTGCCACCGTAACTTGGGTCTGAGCCTGCTGCTCCTGCTCATCTGCACTGGAATGGTTCTGTAGAAAGAAAAAGAAATATTTTGCCACATGTGTAATAGTGACAGTGAATACCTATCAATAAGTAGCAAATGTACTCACTTCAATCTCCTGTCCACTCTGTGAGGTCTGGTCTTCAGTGGAGGACATGATGAGGAATGCTGCAAGGGAGACAGAAATGATTACAGACTGCAGGGAGAAAAACAGACAGGCAGGCATATAGCTTAAATGCTTACATTAGTCAGTCTTCCTATGCTTCCCAAAAAGATGCTGCAATCCTAGTAAAGTCTTGAGAGTAATGGACTTCCACTGCCCACACCTTATTTTATAAGGTTTCTTTGGGGGGGTGGCTTAAAACAAGTTCGTAGACATGTTTACTCATAAGAACGCATGCGTACGCAATCGCAATCGTACGCATGTACTTGTGTATGCATGCGTTCCCATAGACTGTATTGTGTTTATTTGACGCAGTTCTTCCGCAAGCGTCCGCATGCGTACGACGGTGGAAATTTGTCGCCACAAAAAATGCAACATGGTGCGTTAGCTGTGTCCAGCCACACATCGCGAAAAGACGCATGCGTAAGCAAATGTGGGCGAACACATGCAAACGCATGTACCTGTGTCTACAATGTTAAAGATAGGAAATCAAGATGCATGTGGATGAATGCGTTAGAAAGGCTGCGGACACAACCGCAAATGTGAAACCAGCCTTAGTTATATGTAGAGCTCCTAAATGGAACAGTTGTACCTATCTATCTTATTTGGTATCCTTTCCAAATCCTGGACCACCAGTTAGGAGAATATGTCAGCCACTGCTCCAGGTGCTTGCCCAGCATATCCAGCTAGGCTTTTTTTTACTCTCCGGTCCATCCTGCTTACTCAGACATAACACTTAAGTGATAGATCTTAAAAGGACGGATTAAAAAAAAAATGAAAAAAGTTCTAGACAAAAATGACTGAGATGCCAATGGATAAGCTGACAGATCTGCTTAAATTTCTCTTATAAATTATTACATGTATTCTGACTTTTCAATCTAATAAAGCAATAATGAAATAATTTAATACTCCATCTGAATTCTGGTGTGCATACAGAGAAATAGGTTAATCAGCTGTAATTTTCCACCAGAATCTTTTTCCAAATTCTATGGTGCAAAATACAACTGAAAAGTGAAGAAGACAATTGAGCCTTTGTATAGTGCAAAGCACAGGATTCAGAATCATTGAGAGGAGCTACTATGATACTGCAAATATTCTGTTTCAGTTACGGAAGAAAGACCCGAAACAGAAATACTCTATTGGACAAGGAGATATTGGGCAATTTTTTATGAAAACGCAGAAAAAAAAATCAAAGCAGTATTTTCCAAATTTAGTCCTTTTAATCATGCTTATGCTATCTAATTTCATTGTAAATAGTTAGAAATTTCTAATTTCCTTCACATATTTTCAGATTTCTAGTGGTTAGTGGTTCATATGATCTGACTACAGCATGAGATGTACCGCACCACTACCTGCAATAGGTATTCAGACACACTAAGGACCACCTATTATATAAAGCCCACCTTCTCATTTACCAGCCAAACAGTCAAGACGAATTCTAAATGCCCTCTGCATGATTTATAAAAAAAAAACAAAAAACTGTTCAATTCTAGGTTAAGCGTTTTTTTTTTTTAAAGTATAGCTGAACTCGTCAATTTAAAAAAAAGTTAGCTAAATTTTGGTGAAAGTTCCTCTAAATGAGTAAAACAAGTCTACTTTATTGCCACAATGTGAAAATAATGCTTGACCTGGTCCCAATAGTTCAGTGATTGGGTCCTTAAGCATACTGCAGCACAGTATATATATATATATATATATATATATATATATATATATATATATATATATATATATATATATATATATATATATACACACATATATACATACACTGCTCAAAAAAATAAAGGGAACACTTAAACAACAGGATATAACTCCAAGTAAATCAAACTTCTGTGAAATCAAACTGTCCACTTAGGAAGCAACACTGAGGGTATGTGCACATGTCAGGATTTCTTGCAGAAATTTCCTGAAGAAAACCGGAAATTTTCTGCAAGAAATCCGCATTTTTTTTTTGCGTTTTTTTCCCGTTTTTTTCGCGTTTTTTTTTAGCATTTTGCAAGCGAAATTAGCTTGCAGAATGCTGAAGTTTTCCAAGCGATCTGTAGCATCGCTTGGAAAACTGACTGACAGGTTGGTCACACTTGTCAAACATAGTGTTTGACAAGTGTGACCAACTTTTTACTATAGATGCTGCCTATGCAGCATCAATAGTAAAAGATAGAATGTTTAAAAATAATAAAAAAATTAAAAAAATGGTTATACTCACCTGCAGATAGCCGATCTCCTCAGCGGCGTCCGTTCCTATAGATGGTGTGTGTGTGCAGGACCTTCGATGATGTTGCGGTCACGTGAGCAATCACGCGACCAATCACAAGACCGCGACATCATCGCAGGTCCTTCACACACACCATCTATAGGAACGGAAGCGGCAGCATGCACCGCTGAGAGGAGGGAAGACTCCGGGGCCATCGAAGGTGAGTATATCACTATTTTTTATTTTAATTCTTTTTTTTTACCAATTATATGGTGCCCAGTCCATGGAGGAGAGTCTCCTCTCCTCCACCCTGGGTACCAACCGCACATAATCTGCTTACTTCCCGCATGGTGGGCATAGCCACATGCGGAAAGTAAGTAGATCAATGCATTCCTAGGTGTGCGGAATCCCCGCAATTCTGCAAATTTAATGATCATGTTGCTTTTTTTTCCGCGATGCGATTTTTTCGCAGAAAAAAATGCAACATGTTCACAAGAAATGCGGAATAAACTGTAAATAATAGGAGGCATATGTAAGCTTTTTTTCGCGTTTTCAGTTCCAATGATTTCTGGCTGATGTTTTGGTCCCTTTTGAATGTTGGTTCTGCTTTCACACTCATGGTAGCATGAGATGGACTCTACAACACACACAAGTGGCTAAGGCAGTGCAGCTCATCCAGGATGGCACATCAATGCGAGCTGTGGCAAGAAGGTTTGCTTTGTCTGTCAGCATAGTGTCCAGAGGTGCTACCAGGAGACAGTCCAGTACACCAGGAGATGAGCAGGGGGCTGTAGGAGGACAACAACCCAGCAGCAGGACCGCTACCTCCACCTTTGTACAAGGAGGAACACTGCCAGAGCCCTGAAAAATGACCTCCAGCAGGCCACAAATGTGCATGTGCCTGCACAATCAGTTAGAAAACGACTCCATGAGGATGGTCTGAGTGCCCGACATCCACAGATGGGGGTTGTGCTCACAGCCCAACACCGTTCAGGACTCTTGGTATATGCCACAGAAGACAGGGTTGGCAAATTCTCCACTGGCGCCCTGTGCTCTTCACAGATGAAAGCAGGTTCACACTGTTGCAGCTGTTTGCGTTCTGACTCAATGAAAGACATGCCAGATCACCAGTGAGGCCGAATCAGGAGGTTACGCCCTTTATTTACAAGCTCTTGGAGAAAAAAGGAAATCGCACTCGTTCTGTGAGCAAAGTCACTTTTATCTGATGTAATGCAGCAAGAGGCAGTATTTTATACCACTTACAACAAATGTAACTCAAAGTAATTCATGTAGTCCTCGCCCGTTACCCCGGGGTCATACTGACCTTTATTTCTCACGTACCCAGAACATGCCATAAGCTGACTATTGAGAACATATATGATAAGAAGTATAAAATCCTTGAATCTTAGACTACAAGACTACTGCATCATAAGAACAAATTCTAAACACATTCTAGCAATTAAAGGCAAAAGGCAATTAAAGGCAAAACATTAACCCTTCTATATCAATTTCCCTTTTGTAAATGGTATAACCTCTGCCACAGGGTCAGCTGTTTGTCCTGAGTATGCCGATACCCCATATGTGGGGGTAAACCACTGTTTGGGTGAATGGCAAGACTCAGAAGGGAGGGAGCATCGTTTGGCTTTTTGAACACAGAATTGGCTGGAATCAATGGTGGCGCCATGTCGCCTTTGGAGACCTCCTGACGTGTCTAAACAGTGGAAATCCCCCAATTCTAACTCCAACCCTAACCTCAACACACCCCTAACCCTAATCCCAACCCTAACCATAAACCTAACCCTAATCCCAACCCTAACTGTAATCCCAACCCTAACCCTAATCCTAGCGCTAACGCTAACCCTAATGCTAGCCCTAACCCTAATCCAAATGCTAAACCTAGCACTCACTTTAGCCCTAATGGAAAAGTGGAAATAAATATATATTTTTTATTTTATAATTATTCCATAACTAAGGGGGTGATAAAGGGGGATTTAAGTTACTATTTTTTTTATTTATTAAAAAGAACTAATAGGAAAAATCCCCTATTGTTGATGGGTGCTGGCCAGCAGATCTTGGCGGGCGCACTGCCTGTGTGCCCGCCATTTTCTCCTGGAAGAAGACCCCAGTGGCCCGGGAAACATCACAAGCACAAAGGCCCTAGAAAAGTGAAATGGCTCCTTACCCCTCAAAAGAAATTGAGCAAATTCTGCACTCCCAAATCCAAATACCCCCTCCCTTCTGAGCCACACAGTGTATCTAAACCTCATATAGCGTTCAAATTTGGCATTCCTGTAGTGATGAGAGCCCATCCAATTTACAGGTGCGGGACTCCAGAAGCATGAGCTGGGCATAACGTACTGGTTACATCCAGGGGTGGGATTCAGCCGGTTCTCCCCGGTTCGATGGAACTGCTTGATAAAAAAGCAGCCGGTTCCCTGAATCGGGGAGATTCAGAGCGGCGATCCTGTACCACACCTCCCAACCGTTCCATATCCCGCGGGGCAGCCCTGATTTTGAGAGTGCCTTGCAGTCCCGCTCCACCCGCAGAGAGCCGCACACCACATATATGTCTGCCGCTGCTCTGTGTGCACAGGACCTGTGATGAAGTCACAGGAGGGGAGGAGTCAGGAGTCACATGATCAAGGGCCTCCGTGTATTGCAGGACTCTGCTGTGCTGGATGAGGGTAAGCTTATGTGTGGGGTCAGGAGGGGTTTACAGTGTGGATGTAGCAGAGCCGTGTGTAGAAGGTGCATGGAGCAGAGCCGTGTATACGAGGTGTACGGAGTGGAGCCGTGTTTACAAGGTGTGCGGAGCGGAGCCACATGTGTTGGAGTACCTATGTGTGGCCATTATACTGTACGCAATATCATGTGTGGCAGTTATACAGTATTGAGCATCATGTGTGGCAGTTATACAGCATAGTGCGCTGTATGGCCATTATACAGTATGAAGCATCATGTGTGGTCATTATACTGTACACAGCATCATGATGGGCCATTATACAGTATGGAGCACTGTGTGGCCATTATACAGTATGGAGCACTGTGTGGCCATTATACAGTATGGAGCATCATGTGGGCCATTATACAGTACTAGATGGTGGCTCGATTCTAACGCATCGGGTATTCTAGATTATGTATGTATGTACGTCGCGCTGTAAGTGGGGGTTAAATTCCACCCCAATATCGCTGATTGGTCACGCCCGGCTGGCTGATCAGCGAAGCTTGGTTCAAATCTGGCTCCAATTCGCGGCCGGACTGCGCCTGTCGCTGATTGGTCACAGGATGTCGGGGGTTCAGGGTGCAGAATATAGCACAGCCACATAGTATATAGCACAGCCACATAGTATATAGCACAGCCACATAGTATATAGCACAGACACATAGTATGTAGCACAGCCACATAGTACGTAGCAGCCACATACTAGGTGGCTATGCTACATACTATATAGCAGCCACGTAGTATATAGCAGCCAAGTAGTATATAGCACAGCCCACGCAGTAAATAACACTGCCCATGCAGTAAATAACACTGCCCACGTAGTATATATCAGTCACGCAGTATATAACACAGCCCACGTAGTATACAGCAGCGTGGGCACCATATCTCTGTTAAAAAAAAAGAAGAAATAAAATAAAAAATAGTTATATACTCACCCTCCGGCGTCCACCGAAGTTGTCCCGATGCGTGCGAGGCTGCCGCCAGCTTCCGTTCCCAGAGATGCATTTTCGTTTAAAGATTTTTCTATATTTTCATGACTATAAAAATTGTACATTCACACTGAAGGCATCAAAACTATAAATTAACACATGTGGAATTATATACTTAGCAAAAAAGTGTGAAACAACTGAAATTATGTCTAATATTCTAGGTTCTTCAAAGTAGCCTTTTTGCTTTGATGACTGCTTTGCACACTCTTGGCATTCTCTTGATGAGCTTCAAGAGGTAGCCTCCGGGAATGGTCTTCCAACAATCTTGAAGGAGTTCTCAGAGATGCTTAACACTTGTTGGCCCTTTTGCCTTCACTCTGCGGTCCAGCTCACCCCAAACCATCTCGATTAGGTTCAGGTCTGGTGACTGTGGAGGCCAGGTCATCTGGCGTAGTACCCCATCACTCTCTTTCTTGGTCAAATAGCCCTTACACAGCCTGGAGGTGTGTTTGGGGTCATTGTCCTGCTGAAAAACAAATGATGGTCCAACTAAGCGCAAACCGGATGGAATAGCATGCCGCTGCAAGATGCTGTGGTAGCCATGCTGGTTCAGTATGCCTTCAGTTTTTAATAAATCCCCAACAGTGTCACCAGCTAAGCACTCCTACACCATCGCACCTCCTCCTCCATGCTTCATGGTGGGAACCAGGCATGTAAAGTCCATTCGTTCACCTTTTCTGTGTCGCACAAAGACACGGTGGTTGGAACCAAAGATCTCAAATTTGAACTCATCAGACCAAATCACAGATTTCCACTGGTCTAATGTCCATTCCTTGTGTTTTTTAGCCCAAACAAGTATCTTGTGCTTGTTGCCTGTCCCTGTCAGTGGATTCCTAGCAGCTATTGCACCATGAAGGCCTGCTGCACAAGGTCTCCTCTTAACAGTTGTTGTAGAGATCTGTCTGCTGCTAGAACTCTGTATGGCATTGACCTGGTCTCTAATCTGAGCTGTTGGTAACCCACGATTTCTGAGGCTGGAGACTCGGATAAACTTAACCTCAGAAGCAGAGGTGTCTCTTGGTCTTTCTAAATGGAAAAGTGGAATTACCTATAAGAGATTGCTAACCTTTAAACATGACTTTATTATATCTTAGCAGTGAACAATGCTTTCTACCATTACCTTGATTTATGACTAGATAGCCTGACCTCTACACCAAACTATCAAATTCAATACTGAGAAAGTCCAATAAGCATGATGGAAAAAATTGTGTTGTTTTTGCTAGTGAGGTAACCAAAAATTTCAGTTATAGAAATACATTTTTGCTACAATCTGTAACAAACTGGGGATTCAGGCAGGCCTACAAATTAAAAATTCATCCAGGTAATGTACCATACCACCAACAGTCTTGCCCTCTGCTGCCACCCAGTGGAGAAAAGATGATAATACCTCAAAATAATAAAATGCAAAACCCATAAGAAGGCATTTATCGAAGAAAAATTGTTTCTCAAACTGAAAATCAAACGACAAAAAAACAATTAGGAGTAACCAAAAAATTTGAGTCATAATGTATCTCAAACTATAAATATTTAAGGGTAGATATTTACCACATAGACTAAATACAAAGACATAAAAATAGTGTGATCCCAAAAAACGAGTAGTAACAGTCACAGGGTGGATCAGGACAACATATTATGCTAAATAATTACATACACATGTAGAAAGCAGTGCACATAAGCAATGTAACTTAAACAGGTAGGACAATCAGTTAGTCACTTGTTTGTACCAAGACTAATCAGTTCCACCTATAACTATCACCATGTTTAGTGCTAGCATGCATTGCTAAAGACCATTACAATGTATCTACTATATAATTGTCTAAGGGTCACTTCCGTCTGTCTGTCCTTCTGTCATGGATATTCATTGGTCGCGGCTTCTGTCAGTCATGGAAATCCAAGTAGCTGATTGGTCGTGGCAAAACAGCCTTGACCAATCAGAGACGGGCACAGTCCGGAAGAAAATGGCCGCTCCTTCCTCCCCGCAGTCAGTGCCCACTCCGTACTCCCCTCCGGTCACAGCGCCCGCTCTGTACTCCCCTCCGGTCACAACGCCCGCTCTGTACTCCCCTCCGGTCACAGTGCCCGCTCCGTACTCCCCTCCGGTCACAGCGCTCACACAGGGTTAATGGCAGCGTTGACCGCGGTGTAACGCACTCGGTTAACGCTGCTATTAACCCTGTGTGACCAACTTTTTACTATTGATGCTGCCTATGCAGCATGAATAGTAAAAATATGTAATGTTAAAAATAATAAAAAAATAGTTACATACTCATCCTCCGTTGGCCGTCCCGGATCGAAGCGGACGGTTACCGATGCTCCTCGCGACGCCCCGGTGACCGCTGCATGCAGTGCGGTCTCGCGAGATGATGACGTGCGGTCTTGCGAGACCGCGACGTCATCATCTCGCGAGACCGCAATGCAATCTTCAGACCGGAGCGCGCAAGGAGCATCGGTAACCGGACACTTCGATCCGGAGGCTCCAGAAGGTGAGTATGTAACTATTTTTTATTTTAATTCTTTTTTTTTTAACAGGGATATGGTGCATATTACGTGACTGGGCAGTATACTACGTGGCTCTGTGCTGTATAATACGTGACTTGGCAATATACTATGTGGCTGGGCAATATACTACGTGGGCTGCGCAATATACAACGTGGGCTGCGCAATATACAACGTGGGCTGCGCAATATACAACGTGGGCTGCACAATGTACAACGTGGGCTCGTGTTATGAACTGGTGGCCTAGGAGCAGCATTAGACGTACTCTGGAGAAGATGGTATCTGTACTGACCGCGGACCCTGAACTTAACACCGCAACTAGAAGTAGCCGTGGGATGTACCTACTGATCCTAGACACCTCGACACAGCCGGAGGACTAATTAACCCTATAGATAGAAAAGGGAAAACTATATCACCTCAGAGAAAATCCCCAAAGGATAGACAGCCCCCCACAAATATTGACTGTGAGAGGAGAGGAAAAAACATACACAGGCTGAAAACAGGTTTTAGCAAAGGAGGCCAATCTAGCTAAATAGGAAAGATAGGACAGAGAACTATGCAGTCAGTATTAAAATACTAGGAAATATCCACCACAAAAAATACAAAAACTCCACATCTAACTAAAGACATGGAGGGTATATCTGCCTCTCCAGAGATTCCAGCTTGGCTGCATAAGTCCTTACACAGATTAAGCTGGACAAGAAAAAACAAGAAATGCACTTAACAATAAGGCCCACAAAATGTGGGCTGCAAAAACAAGCAGGACTTATCTTGTTGAAAAGAACAGCAAGCAGGAGAGACCAGGAAGGGATGTGAATCCTCCAGAAACAATGGACAACTGGCACTGACTAAAGGGTGAAGCCAGACTAAATAGCCCAGTCCAAAGTGGACACACCTGATGACTGCTGTGAAGGACAGCACAAGGACTGCGCAATGTACTATGTGGACTGGGCAAAATACTACGTGGGCTGCGCAATATACAACGTGTACTGTGTGGGCTGCGCAATGTACTGCGTGGGCTGCGCAATACACTACGCATACATATTCTAGAATACCCGATGCGTTAGAATCGGGCCACCATCTAGTCAGACATAAGTAGCATAATATATGCATCAATAAATCAAGGGTTAATTACCCATATTGTGTCTCCTCTTGTCCACGATGTGACCGCAAACCCGATAAACGTTTCAAGAGTATAAAGACTCGCTTACTCAAGGGGGCGTGGTCTAAATCACCAACTCACTGATCTTAAGTAGCCAGCTGATCCGATCACATGGTCGGATGCAGCCCTTAACATGGAATGTCTTTACAATGCACAGGTCCTTGCTCTGAAACTCCCTAACCCATATACTGCAGCTGGGGGATAAGGTCGGCGCCAAACCCCACACGACCCAGCAAAACAGACAAGGGGATAGAGTAGAGGACAGAAGCAACGAGTCCCAATGCCATGCAATGGAAGGTCTGTGGATCGAGACCAAATATGTGCAAAAAGTACATTTTTAAAATAAGATCACAAAATATATATAATGAATAATCAAGATATCTTAATGAGTGGTCATTATGTTCCTTGCAGAGGGCAAGGCTGTTGGTGGTATGGTACATTACCTGGATGAATTTTTAATTTGTCGGCCGCCTGAATCCCCAGTGTGTTACAGATTGTTGCAAAAATTAATTTCTATAACTGAAATTTTTGGCAATAACACCACCATTTTTCCATCAGGCTTATTGGACTTTCTCGGTATTGAATTTGATAGTTTGGTGTTAGAGGTCAGGCTATCTAGAGTTATAAATCGAAGTAATGGTAGAAAGCATTGTTCACTGTTAAGATATAAAAAAGTCACGTTTAAAGGTTAGCGATCTCTCTCTTCCAGGTAATTTCCATTTAGAATTATACCAACGGGTGGCATTTTTTCTAAGTGTTCATATTTGCAACCAGGGGTCTGATATCCCAGAGATCCCACATTAGGCTAACTAAGGATTTAGAAGAGGATGTATGCACGTGGTTCTCTTTTCATGAGGGATGTAACGGTCATAACATCATTCAAGATGAAATTGTTCCCTATGTTTCGTTATCCCTGTACACAGAGTTTTGGTTGTTATTGGCAGGTCACTGGTCCACAGAAGCATGGCCGACTGATTTGGTACAAAACTAAATTTTAAGCAACCTAGATTTATTAGAACTTTTTCCGGTAGCGGGAGCTGTAGTAATGTGGGATCAATATTTTCAGAACAAAAGGATTTGCTTGCATTCTGACAATATGGGTGTAGTTTTTGCCATCAATTGTTTAAACTGCAAAAGTTTTATGGATGTTTGATTATTGGTTATTTATTATGATTATATTGATGATATATATAACATTCTCAGGCATTTAGTATTATGCTGCCTGGAATTTAATATTTGGTTAATGGCAGAATATATTCCGGGGTGTTTCTCCCGTCTTAAATGGAAACATTTCCAGGAGTTGGTGCCAGGAGTGGACTGAGAAGGAACCCCTGGCAATGATAGGATCTGATCATTGAATAGATCTCAATTTATGCAGAAGGCTGTGTGCAGAAAAACATGGTCAGATTACAGTAATTCACAGCCGAAGTGGTCAACATTTTATTAGGATTTTGGTTTTTGATTGGCAGTATATGGTTCAGATGTGAAATCAGCCTATATTTTTTTTTATTTTTTTTTATTCTGAGTATTTACACGGTGTTTCGTTTTTTCAGAAAATGTCTGATGTAAAGTAGATGATTAGTTTCTTTCAAGTAAATCAAGATTTAAAGGGCTTAAAGTGTCTTTCTCATGAACAAAAGTTCATTTTAATTAATAAATCTTGGAATAATAATAATTTCCACAATTGGATGTGTTTAAATAAAATGTTCCTGTGCTGAGATAATCTTATAAATGTGCCCCTGCTGTGTACTGTGTAATGGCTGTGTGTCTGACCGCGCTGGGACATTGATCATACCACATCTCCTGACAGGACGGGGGAATTATACAGTACACAGTACATAGCAGGGGGACATTTATAAAATTACCTCAGCACAGGAACATTTCATTTAAACACATCTAATTGTAGAACTTGATATAAATTAACTTTTGGACGTCGGACAGCCCCTTTAATAATGGTTACTAGTGTACCGAATAACCATTGCCCAATTATGTCCAGTTTGCTTTCTGACATATCAGTTTTGAATAAGATTTTGAAGTGTTATTATTGACAGCCATCCTTTTTTTTGGTAATTTTTCCAGCTTTGGGGATACGTGAAGTAGTTTCTGATCATAAATTTTCCCCTTCAGGTATCTTCTTTTCTGACCATTTACTTGAGCACATGTTGTGGATTCAGATGCAGATCCGCAGCGTTTTTGGATGCTCGGAATTGCATCAAATCCGCAGTGTAGTGCACAAGCAATGTTAGTCTATGTGAAATTGACATTTGGTGTGCACATGCTGCAGAAAAAAACGCTCGGAATCACAGCTTTTTTTTTTCTGCAGCATGTCAATTCTTTTTGCAGATCTGCAGGGTTTCTACACCCATTGACTTCCATTGTGTCAGGGCAATCCGCAGCAAAACAGCAGGTTTAAAAAAGATATGTGGTTTTGCTGTGGATGTGCCTGCGAGAAATGCTGTAGATCAGGAGGTGGAAGTGTGTGGGCGGAGACTGTATGTGTGTGTGTGTGCGGAGAAGATGTGTGCCGGTGTTTGTATGTATCTGTATGGGGTCATGGAAGGCTGTGTGTGTGGGTGTGCGGGGCTGTATGTGTGTGTGCATCGCTGTGTGTCAGGCATCGTCTGATGGGACTACTAGTCCAATCCGGCTATGCCTGCTACAGTGACAGGTACCCAAATGATGTGACAGTAGTAGTCCCATCATCCAGCTACTGTGTTCAAGTGTAAAAAACCAACAAAACAAAAACACATACACACGTATAGACACACAGTACATACAACATACAGTATATACTCACCATACAGCTAAAACCCGAAGCCCTTGATCACCTGTAAAAAAAAACAACAAAAAAACAACAGTATATTCGCTGATCCAATGTAATAACGAGTGTCCCATGACGATCTCCCGTGGAGAGCTGTCACATCGGCAAATGCAACCGCTC
Source organism: Ranitomeya variabilis (assembly GCF_051348905.1). Taxonomy (NCBI): domain Eukaryota; kingdom Metazoa; phylum Chordata; class Amphibia; order Anura; family Dendrobatidae; genus Ranitomeya; species Ranitomeya variabilis. Next base: position 217,392,823 of record NC_135234.1, on the reverse strand, counting down.
TCCAGGGGCTTCAGGATACAATGACGGAAGGTATCCTACACTGTATCCCTCCACCGCTGTGAGTACAGTATAGTTTCATACTGTCACTTACGGCACCACTGTGTGGGAAAATTCTCACGCAGCAGTGCTGTAAAGTGAGAGCTCATTGAACCCTCAGTGATAACACTGCAGGAGTCATTGTCTCATGTCATTGTGTCACTGGAGGCCTATAGAGCTGTCACATCTCCTGATGTGACAGCTCTATAGGGAAGATTGTCATGGGACACTCGTTATTAAATGGACTGTCGGACCAGGGAGTATTTGTGTTGGTTTATTATTTTTTTCTTTTTTGCAGGTGATCGAGGACATCGCATGGATTGGCAGAAAAATAAAGATGGCAAAACTGTGTGGTGTTTTATTTCATTAAAATACCTTATTCTGCATGTGTGTGTGTTTATTTAACCCATTAACAACTATAAGATTAGTAATGGATAGGTGTCTTATTGACGTCTCTCCATTACTAAGCCGGCTTGATGTCAACTTACAATTCAAAGGTGACATTAACCCCTATTACCCCATATACCACTGCTACAGGGCAGTGGGAAGAGAGGCTAAGTGCCGGAATTGGCACATCTTACACATGCGCCATTTCTGGGGTGGATGAGTGCAGGTGTTTGTAGCCGGGGGGGGGGGGGGCAATATCTATAATCCCTTTCTAGGCTATGAATATCAGCCGACAGCTATCTGCATAGCCTTTTCTGGCTATTAATTATAGGGTGACCCCACATTGTTTTTTTGGGGGGTCCCCCTATTTTAATAGCCAGTAAAGGCTAAATATACAGCTGGGGGTTGATATTCATAGCCTGGGAAGATCCATGGGTATTAACTTCTTCCCAGACTATAAACATCGGCCCTTAGTGGCATGATAGACATGGGAAACAACCTTTTCTATCATTACAATGAGTGTTCTGAGCAAATTTTTTAAAAGATCCAATGTCAGATTTCACTAAAGTTGATGCGATAGTGCGATTACATCTATATAAAAAAATTGGTGGTTTTAAAAATTCTTCCACTTGAGGTAAACATTTATGTAACATTCCCCAGTGTCTACATACTATGTCAGCAATTTTTCCACTCTCCTCACAAAAGGATGTTACAAAAGGGATACAATTAAATTCTTTTGTATTTAACTTTTTTTGAAGCAAATTGTGTCTTTTAAGTTCATCAACTTTGTTTTTTTGAGTTTTTAATAGATTCTTTGGGTATCCTCTTTCAGAAAACTTTTTTAGAGTTATCTCCATAGCTTTTTGATGAGTCTTCATTACTTTCAATTCTTTTAATCCTCATCAGTTGAATATATGGGATAGCCTTTTTTTTATGTTGACTACTGAAGAGTAACAAATCATTTTTATCTGTGGCTTTTATATATAATTGGGTATTAAGCTTATCACATCCAATTTTTACATTGACATCCAAAAATTGTATGTCAGTATTTGAATGTACTAGGGTAAATTTAATTGTATCATCAATCGTATTCAAATATTCATGAAATTCCTACAATAGGTTTGTTCCAGTCCAAATAAGGAAGACATCTATGTACCTCCACCATGCAGCCACATAGCTGAAGTGGTGGGATACATAGACAAAATCCTCCTCAAGGACACTCATGACTAAATTTGCATACACGGGTGCCATGTTTGCCCCAATGGCGGTCTCGCGTAGCTGCTGATAAAAAGTATCTCCAAATAAAAAATATCTAGTCAATATTAATTCCAAAAGTTGTAAAATGAATTTCCTTGCTTCTGAGGAATAATGTGCAGTCGACAATTTCCTATTTATTGCATCAAGCCCTCGACCATGATCAATAGATATCAGATAGATACCACATCAAATGATTCTAGTATCACTTCACCCATTAGGTTTACTCCATTAACTTTCTCAAGAAAATCGACTGTATCTCTTATGAAAGACTCTGTATGACTGGCAATTGGATTAAGTATTTTATCAAGAAAAATCCCAATATTTGACAAAATAGAATCACAGCCTGAGACAATTGATATCCTCGAGGATGCACGAGAGACTTATGTATTTTTGGTAGAATGTATATAACTGGAGTGATTGGAAATTTAATAGTCAAAATCATACAAATCTTGATCAATTATATGTATTTCTGTAGCATTATCCAGGATTATCTTAATATCCCTGGCAATATCAAATTTAGGATAAGATATTCTCTCGTACACTTCCAGGTTGGCCAACTGTCTCTTAATTTCTTCAAGATAATCCTTCTTGTCCATAATGACAACTGCGCCACCTTTATCAGCATTTTTTATGATTATCTCATCATCATGTGCTAAATCATGTAAGGCTTCAATTTCACCTCTAGTCATATTGGGATATTTGAATTTTTTTGAAAAATCATTTTTTAACCTCTCAATGTCACCATTTACAGCAGACATAAAAGCTAGAGTTGAGCGACTTTTACTTTTTTAGGATCAAGTCGGGTTTCGCAAAACCCGACTTTGTCAAAAGTCGGGTCGGGTGAAATCGGCCGATTATTGCGAAAAGTCGGGGATCCGACTGAAACACGAAACCCAATGAAAGTCAATGGGGAAGCAAAGTCGGCAGTGAGTGGAGGACAGGAAAACACCTACAGTGCCCATTTTAATGGCAAAAACATCCATTCTTGTTACTTAAGCTTGTCAATCTTAATTTACCTTATAATAATAGTTAGGCATTGAAAATTGGGGGTCATTTGGCTAAAGTTGAGGGGGGGTAGGGCTGGCTCAAGTTTTTCGTGGGCCCAGGAAACGCGGACTACGTCACGGCGGTGGAGCAGGGAGAGGTAAGTATTTCAACTTTGCAAGTGCTGTGATCCTGAGCAAGCAGGGGGGGCACACTCGTTCGCATTGGCACTGGCACAGGGCCCCTCAAAGTACGGCGGTGTGTTTGACGGCGGGGGCGCCTCCAAACGGCAGAGACACTTTTGCGTACTATGAGAGGCCCTATGCCAGTGACATCGCCAACGAGTATGCCCCCCCCACCTGATGAAGGAACCTGCAGTTTCATCTGCACCTTCCTCTTTGTCCCCGTGTAAGGTGGTATAGTATGCGGGAAGGGGAACCTGACTTTCATCAGGGTCAGATTCTGGCTGTGTAGAGTGCAAGGGGAATGTAGTGGTCTGGGTCAATGTACCAGCAGACTCATCAAGCACTGGCTGGGCAATGGGCAGGATGAGGAGGAAACACAGATATAGGCCCTAATAATAAAGTGGGCTAAATGCAGTTCAAAATTGGTAACAGGACTAACCAGGTGGCATTGCTTTGTTCAGTGGAGGACAACTGTAATGAGAGGCTGACACAGTGAGTAGGCCCAAATAAGTAACTAGGCTAAATGCAGTTCAAAATTGGTAACAGGACTAACCAGGTGGCATTGCTTTGTTCAGTGGAGGACAACTGTAATGAGTGGCAGACACAGTTAGTAGGCCCAAATAATAAAGTGGGCCAAATGAAGTTCGAAATTGGTAACAGGAGTAAACAGGCGGCACTGCTTTGTTCAGTGGAGGAGAAAAGCAAGGAGTGGCAGACACCGTTAGTAGGCCCAACCAAACAATTAGGCCAAATGCAGTTTAATATCTGATACATGCTGAAAACTGAAGCTCATCTTTATTCAGTGGAGGAGAAAAGCAAGCAGCGGCAGACACCGTTAGTAGGGCCCAACCAAACTAGTAGGCCAAATGCATTTTCATATTCTGAATATTGTAATAATTATAGGGGATAACTCAGGAGACTCTTTGCGTGGAACAAGACAACTACAGAACACAGTTTTATAAGTAGTAAAGTCTATATTATCACACGGTGATTCAAACAAGTGCAGAGAGAAACTCAAGTCCACAACACTTGGTGCAAATAATAAACGCAGCTTAGCAGTCTATAGGAACTTTCAGAGCAAAATGCAATCAAGCAGAAAGTCTATGAAGCACAGTTATTCTTGAGGATACTTGACATGAGTAAATCCTTGTCTTAGTCCAGACACAGATAGATATGCTTATAGGCAGTTCAAATCATATCTTAGCTCAACCAGGGAGGCCTGGTTAATAGTCTCTGGTTAATGCAAAGCAGCAGCAGCTTTCATGTCCAGCAAATGCAGGTGGAAGTAAACACAAGCAGCAGATGAAGGAGGATTACTGGAAACTTGTGTATGCAGCAGGAACTCAGAGCAGAGTAGCAGGATCACCACACAGGTTCACATGAGCAGGTGTATAGCCAGGGAGTAATCAGAGATCAGGAGCTGGATGCAAGGCAGAATACTCTAGCACAGACTGAAGGCTGGGGTGGAGTTTTATAGCAGGAAGACACAGTGCACATGAGTCCAAAGATGCCATCTTGGAAAAGGGCAGTAATGCACAAAAGGTAAAAAATGTTCAGAGTCCTGACATTACTCCCTCCTTAGAAGCGGCCTCAGGACGATCCTGGACCTGGTTTCTCAGGGAATCTCTGATGAATACGAGAAATCTTCTGTTGGGCATTGATGTTTTCCACAGGTTCCCAAGAGTCTTCCTCAGGGGGATATCCCTGCCATCTTATCAGATATTGGAGCCGATTCCTGCGAATCCTGGAATCAACAATTTCCTCCACCACAAATTGTTCTTGCCCATCAATCACCACAGGCTGTGGAGGTGGCACAACACGTCCCTGGAAGGTATTAAGAGATACAGGCTTTAGTAAAGATACATGAAAAACTGGGTGTACCTTCATTGTCCTAGCCAGCTTCAGCCGGCAGGCCACAGAGCTCACAATACCGTTGAACTTGAAAGGGCCAATGAATTTTTGTTCAAGTTTTTGTGAAGGAACGTTTAACTTCAGATTCTTAGTTGCTAACCACACAGAATCTCCTACCTTGAACATGGGTGCAGGTTTACAGAATCTATCAGCCGATCTCTTATAACGTTCTTGAGCTCTGGTCAGGGATTCCTTCAGAACCTCCAGATTTTGTCTCATCGCAGTCAGCCTTTCCTCCACTGCCAGAACCGGAGAATTAATTGGAGACCTAGGTTAAATACACGGATGATAACCCAGATTGGCAAGGAAAGGTGTAAATTTAGTGGAGGCGCTCTGAGAATTATTATATGAAAATTCAGCTAACGGCAACAACTCCAACCAATCATCCTGGAGATGGCTGACATAGCATCTTAGATATTGTTCCAGCGTCTGGTTGGTACGCTCAGTCTGACCATTTGTCTGGGGATGGTAAGTAGAAGAGAGACAGACATTAATATTGAGTGCAGAGCAAAACCCCTTCCAGAATCTTGAAGTGAACTGTACTCCACGGTCAGAGATGATCTCATCTGGAACCCCGTGCAACCGAAAGACATTCTGTATAACCAAGTTCACTGTATCTTTAGCTGAGGGGAGGCCGGTGCATGGAACAAAATGAGCAGCTTTAGTCAGGCGATCAACTACCACCATGATTGTATTCATGCCCCCCGATGTAGGCAGCTCCACAATAAAGTCCATTGATATAGACCCCCAAGGGCGGGATGGAACAGGTAATGGTTGTAGAAGAACCGTAGGTGCCACATGAGGAGTCTTGTAATGGGCACATACCTTGCAAGAGAGAACATAGTCCTTGGTATCCTTCAGGCAAGTTGGCCACCAGAAGAATCGGCTCAGGAACTCTTGTGTCTTCTGTGCCCCCCTGTGACCAGCCAACTTGGAGTCATGTACCAACTTGAGGATCTGCAGACGGATGACCTCCGGGACATAGATACGTCGATCTCTGAACCACATGCCACCCTTAAAGACAAGATTAATATCCACAGGTGGGTTGGCCAGAAATACATCACCTTCATAGGCCTCCCTGCACTCCTTCCACAAGTCCTGATCGTGGATAACTCCAATGAAATTGGCATCAGATAGAATGGTCTTGGACGGGGCTCCAGGTACGGAATCCGCAGAATGGATTTGGGATAAAGCATCAGCCTTCCCATTACGAGAACCTGGACTGTACGAGATAACAAAGTTAAATTGATTTAAAAATAAGTTCCAACGAGCCTGATGAGGAAAAAGACATCTAGCAGATCTAAGGAACTCTAGATTGCGATGGTCAGTTAGCACCATGATCTGTTGTGCAGCTCCTTGCAGATGATGCCTCCATTCCTTGAAAGCCGCAATAATAGCCAGCAATTCCTTGTCTCCCACGTCGTAATTCTTCTCTGCTGAGGTTAGTCGACGGGAAAAGAAAGCACAAGGATGTAGCAGACCCTTCTCTCCAGTTCTTTGGGAGAGAATAGCCCCCAAAGCATTATCAGAAGCGTCCACCTCCACAATGAAAGAAAGTGTTGGATCTGGGTGTATCAACAGCGGTGCTGATGTGAAAAAGATCTTAAGCCGATCAAAAGCTTCTTGAGCCTGTGATGACACTTAAAGGGCTTTTCCTTCTTTGTCAAGGAAGTAATGGGATGGACAATATCAGAAAAATTTCGAATGAAGTGTCTGTAGAAATTTGCAAAACCAATAAAACGTTGGACCTCCTTAACATTCTTGGGTACCGGCCAGTCAAGGATAGCCTGAATCTTACCAGATTCCATATTCAGCCCCTGGGGAGAGATGATATAACCTAAGAACTGTATCTCAGAACGATGGAACTCGCATTTCTCTGGCTTAATATACAGATGGTTCTCTTTCAGATGTCTTAAAACAGTTTTGACATGTTCTTCATGTTCCTGTAGATTAGTATATCGTCCAAATAGATCACCACAAACTGGTCCAACAAATCTCTGAAAATGTCATTAGCAAGGTGTTGAAATGTTGCAGGGGCGTTACAAAGCCCGAAGGGCATCACAAGAGATTCAAAGTGTCCATACCGGCATCTGAATGCTGTCTTCCACTCATCCCCTGGACGAATACGCACCAAATTTTAAGCCCCACGAAGATCCAGTTTAGAGAACACCTTAGCATAGCGGACTCTTTCCAGTAATTCGGGAATCAGAGGCAAAGGGTAACGGTTTCATACGGTTACCTTATTGAGTTCTCGATAGTCAACACAGGGTCTCAGGGTCCCATCCTTCTTCTTTAGAAAAAAGATAGGTGCCCCTGCTGGTGAGGAAGAAGAACGTATGAAGCCTTTGGCCAGATTTTCATCAATATACTCTTTGAAGGCTTGAAGCTCAGGTGCCGCCAAAGGGTATACGTTACCAGAAGGAATGGCTGCCCCGGGAAGCAGCTCAATGGGACAGTCATAATGCCTGTGTGGAGGAAGCTGATCTGCATTCTTCTTGTCACAGATGTCAGAGAACTCTTTATAAGCAGGAGGTAAAGAAAATACCTGTACATGTGGTTCCGTAGTTGTGGACTCAGGGACAGCTTCTGTTAACACTGAGTTGCTCCTTGTTGGGAAGATAATCTCCTTGGTCTCCCAGTTGATAATTGGGTTCTGAGAACGCAACCAAGGAATGCCTAAAATCACAGGAAAATGAGGAGAAGAAATTAGCAAGAAAGAAAGTTGCTCCTGATGATTAGGCTCCAACAAAATTTCAAGGGGTACGGTCTCCTGATCCACAGGCCCAGAGATTAAAGGTGACCCATCCACTGTTTCCATGGTAATTGGAGAGGCTCTTTGCTGAATTTTAATACCATGTTCCTTGGCAAATGCAATATTCATGAAATTGCCACCTGCACCAGAGTCAATCATAGCTGAACTGGAAATCCACTGTCCTGAACACAGGATCTTAATAGGGAGAGAACAGTGAGAGTTCTTTTCCTTCAGCCCCTTTGGGGGTGAAGTCATAGAAAGTGAATGGAATACAGCGTTTAAAGGCAGACTACATTCAGAGATGTCAGATTCATCATCACAGTTGTCATACTCCCCTATTGCTGCTAGAACCTTGTTAGGCCGTCTAGGACACTTAGGACAATTGATCAAGAAGTGGTCAGACTGGCCGCAGTAGAAACATAGACTTTCACGAAGGCGATGCTCCCGGCGCTCATTGATCTCACGCCTCTGAATGGAATCAATTTGCATGGGCACCTCATCCACCTCCCGAGAGGTTTTACCTGCAGGCTCTTTGGAAGGAAGGGAAAAGTTAGACACACGGTTATATGCAGCAAATTTCTCCTGCCTACGCTCAGTAAGGCGAATGTCTATGCACACACAATGCTGTATAAATTTCTATAGCTCTTGTGGTGACTCAGAGTGGGCTAGTTCATCTTTTACAATACTAGACATACCCCTTTTAAAAATAGGCAATTGTGCATAACTGTCCCAATTGGTATCTACCGCCAATCTCCTGAATTCAGTGGCATACTCAATAACAGAACGTTTAGCCTGACGTAAAGACAACAAAGCAGATTCAGCGGTTGCACTGCGATTAGGGTCATCAAACATTAATGCCATAGCGGCCAAGAAATCATCCAAGTCATTTAACCGTGGGTCACGAGACTCAATCATCGGATTCGCCCAGGCGAGCGCTCGTGAGGTCAGTAGCATTATTACACACAATACTTTGGATCTATCAGTAGGAAAACGGTCAGCATGCACATCAAAATATAGCATACATTGATTCACAAAGCCAAGAAATTTGTCGCGATCACCATTAAATCTGAATGGGGGCAACTTAGGTGGGCTAGCTGGTGGCAGTTGCCCAGAGGGTAAAAGTCACTTGTGCAGCTATTTGCGTGCTTATGTCCTGAAAAGCCAGTCCATACTGGGACTCTATGCCAGCAAGTTTGTTTTCCTGGGCTGCGATGCGGTTGCTCAAGTCCTGCAAAGTCTGTCCAAACACTTGTTGATTGAGTTCAAAGCTTCCAAACTTCTTTTGCAAACCTTCCACATCTTTCTGCAGTGATCTAATTATGGAAAACATCTGCTCTAATCTGCTTTCTGCAGTCATTGTTCCAGAAGTCTCCTTTTTTTTTTTAGGCTAGAGTATCCTGTAATAATTATAGGGGATAACTCAGGAGACTCTTTGCGTGGAACAAGACAACTACAGGACACAGTTTTATAAGTGGTAAAGTCTATATTATCACACGGTGATTCAAACAGGTGCAGATATAAACTCAAGTCCACAACACTTGGTGCAAATAATAAACGCAGCTTAACAGTCTATAGGAAACTTCAGAGCAAAATGCAATCAAGCAGAACGTCTATGAAGCACAGTTATTCTTGAGGATACTTGACATGAGTAAATCCTTGTCTTAGTCCAGACACAGATAGATATGCTTATAGGCAGTTCAAATCATATCTTAGCTCAACCAGGGAGGCCTGGTTAATAGTCTCTGGTTAATGCAAAGCAGCAGCAGCTTACATGTCCAGCAAATACAGGTGGAAGTAAACACGAGCAGCAGATGAAGGAGGATTACTGGAAACTTGTGAATGCAGCAGGAACTCAGAGCAGAGTAGCAGGATCACCACACAGGTTCACAGGAGCAGGTGTATAGCCAGGGAGTAATCAGAGATCAGGAGCTGGATGCAAGGCAGAATACTCTAGTGCAGACTGAAGGCTGGGGTGGAGTTTTATAGCAGGAAGACACAGTGCACATGAGACCAAAGACGCCATCTTGGAAAAGGGCAGTAATGCACAAAAGGTAAAAAATGTTCAGAGTCCTGACAAATATAGGCCAAAAGCCTGAAGATTGAAGCTCAGCTTTGTTCAGTGGAGGAGAACACCAAGGAGCGGCAGACACCGTTAGTAGGCCCAACCAAACAAGTAGGCCAAATGCATTTTCATATTCTAAATATAGGCCGAAAGCCTGAAGATTGAAGGTTAGCTTTGTTCAGTGGAGGAGAACACCAAGGAGCGGCAGACACCGTTAGTAGGGTCCAACCAAACTAGTAGGCCAAATGCATTTTCATATTCTAAATGTAGGCTGAAAGCCTGAAGATTGAAGCTCAGCTTTGTTCAGTGGAGGAGAACACCAAGGAGCGGCAGACACCGTTAGTAGGGCCCAACCAAACTAGTAGGCCAAATGCATTTTCATATTCTAAATGTAGGCCGAAAGCCTGAAGATTGAAGCTCAGCTTTGTTCAGTGGAGGAGAACACCAAGGAGCGGCAGACACCGTTAGTAGGCCCAACCTAACAAGTAGGCCAAATGCATTTTCTGTTATGATCCTTAGTGGTTGAGGATCACAAATTACTCCAGCTAAGTAACAAACCTAGGACAAGCTCTAGGGAGGTGGCAAACTGGACTGACCGCAAATCTGAACCTATCCAAACACACTAGAAGTAGCCGGTGAACGTGCCTAAAAATCCTAGACGTCTCGAGCCAGCCTGAGGAACTAACTACCCCTAGAGAGAAAGAAAGACCTCTCTTGCCTCCAGAGAAATAATCCCCAAAGATATAGAAGCCCCCAACAGATAATAACGGTGAGGTAAGAGGAAGGCACATACACAGGGGTGAAAGCAGATTAAGCAAATGAGGCCCACTAATACTAGATAGCAGAAAATAGAAAAGAGAATCTATGCGGTCAGTAAAAAACCCTTACAAAATATCCACTCTGAGATTTCAAGAACCCTCACACCAACTAACGGTGTGGGGGGAGAAACTCAGTCCCCTAGAGCAACCAGCAAGTGAGGAAATCACATTTTAGCGAGCTGGACAAAAAAACATAATGATCACTGATAATCAAAAAATGATCAAACAAAAACTTAGCTTGTCTTGGAGAGACTGGGAGCAAGGTAGACACAAGGAATCTGAAGAGCACTGAATACATTGATAGCAGGCAAGGAACTGAGTCTCCAGGTGAGCTAAATAGGAAACCAACCAAGGATAACGAACCAGCTGATGCAGCCAACCTGCAGAAAGACAACACTACACAGTACCGCTTGTGACCACTAGAGGGAGCCCAAAAATAGAATTCACAACAGTACCCCCCCCTTGAGGAGGGGTCACCGAACCCTCATCAAGACCCCCAGGGCGATCAGGATGAGCCGCGTGGAAGGCACAAACCAAATCGGCCGCATGAACATCAGAGGCGACAACCCAGGAATTATCCTTCTGACCATAGCCCTTCCACTTAACCAAATACTGAAGTCTCCGTCTAGAGATACGAGAATCCAAAATCTTCTCCACCACGTACTCCAATTCGCCCTCGACCAGCACCGGAGCAGGAGGCTCAACAGAAGGAACCACAGGCACCACATACCTCCGCAACAAAGACCTATGGAGCACATTATGAATGGCAAACGATGCTGGGAGATCCAAACGAAAAGACACCGGGTTAAGGATTTCCAAGATCTTATAAGGACCGATGAAGCGAGGCTTGAATTTAGGAGAGGAGACCTTCATAGGAACATACCGAGAAGACAGCCACACCAAATCCCCAACACGAAGTCGGGGACCCACACCGCGGCGGCGGTTGGCAAAGCGCTGAGCCTTCTCCTGTGACAACCTCAAATTGTCCACCACATGGTTCCAAATCTGCTGCAACCTATCCACCACAGAATCCACCCCAGGACAGTCAGAAGGCTCAACCTGACCCGAGGAAAAACGAGGATGGAAACCAGAATTGCAGAAAAAAGGCGAAACCAAAGTAGCAGAACTAGCCCGATTATTAAGGGCAAACTCGGCCAATGGCAAAAAAGTCACCCAATCATCCTGATCAGCAGAAACAAAACATCTCAAATAAGTTTCCAACGTCTGATTAGTTCGCTCGGTTTGGCCATTAGTCTGAGGATGGAAGGCCGACGAAAAAGACAAATCAATGCCCATCTTAGCACAAAAAGTCCGCCAAAACCTGGACACAAACTGGGATCCTCTATCAGACACAATATTTTCAGGAATGCCATGCAAGCGAACCACATTCTGAAAAAATAGAGGAACCAAATCGGAGGAAGAAGGCAACTTAGGCAAGGGCACCAAATGGTCCATCTTGGAAAAATGATCACACACCACCCAGATTACAGACATTTTCTGAGATACTGGAAGATCCGAAATAAAATCCATGGAAATGTGCGTCCAAGGCCTTTTCGGAACAGGCAAAGGCAAAAGCAAACCGCTGGCACGAGAACAGCAAGGCTTAGCCTGAGCACAAATCCCACAAGACTGCACAAAGGAACGCACATCCCGTGACAAGGAAGGCCACCAGAAGGACCTAGCCACCAAATCTCTGGTACCAAAAATCCCAGGATGACCCGCCAACACCGAAGAATGAACCTCGGAAATAACTTTGCTGGTCCATCTATCCGGGACAAACAGTCTCTCTGGTGGACAACGGTCAGGTCTATCCGCCTGAAATTTCTGCAGCACTCATCGCAAATCTGGGGAAATGGGAGACAAAATCACTCCCTCTCTGAGAATACCAGCCGGCTCAGAAACTCCCGGAGAGTCAGGCACAAAACTCCTAGAAAGTGCATCAGCTTTCACGTTCTTCGAACCAGGCAGGTATGAGACCACGAAGTTGAAACGGGAGAAAAACAACAACCAACGAGCCTGTCTAGGATTCAGGCGCTTGGCAGATTCAAGGTAAATCAGATTTTTGTGATCAGTCAAGACCACCACACGATGTTTAGCTCCTTCGAGCCAATGTCGCCACTCCTCAAATGCCCACTTCATAGCCAACAACTCCCGATTACCAACATCATAATTCCGCTTGGCAGGCGAAAACTTTCTTGAAAAGAAAGCACATGGCTTAATCACAGAGCCATCAGAGCTTCTCTGCGACAAAACAGCCCCTGCTCCAATCTCAGAAGCATCAACCTCGACCTGGAAGGGGAGAGAGACATCTGGCTGACATAAGACTGGAGCTGAAGAAAACCGGTGCTTCAGCTCCCGAAAGGCCTCCACGGCCGCAGGAGACCAATTAGTCACATCAGAACCCTTCTTGGTCAAATCCGTCAAAGGTTTAACCACGCTAGAAAAATTAGCGATGAAACGACGGTAAAAATTAGCGAAACCCAAGAACTTCTGAAGACTCTTAACAGACGTGGGCTGAGTCCAGTCATGAATAGCCTGGACCTTGACTGGGTCCATCTCCACAGTAGAAGGAGAAAAAATAAAACCCAAAAAGGAGACCTTCTGTACTCCGAAGAGGCATTTTGAGCCCTTCACAAATAAAGCATTAGCACGCAGGACCTGAAACACCATCCTGACCTGCTTCACATGGGACTCCCAATCATCAGAAAAGACCAAAATGTCATCCAGGTAAACAATCATAAATTTATCCAGATATTCTCGGAAGATGTCATGCATGAAGGACTGAAACACAGAAGGAGCATTAGAGAGTCCAAAAGGCATCACCAAGTACTCAAAATGGCCTTCGGGCGTATTAAATGCTGTTTTCCATTCATCCCCCTGCTTAATGCGCACAAGGTTATACGCACCACGGAGATCTATCTTGGTGAACCAACTGGCACCCTTAATCCGAGCAAACAAATCAGACAATAGTGGCAAAGGATACTGAAATTTGACTGTGATTTTATTCAGAAGACGATAATCTATACAAGGTCTCAAAGAACCGTCCTTCTTGGCCACAAAAAAAAATCCTGCACCAAGAGGGGAAGAGGATGGGCGAATATGTCCCTTCTCCAAAGACTCCTTTATATAACTCCGCATCACGGCATGCTCTGGTATAGACAAATTAAAAAGTCGTCCCTTAGGGAATTTACTACCAGGAATTAAATTTATAGCACAGTCACAATCCCTATGAGGAGGCAGGGCACAGGACCTGGGCTCATCAAATACATCCTGGTAGTCAGACAAAAACTCAGGGACCTCAGAAGGAGTGGAAGAAGCAATAGACACCAACGGAGTATCGCCATGAATTCCCTGACAACCCCAACTTGACACAGACATAGCTTTCCAATCTAAAACTGGATTATGAGCTTGCAGCCATGGCAGACCCAAAACGACAACATCATGCAAATTATGCAGAACAAGAAAGCAAATCACCTCCTGATGTACGGGAGTCATGCACATGGTCATTTGCGTCCAATACTGAGGCTTATTCTCAGCCAATGGCATAGCATCAATTCCCCTCAGAGGAATAGGAAATTCCAAAGGCTCCAGGACAAAACCACAGCGCCTGGCAAACGACAAATCCATCAGATTCAGGGCCGCACCCGAATCCACAAAAGCCATAACCGGGTAGGACGACAAAGAACAAATCAAAGTAACAGACAAAATAAATTTAGGCTGTATAGTACCAATGGTGACAGGTTTAGCGATTTTTTTTAAGCGTTTAGAGCATGCTGAGATAACATGAGTAAAATCACCACAGTAAAAGCACAACCCATTTTGACATCTATGACTTTGACGCTCAATTCTGGTCAGAGTTCGGTCACATTGCATAGACTCAGGTCTCTGTTCGGAAAATACCGCCAAAGGATGAGCAGATTTGCGCTCCCGCAAACGCCGACCAACCTGAATGGCTAAAGCCATAGAATCACTCAGACTTGCAGGGGTGGGAAACCCCACCATAACATTCTTAACGGCCTCAGAAAGACCTTCTCTGAAATTTGCAGCCAGGGCACACTCATTCCATCGAGTAAGCACCGACCATTTCCGAAATTTTTGACAATACACCTTTGCTTCATCCTGACCCTGAGAGATAGCCAGCAACGCTTTTTCTGCCTGATTCTCAAGATTAGGCTCCTCATAAAGCAGTCCAAGAGCCAGAAAAAATGCATCTACATTAAGCAATGCAGGATCTCCTGGCGCCAGAGAGAAAGCCCAATCTTGAGGGTCGCCACGCAACAAGGAGATAACAATTTTAACTTGCTGAGCGGAATCACCAGAGGAACGAGGTCTCAGAGATAGAAATAACTTACAATTATTCTTAAAATTTAGAAACCTAGATCTATCTCCAGAAAACAACTCAGGAATGGGTATCTTTGGTTCTGACATATGGCTATGAATAACAAAATCCTGAATACTTTGCACCCGTGCAGTAAGATGATCCACACTAGAAGTCAGAGTCTGAACATTCATGTCTGCAGCTGAGCTCAAAACCACCCAGAGTTCAAGGGGATGAAAGAAGCTAAACAGACTGCAGCAAAGGAAAAGCGGGAAAAAAAAAAAATGTACTCAGGTCTTCTTTTTATCCCACTTCTGCGATGCATAAAACACTTTCAGGCCTGCTATACTGTTATGATCCTTAGTGGTTGAGGATCACAAATTACTCCAGCTAAGTAACAAACCTAGGACAAGCTCTAGGGAGGTGGCAAACTGGACTGACCGCAAATCTGAACCTATCCAAACACACTAGAAGTAGCCGGTGAACGTGCCTAAAAATCCTAGACGTCTCGAGCCAGCCTGAGGAACTAACTACCCCTAGAGAGAAAGAAAGACCTCTCTTGCCTCCAGAGAAATAATCCCCAAAGATATAGAAGCCCCCAACAGATAATAACGGTGAGGTAAGAGGAAGGCACATACACAGGGGTGAAAGCAGATTAAGCAAATGAGGCCCACTAATACTAGATAGCAGAAAATAGAAAAGAGAATCTATGCGGTCAGTAAAAAACCCTTACAAAATATCCACTCTGAGATTTCAAGAACCCTCACACCAACTAACGGTGTGGGGGGAGAAACTCAGTCCCCTAGAGCAACCAGCAAGCGAGGAAATCACATTTTAGCGAGCTGGACAAAAAAACATAATGAACACTGATAATCAAAAAATGATCAAACAAAAACTTAGCTTGTCTTGGAGAGACTGGGAGCAAGGTAGACACAAGGAATCTGAAGAGCACTGAATACATTGATAGCAGGCAAGGAACTGAGTCTCCAGGTGAGCTAAATAGGAAACCAACCAAGGATAACGAACCAGCTGATGCAGCCAACCTGCAGAAAGACAACACTACACAGTACCGCTTGTGACCACTAGAGGGAGCCCAAAAATAGAATTCACAACAATTTTCATATTCTAAATATAGGCCGAAAGCCTGAAGATTGAAGATCAGCTTTGTTCAGTGGAGGACAGCTGTATTGAGTGGCGCAGACAGACACACGTAGTAGGCCTAAAATAAAAAAGTAGGCTCAATGCAGTTTAAAATAGGTTACAGGGGTATACAGGCAGCATTGGTTTGGTCAGCGGAGGACAATTGCAAGGAGTGGCGCAGACTTTCTAGGCCTAAAATAAAAAGTAGGCTCAATGCAGTTTAAAATGGGTTACAGGGGTACACAAGCAGCATTGGTTTGGTCAGCGGAGGACGATTGCAAGGAGTGGCGCAGACTTACTAGGCCTAAAATAAAAAAGTAGGCTCTATGCAGTCTAAAATGGGTTACAGGGGTACACAGGCAGCATTGGTTTGGTCAGCGGAGGACGATTGCAAGGAGTGGTGCAGACAGACTTACTAGGCCTAAAATAAAAAAGTAGGCTCAATGCAGTTTAAAATGTGTTACAGGGGTACACAGGCAGCATTGGTTTGGTCAGCGGAGGACGATTGCAAGGAGTGGCGCAGACTTACTAGGCCTAAAATAAAAAAGTAGGCTCTATGCAGTTTAAAATGGGTTACAGGGGTACACAGGCAGCATTGGTTTGGTCAGCGGAGAACGATTGCAAGGAGTGGTGCAGACTTACTAGGCCTAAAATAAAAAAGTAGGCTCAATGCAGTTTAAAATAGGTTACAGGGGTACACAGGCAGCATTGGTTTGGTCAACGGAGGACGATTGCAAGGAGTGGCGCAGACTTACTAGGCCTAAAATAAAAAAGTAGGCTCTATGCTGTTCTAAACTGGTAACAGGAGTAAACTGGCGGCACTGTTTTGTTCGGTGGAGGACAACTGGAAGAAGTGGCTGACACAGCAAGTTGGCCAAAATAGTAAAGTGGGCTAAATGTCTGCAAAAAAAGTTCCTATATAAACAGGTCGCAAAGCTAGGTACAGGGGTGGGTTCCTCTGCTGAGTAGCAGATAGTGGTAGTTCACGCACACTATGCACAGGTCTAAATGGAGGGCAGGGCACCTGTATATTTTTACTATCATCTATCATTTCAACAAATTTGTATTGGCAGTGCCATTGAAGGATTTAACAGCACAGACTAAACAGTGGTGGAGCAGTGAGAGGTAAGTTTTGCAAGTGGTAGAGCACTGTTTGAGCTGGGGGGGACATGTTCTCGTGGGTGGCGGTACTGGCCCAGGGCCCCTCATATTGTGTCTGACGTTGGGTGTGCACCACCACCGCCAGAGACACTTCATTGTACTATGAGGAACCCTGTGCCAGTGCCGTCGGCCAAAAGTGGGCACACCCACCTGTCCAGGCAAACGGCACTCACAAGGGTGCTTGCGCCAAGTGGTGACCACGGCCCCGTGGGTGGAGTCAGCCCATTTAGGGAGGTGTAAAAATGGCCTATGGTGGACATACAGCAGCTGCAAATGGAGGAATTGGAGTAGTCAGTAAGAGGAGTCCAAAAGCAAGACCTTTTTACAGGAAAGCTACGTGTCAGCAGGGGAAGGTGGGGCAAAATAATTAGAAATCCATGATTGGTTCATTTTAATGAAGGTTGGATCATCAACATTTTGGGTAGCCAGACGAGTCCTTTTTTTGGTCAGTATTGAACCAGCAGCACTGAATACTCTTTCTGATAGCACACTAGCAGCCGGGCAAGCGAGCTCCTGCAATGCATATTCTGCCAATTCAGGCCAGGTGTCTATTTTAGATGCCCAGTAATCAAAGGGGAATGACGTGTGAGGGAGAACATCGATAAGGGAGGAAAAATAGTTCGTAACCATACTGGACAAATGTTGTCTCCTGTCACTTTGAATTGATGCAGCAGTACCTGTCGTGTCTGCGATCATTCCTGTATGTAACCCCTTTCTCATGTACAGCACCATGGAATTAATGGTGCTATATAAATAAATAATAATAATAATAATTGCGAAATCACTCCACAACCTGGTCATAAAACCCCTCTGTCCAATGCCACTTCTGATTTGTGCACCTCTAACACCTCTGCCAAGTTGCCCCCTGCAGCTCGTGTGAGAACCATCACCGCCGCTGTGTGCTGGGAATGCCTGAACCAAATGGTCTACAAGAGTTGCTTGTTTGGTAGCAAATATTTGCTCAAGGTTCTCATGTGGCATGATATTTTGCAATTTCCCTTTATAGCGTGGATCCAGGAGGCAGGCCAACCAGTAATCGTCATCGATCATCATTTTGATAATGCGGGGGTCCCTTTTTAGGATACGCAAGGCATAATCAGCCATGTGGGCCAATGTTCCAGGTGTCAAATCACTGCTTGTGCTGGGTTGAGGAGCACTTTCTGGCAAATCAACATCACTTGTCTCCCGCAAAAACCCTGTACCTGACCTTGCAACGCCACCAGTTTCTATTGCCCCCTGAGAAGCTTCCTCCTCCCATAAATATTCATCCCCATCATCCTCCTTCTCCTCCTCTTCGTCCGCCACCTCATCCAGGAGAGTTCCCTGAGCAGACAATGGCTGACTGTCATCAAGGCTTCCCTCATCCTCGGCTGCAGACGCCTGCTCCTTAATGTGCATCAAACTTTGCATCAGCAGACGCGTTAGTGGGATGCTCATGCTTAGGATGGCGTCATCTGCACTTACCAACCGTGTGCATTCCTCAAAACACTGAAGGACTTGACAGAGGTCTTGTAGCTTCGACCACTCCATGTCTGCCATCCAACTGCCTGCCCATGTATGTGTATTCTCCCACAAATACATTACAGCACGCCTCTGTTCGCACAGCCTCTGAAGCATGTGCAGTGTGGAGTTCCACCTTGATGCAACGTCGATTATTAGGCGGTGCTGGGAAAGCTTCAACGATCGCTGATGGTTCTGCATACGGCTGGAGTGTACGGGCGACCGGCGGATGTGCGAGCAAAGTCTTCGCACCTTCAGGAGCAGGGCTGGTAACCCCGGATAACTTTTCAGGAAGCACTGCACCACCAGGTTCAAGGTGTGAGCCAGGCAAGGTATGTGTTTCAGTTCTGAAAGGGCTATGGCAGCCATAAAATTCCTTCCGTTATTACTGACTACCTTGCCTGCCTCAAGGTGTACACTGCTCAGCCATGAATGAGTTTCTTGCTGCAAGAACTCGGCCAGAACTTCCACGGTGTGTCTGTTATCGCCCAAACACTTCATTTCCAACACAGCCTGCTGACGCTTACCACTAGCTGTTCCATAATGGGACACCTCGTGTGCAACACTGGCAGCTGCGGATGGAGTGGTAGGGCGACTGCGCTCTGTGGACGAGCTTTCACTTCTGGAGGAGGAGGAGGAGGGGTGTCGAATGCCTACTGCTAACTGTTTGCTAGACCGTGGGCTAGGCAGAACTGTCCCACTATGGCTGTCCCCTGTGGACCCTGCATCCACCACATTAACCCAGTGCGCTGTGATGGACACGTAACGTCCCTGGCCATGCCTACTGGTCCATGCATCTGTTGTGAGGTGCACCTTTCTACTGACTGATTGCCTGAGTGCATGGACAATGCGGTCTTTCACATGCTGGTGGAGGGCTGGGATGGCTTTTCTCGCAAAGAAGTGTCGACTGGGTAGGTCATAGCGTGGTACTGCGTAGGCCATCAGGGCTTTGAAAGCTTCGCTTTCAACCAACCGGTAGGGCATCATCTCTAACGAGATTAGTCTAGCAATGTGGGCATTCAAACCCTGTGTATGCGGATGTGAGGATGAGTACTTCCTTTTCCTAACGAGAGTCTCTTGTAGGGTGAGCTGGACTGGAGAGCTGCATATGGTGGAACAAGCAGCGGTGGTGGTGGACATGGCGGATTGAGAGAATTTCCTCTTTGTCACCGTGTAAGGTGCTATAGCGTTCGGGACGGGGCACCATAGTCTCATCAGGGTCAGATTCTGGCTCAGTACACTGCGAGGGCAATGTAGTGATCTGAGTCAATGGAACAGCATAATAATCTATCTGTGGCTGTGCATCTGTGCACTCCATGTCCGATTCATCTTGTAATGGGCTGTTAACAATTTCCCTTTCTAACCCAGGCACGGCATATGTAAAGAGCTCCATGGAGTAAACTGTAGTGTCGCCTGCCTCATCCTTCACTTTTGGTTTGGGTGAAGGACACAAGGAAGCGATTTGTTCCTGCCCGGGAGTACCCACTGACGACTCGCTGCTTTTACATTTTGCACTTTCCGAGGAGGAGGCAAAAGAGCTAGAGGCTGAGTCAGCAAGGAAAGCCAAAACTTTTTCCTGCTGCTCCAGCTTTAAAAGCGGTTTTCCTACTCCAAGATAAGGGAGCCTTCGAGGCCTTGTGTAGCCAGACGATGATGCTGGCTCAACAACTCGAGCCTTAGGTGCTATTTTGCTTTTCCCACTACCACCAGATGCTCTACCTCCACCACCACCATCATTACCAGCTGGCAATGACCGCCCACGGCCTCTTCCACCAGACTTCCTCATTTTTGGGAAAATGTAACCAAAGTAACAACTGTTATATGGTACTGTAAAACAAGGTAGAAGGTGTATATAAACTTGTTGAGAATTTAAATCTCCCTTTTTTGTGTGGGAGACCGCTGCAAAAAAAAAAGGCCCACTGTATTACACTACACAGTATAATTGGCCGAAAGTGGCTGGCAGATATACCACAAACAGGACTGACGCAGATGCACTTAGTGGCAATATAAATCTCCCTTTTTATGTGTGGGAGACTGCTGGAAAATCAGGCCCACTGTATTACACTACACAGTTTCAGTGGCAGAAAGTGGCTGGCAGATATACCACAAACAGGACTGACGCAGATGCACTTAGTGCCAATATAAATCTCCCTTTTTATGTATGGGAGACTGCTGGAAAAATCAGGCCCACTGTATTGCACTACACAGTTTCAGTGGCAGAAAGTGGCTGGCAGATATACCACAAACAGGATTGACGCAGATGCACTTAGTGGCAATATAAATCTCCCTTTTTATGTGTGGGAGACTGCTGCAAAAAACAGGCCCACTGTATTACACTACACAGTATAAGTAACAGAAAGTGGCTGGCAGATATACCACAAACAGGACTGACGCAGATGCACTTAGTGGCAATATAAATCTCCCTTTTTATGTGTGGGAGACTGCTGGAAAACTCAGGCCCACTGTATTACACTACACAGTTTCAGTGGCAGAAAGTGGCTGGCAGATATACCACAAACAGGACTGACGCAGATGCACTTAGTGGCAATATAAATCTCCCTTTTTATGTGTGGGAGACTGCTGGAAAAATCAGGCACACTGTATTACACTACACAGTTTCAGTGGCAGAAAGTGGTTGGCAGATATACCACAAACAAGAATGACGCAGATGCACTTAGTGGCAATATAAATCTCCCTTTTTATGTGTAGGAGACTGCTGGAAAAATCAGGCCCACTGTATTAAAATACACAGTTTCAGTGGCAGAAAGTGGCTGGCAGATATACCACAAACAGGACTGACGCAGATGCACTTAATGGCAATACAAATCTCCCTTTTTATGTGTGGGAGACTGCTGGAAAAATCAGGCCCACTGTATTACACTACACAGTTTCAGTGGCAGAAAGTGGCTGGCAGATATACCACAAACAGGACTGACGCAGATGCACTTAGTGGCAATATAAATCTCCCTTTTTATGTGTGGGAGACTGCTGCAAAAAACAGGCCCACTGTATTACACTACACAGTATAATTGACAGAAAGTGGCTGGCAGATATACCACAAACAGGACTGACGCAGATGCACTTAGTGGCAATATAAATCTCCCTTTTTATGTGTGGGAGACTGCTGGAAAAATCAGGCCCACTGTATTACACTACACAGTTTCAGTGGCAGAAAGTGGTTGGCAGATATACCACAAACAAGAATAACACAGATGCACTTAGTGGCAATATAAATCTCCCTTTTTATGTGTGGGAGACTGCTGGAAAAATCAGGCCCACTGTATTACACTACACAGTTTCAGTGGCAGAAAGTGGTTGGCAGATATACCACAAACAAGAATAACACAGATGCACTTAGTGGCAATATAAATCTCCCTTTTTATGTGTGGGAGACTGCTGGAAAAATCAGGCCCACTGTATTAAACTACACAGTTTCAGTGGCAGAAAGTGGCTGGCAGATATACCACAAACAGGACTGACGCAGATGCACTTAATGGCAATATAAATCTCTCTTTTTATGTGTGGGAGACTGCTGGAAAAATCAGGCCCACTGTATTACACTACACAGTTTCAGTGGCAGAAAGTGGCTGGCAGATATACCACAAACAGGACTGACGCAGATGCACTTAGTGGCAATATAAATCTCCCTTTTTATGTGTGGGAGACTGCTGCAAAAAACAGGCCCACTGTATTACACTACACAGTTTTAGTGGCAGAAAATGGCTGGAAGATATATATATATATATATAAAAAAAAGGGACTGTACTACAATAACAATCTCCCTACAATTATCTCAGAAAAAGTATGGCAGCCAGCAATAAAAAGGACTGCTGCACACAAAAGTGTGGACAAATAAACAATAGAATGGTGCAGAAAGGAGCAACAGGACTTTTGCTTTTAAAAAAGCAGTTGGTTTGCACAGCGGCGTACAAACAGCAATGCAGCTATCAGGCAGCCTTAGGGCTGTCCCACATGTCCAGATAATTCCGGTACCGGAAAAAATCGGTACCGGAGTTATCTGTGTCCGTGTGCCCGTGAGCTCACGTAGGCCATACGTGCGGCACACGTGTGCCGCCTGTGTGCCGAGTGGGTACCACACGGAGCGTGCAGGAGACAGTGCTAAAGTTTAGCGCTGTCCCCTGCATCGTGCTGAAGCCGCGATTCATATCTTCTGTGCAGCAGCGTTTGCTGCATAGAAGATATGAATAATAGTGTTTAAAAGAAAGATCTATCTGTCCACCGCTCTCCCACCCCCTGTGCGCCCCCCCGCTGTTCTGAAAATACTCACCCGCCTTTCTCGTTGGCTGTCGCGGCTTCCTGTCCTGCCTTCCTGCCTTCTACTGTATTCGGTCACGTGGGGCCGCTCATTTACAGTCATGAATAGGCGGTTCCACCCCTATGGGAGGTGGAGCCACATATTCATGACTCTAATCGGCGGCCCCACGTGACCGCATACAGTAGAAGGCAGGACAGGAAGCCGCGACAGCCAACGAGGGAAGCGGGTGAGTATTTTCAGAACAGCGGGGGGGGGCGCACAGGGGATGGGGGGGGTGCACAGGGGGTGGGAGGGCGGCAGACAGATAGATCTTTCTTTTAAACACTATTATTCATATCTTCTATGCAGCAAACGCTGCTGCACAGAAGATATGAATCGCGGCTTCAGCACCTTGTGGGGGGGACAGCGCTTACTGTAGCGCTGTCTCCTGCACACCACACGGAGACTGTCCGTGTGAGGTACGTGTTTTACACGGACCCATTGACTTTAATGGGTCCGTGTAATACGTGCGCTCCCACGAACACTGACATGTCTCCGTGTTTGGCACACGGAGACACGGTCCGCAAAAAATCAATGACATCTGCACAGATGCATTGATTTTAATGGGTCTACGTGTGTCAGTGTCTCCGGTACGTGAGGAAACTGTCACCTCACGTACCGGAGCCACTGACGTGTGAAACCGGCCTAATAAGCTACAGAGCTGATGCACAGAAATCTAGCCTCCACTGTCCCTGCAAAGAAAAGGTGGTGTTGGACAGTGGAAATCGCCACAGCATAAGCGGTTTGGGGGTTAATATTTCCTCCCTAACAATATTCCTGCTTCTGACGAAGCTGCAGCAACCTCTCCCTATGCTCAGATCAGCAGAATTAAGATGGCGGTCGGCATGCACGCCCCTTTATAGCCCCTGTGGCGCCGCAGAAAGCAAGCCAATCACTGTCATGCCCTTCTCTAAGATGGTGGGGACCTAGACCTATGTCATCACGCTGCCCACACTCTGCGTCCACCTTCATTAGCTGAGAAATGTTGCTGAAAGCGTCATACGAAACGCGACTTTGGCGCGAAGATCGCCGACAGCATGGCCGATCCCACGCTGGGATCGGGTCAGGTTTCACGAAACCTGACTTTGCCGAAAGTTGGCGATTTTTGAAAATGTCCGATCCGTTTCGCTCAACCCTAATAAAAGCCTCTATTGCAGAAGAATTTTCAGGTGGAATAAAATTGCTCTTTTTCCTTGGGGCTACTTTTTTTAAACTTAATTCACTAACGGAAATTCTCTCTTCCACAGGTTTTTGACAAAACCACTCTTTTGGTGTTATTGATCTGAAAAATTTTTGCAAATCAATATTTAATTGGAACCAGTTCACATGTGAGCTCAACCCAAAAGACAGTCCCTTATTCAAAACTGACACTTGGTTATTGTTAAGAATTTTCTTAGAAATATTTACAATTAAACCTGTTCCTTGCTCCTCATCGCCATTAATTAATAAACATGGCGCCATGATCTTCAGAGCGTCTCTGTGCAGCCGCGGCTCTAAGCGCTATGGGTCTCTGACATGGACGTCACTGACATGCGCAGTAGCTTCATGAGGACGCCGAGGATCTGGCACACACGAGAAGTATACAATTTTGAGTGTATTTTTTATCATGTTTCATGGGATTGGGACACCTGAATTTGTCTAATTGATTATTTAGTATATTTTAATCAAAAATCACGCTACACAAAATGTTTAATATAAACAAATAATGAATTTGAAAAGATTGTTTAAATATGCACGTATGCACTTTAATAGTCACCTATTATGAATGCACTATTTTTGTTTTTCTAAGATTGTGTGTAATTAACTTACAAGTGAGAAATGTATGTGAACTCAATAAAAGTTTGTTTCACTAATGTGTTCACTGCTTGAGAAAGGATATCACATCTGAAACGTTGCCACTCCATTTGGACAATAAATTCCACTTTTTTTCATACTTCTTTTGTGCTGTTTTCCTTTTTTTACTCTATTATTGGAAACCATTTGATTGCTGGTTGGGAAAGCTCTACATGATACTTGAGATAACACTAGATGCTCTTTTTCTCTCTAGATAGATAGATCTGTCTTTCTGAACATTATTTTTCAATGGAGTATGTAAATGAAGAGGTTGGACAAGAAATTACATCACAATTTTTTTTGTTTAATAATAGATCTTTATGTAGCTTACAAAAACGCATACAAATCTGCATGAAAAAAATGCATGAAAATCCGCATAAAAAACGCATCAAATCCGCACTGATTTTTACGCCCGTTTTCTGGGAAGAGATGCAGATTCTGTGCAGAAAATACTGCAAGCAAATCCGCAATGTGTGCACTTACCCTTAGACTGTTCATTAGGAGTACTAAGTCATACCAAGCTGGTAAGGGGGCATTATTGTGGTGGTCAGCGATTAATAACCAGCTATACACTTAGAAGGGTTTGTTGAATTACATGCACATATGACCAGTAATTGATGGTCGTTGTTCATACATGCAGATAAGTACAATGAGGTTCCAATTTAACTGCATTTTTTTTTTGGGGGGGGGGGGGGGGGGCTGCCACAGAAGATTGTCAGGTTTGGTCTGGTGATACGGTAAACAGCTAGGTAGATGGGTCTTAGACAGATTGGTACACTATTTAAGTTATTTTTGCCTCAATTTGTCTTCTTACGTCAAAACAGAAAATATGTTTGTTGGTTACTTATTTGTTCATTGGGCCATAAGATGAGCCACTAGGCCTACTGTATATATGGTGCCATTATTGGTCTAAGTTCAGACTCTTAGGGTATGTTTCCATGGTCAGGATTGCATCAGGATTTGATGCAGGTAAAATTTGCACCAAATCTGCACCTGAGGTCACTGGCAGGTCACCTGCATTTTGATGCGTTTTTCATGTGTTTTTTTTCATGCGGATTTGTGTGTGTTTTTGTAAGCTACTGTATATACTTGAGTATAAGCCGATTTTCAGCCCATTTTTTTGGGTTGAAAGTCCCCCTCTCGGCTTATACTTGAGTCATACCCAGGGGTCGGCAGGGGAGTGGGAGCGGGGGCTGGCTAATTATACTCACCTACTCCTGGCGTGGTCCCTGCAGGTCCCTGGTTCCCCGGCGCTGCAGCTTCTATCTGTACTAAGCCATCACATGGTACCGCTCATTACAGTAATGCAGGGTGGAGCCGCATATTCATTACTGTAATGAGCGGTAACGGTGACTGCTCAGTACAGGAAGAAGCTGTGGCGCCGGAGAAACAGGGACTGCACCGTGCCAGGAGCAGGTGAGTATAACAGGGAGGGGAGCGCTGCGCGATATTAACCTGCTCCCCATTCCGGGCGCCGCTCCGTCTTCAGCGTCTTTTGCAGTGACGCTCTGGTCAGAGGGAGCGATGACGTGGTTAGTGCGCGCCCTCTGCCTAAACGTCAGTGCAGAAGATGCTGAAGATGGAGCGGCGCCGGAAAAAAGTCAGGTGAATATTAAAAGTGCCGGGGGCCTGAGTGACGAGTGGTGAGTAAGTGATTTTTTATTTTTTTATCGCAGCAACAGCAAATGGGGCAAGTGTCTGTATGGAGCCATAATCAACGTTTGTGCTGCACTATATGGCGCAAATAACTTTATGGAGCATCTTATGGGGCCATAATCAACGTTTGTGCAGCACTATATGGCGCAAATTGCTGTATGGAGAATCTTATGGGGCCATAATCAACGGTTGTGCAGCACTATATGGGGCAGATATCTTTATGGAGCATCTTATGGGGCCATAATCAACATTTGTGCAGCATTATATTGGGCAAATGTGTCTATGGAGCATCTTATGGGGCCATTATTAACCTTTATACAGGATTATATGGGGCATATTTTAATATGGAGCATCTTATGGGGCCATCGTGAACTGTATGGAGCATTATATGGGGCTCCTGATTCAATATGGATATTCAAAAACACTTAACCTACTGATGTCTCAATTAATTTTACTTTTATTGGTATCTATTTTTACTTTTGACATTTACCGGTAGCTGCTGTATTTTCCACCCTAGGCTTATACTCGAGTCATTAAGTTTTCCCAGTTTTTTGTGGCAAAATTAGGGGGGTCGGCTTATACTCGGGTTGGCTTATACTCGAGTATATACGGTAAATAAAGTTATACAAAAAAAAAGGATTATGATGTCATTTCTTGTCCAACCTCTTCATTTACATACTCTATTGTACTCTTCATTTACATACATCTATTATATCTAGCTATCTATTGTATCTAGCTATCTATTGTATCGATAGATAGATAGATACAATAGATAGATAGATAATACCAAGCCCGATGTTTAGTAATAAACATAATAAAATGTTAATAAAGAGTTAGGCCGGGATCACACATGGGAGAAACTCGCACGAGTCTCTCGCCTCAATTCCTGGCACTGCCGCCAGCACTCGGGACCGGAATGTACGGCTGCATGTAGTTCTATATAGCTGAACTCTCCGGTCCGAGTGCCGGCGGCAGTGTCGGGTATTGAGGCGAGAGACTTGTGTGAGTTTCTCGCAAGTATGACCCAGGCCTTAAAAGCAATATCTGTTTAATTTAAAAAAATGTGAAAAAAATTGCTGTGGGCTCCCGCGCAATTTTCTGCACCAGAGAGGGAAAGCCAACAACTGGGGGACTGATGTTTGTAGCCTGGGAAAGGGTTAATACCCATGGATCTTCCCAGGCTATGAATATCAGCCCGTAGCTGTATATTTAGCCTTTACTGGCTATAAATATAGGTGGACCCCCCAAAAAATGACGTGTGGTCGCCCTATAATTTATAGCCAGAAAGGCTACGCAGACAGCTGCAAGCTGATAATCATAGCCTAGAGAGGGGCCATGGATGTTGGCCCCCCTTGGTTACAAATACCAGCCCCCATCCACCCCATAAATGGCGCATCTGTAAGATGCGCCAATTCCAGCGCTTAGCCTCTCTCTTCCCACTCCCCTATAGCGGTGGGATATGGGGTAATAAGGGGTTAATGTCACCTTTGTAAGGTGACATTAAGCCAGCTTAGTAATGGAGAGGCGTCAATAAGATACCTACCATTACTAATCCTATACTTGTGAAAGGGTTAATAAAACACACACACACATGCAGAATAAAGTATTTTAATGAAATAAAACACCACACAGTGACCATATTTTTATTGTATGCTCAATCCATGCGATGCCCTCGTCTCCTGGAAAAAAAGAAAAATAATAAACCAACAGTATACTCTCTGAGTCCAACATAGTCCTTAATAACGAGTGTCCCACGACGAGTCCAGCTCTGCTACATCTGGATGCCTGACATCCAGACATAGCAGAGCTTGTAGATGATCGCCAGAGATAATTCTCCAGCGATCACCTACACTGCAGTGTTCTCACAATCAGCTGATCAGCTGATCGTGGGAACCAGACTAGTGACCGGAGATAACCCCCGGTCATGTGCACGGCAGTTCTCGCGGTAAGCCAATTTATCGCAAGAACTTACTGTAGCTTACCGCGAGAACTGCAGTGGACGCGGGACTTCCAACGGCGGGACAGGTAAGAGCTTATTTAAATTAGGAGACATGCGTAGTAAGCTGCCTCTACGTAGTTACTACCCATGTGACTAATCATTAGATGCGATTTTACCACATCTAATGATTATCTATGGGAAATTTACGGTGCGGCGACGGAGTGTCGACGCATTGTAAACAGACATGCTGCGTTCTGAAAAGACGCGCCGCATGTCCGTTTACGCGGGTCTGCCACATGCATGTTTTAAGGTAAAATGGAGAGGGGATTTCATGAAATCCCCTCCACTATGCTGTAACATCTGGATGCTGTGTGTTTGATGCTGCGGCTCTGCGCAGCGTCAAACACGCAGCATTTCCTGACCGTGGAAACACACCCTTAGATTTTTCCAAGATAATTCCTCAGTTGTTTTGGTCTTGTCTGGATTACAAATCTATGAGCAGAATCAAGAAGGGTATTAGCAGACTGATAAGTAAATTCATGTCATCATAGTGCAGCTTTTCGTATTACCATACAGACTTGGAGGTTTTATCCTGAGTCTTTTTCAGATGTGATTTTGTGCATCTGTCAGAGATTGCTTTAGACACTTTCAATCTTAATATGTAGTACATAATGAACGCCCGGCGGGCTAGTTACACTAGTGTTCATTGAATTTAAATATTTGAGGACAACTCAATTAAGGACTGAACCGCTGTTTACTTAATGGTTATTAATTATTGATTATTTATTATTGATATATTGAATATTATGTTATATTTTAATAACGCCTTAAAACATTGCAGCCTGGCTCCCTCACAGGGGGTGATGTCATGCCTGGAAGCAAGAAGGGATCCCCATAGCAGGTACATCAGCATGCAACACTCTCCTAACTACAGACCAGAAGGGGGAACTCTAACACCTGATTTCAGGGGAGCTTCCCTGATAAGTTCTGGTCTGGAGGCGGGGTTAGTCAGACAGTCAGAGCTAGTCTGAGGAAGAAGAAGCAAGTGAGGTGAACCTGAGGGATTGGAGCTGCAACTGAGCTCATCCCAGGACTGAGCGCCAAAGATCGGACACCGGAATCCATGATTGTTTGGGAACTGCAGGCCCAGCAACTAAAACCAGAGGACCGGAGATTGCAGGTCTTCTGGTCCCATCTGACACCCAAAGGCACAGCGGCATACCAGAGCCTGGAGTCACCACGAGAAAGTGACACTTGGAACAGGCTGGAACAGGCTCAAGCTGTCTGCCATGTGGGTAGTGTTCCATTTAACTGACAGACAGTAAGAGGGACTTAAATAGAGCATAAAGCATCAGGAACCCAGAGAACAGTGCAGTAGGGAGGCTGCCAACCCCACCTGGCTAGGGGTATTCTGAATTGCTTCCAGGCTGCTCGGATCTCCAATACCACCTGTTACCTGTGCTCCAGACTGCACCTTTGACAAGGAATTAAAGGTAAAGAAAACTGCAGCCCTTGTGTCCTCTACTCCTTTTCCCGCACCCTCAGTCCTGCACCTCCACATCTACAATTCCCTTACCAAACTGTACCGGTAGCCCTGGGGCCCCGCTCTGCCTGTTGGGAGCTGAACCATCCCAGCTGCATCACCATTGGCCCCAGCGGTCTCCTTAAGCAGCATCAGCCATTCTTAGCCAAACACCACAGGTGGTGTCACAAACAATCCCCTACAAACATTCCCTCATCCCTTTTATTGTGCACCCAGGGCCATGGACCGGGTCACCGCTGCTGTGACCACCACTTTAAGATCCGGCCAACCCGGCTCTGAGTACACCATAGCCCTAGCGGGTGTCGCATTTCTGGTGTCACGAACAGGATGGACCGACCCAGCAAACTGGGTCCTGTGCGCCATAGACTTTATTAAGTGGTTTAATAACAGCCATTTTTCACGCCGCGTGGCATGCAAGGAGCAGAGGAGGTGTGTCTTCGTGGGCGAAGAAAAGAATGAGCGCGATGAGAAGCTGCACTCTGTGTTCTGCCTTCAGCGGGAGAAGAAGCAGGAAGCACCGTTTGGAAAAACTGTAAGGAACACCATCCAGACAGCCTGCAGAGCAGCTGTTCACTCCGGTAACATGTGCAGGGCCTGACTGAGGTTCACTAGGGAGTTGAAAAGCAAATGTCCAATCCGGGTGGAGACCCAGCGGCAGGCGTAGCCTCAGCCCCCATGATGCAGCCAGATCCAGTGGCGGCCGCAGCCCCCATAAACCGGCCGGATCCAGCAGCAGCCGCAGCTACAGCTCCCATAATGCTGCTATCGATGCCGTACATACCGGGAGCAGCCAGGTTACCGCAATACTCAGGGAAGTCACACACCCTGAGTGATTTCAAGGAGAGACTATGTAGTTTGTTTAAAGTGTATCCCCTGTCTGAGAGTCAAAAAGTCAGCATCCTCACTGGCTAGTTAACCGGTGTGGCCCAGAGGGAAGTAAAGTCATGGCCGGGCACTGATAAACGGACTGTCAAACACATCTTGGGAGGCTGAAGGACACCGTTGACACCCGCACTGCAGCAGATATAAAATTGAGATTCTTTTGGTGCAAACCAAGGGTACAGGGCAGAATACGGGACTATGCGCTTAACCTATAGGAAGCGCTACGGGCTTTAAATAAATAGATAAAAAGATGTGGGGTCCCCCTTTTTGATAACCAGCCAAGGTAAAGCAGACAGCTGAGGGCTAATATTATGAAGCTTGGAATGTCCATGGTTATTTGATCCTTCCCAACCTAAAAATACGATTCGCAGCCATTCCATAAATGACGCATTACATTAGATGTGCCATTTCTGCTGCTTTGCCAAGCTTTTCCCTATTATCCTGCTGCGATGTCAATCGGGGTAATGTTTTTGGGGTTGATGACAGTAGTTGGCTGACATCAAGCCCTGGTGTTAGTAATGGAGATGTGTCAGTCAGACACCCCCATTTCTAACCCAGTAGTAAAAAGAAATAAACACAGACAGAAAACTTTTATTTGAAAAAATCATTCTCCAAAAATTTCCCTCTTTCACCAATTTGTTAAAATAAAAAACCCGCCAGTCTGCCGTAAACCAATGAAGCTGTGTTCAGGTTCCATAGGTTTTGGATGCTTTGAGACCTTGTGGGAATCCATGGACTACATTGGACCTGTGTTTTTTTTATTTTTCATTACTAAATTGATGAACCAGGGAAAAAGTTGGGGTGTTTTTTTTTTTTACAAATAAAGATTTTTTGCTTGTGTGATTATTTCTTTTTACTATTGGGTTTGTAATTGGGGTGTTGAATAGATGCTTCTCCATTACTATCCCATGGGATTGATGCCAGCGGACATTACACAGCTGACATCTATACCCAAAAATATTGCCACCGCACCAGAGCAATTGGGAGGAGACGCACAAAGTGCCAGAATTGTTGCATCTAATGGATGCGCCAATTCTGGGGCAGCTGTGGGCTTGTATTTTTAGTCTGGGAAGGGGCTAAATAACCATATACCTTCCCAGCCTGATGATATCAGCCTCCAGCTGTCTGATTTACCTGTGATGGTTATCAAAAATAGGGGAGACCCCCATGACGTTTTTCATTTATTTATTTATTTATTTATTAACTTGTTAATAAATAAATGAAAAAATTGACATGGGATACAGTCTATTTTTAATAAATAGCCAAGGTAAAACACACAGCTTGGGGCTGATATTATCAGGCTGGGAAGGTCCATGGATGTTGGCCCCTTCCCAGCCTAATAATACAAGCTAGAAAAGGCTCTCATAGAGATGTACTGAAAAAAGGTCACTGCACCCCCCTCCCGCACATCCTCCATCTCCGATGAGCTATTTCAGAGCATGTCGTCTACATCAGCTGGAAGCTGAAAGCTCTGCAGCACTGCTTCAGCAAAGTGGAAACAGGATCTGCTGAAGCTAATTTGTCTAGGAGACAAACCACACACTGCAGCAAAGTTTTTGAAAGAAACAACAGACCAGACAGATCAGAGGCTCTCACCTCTGAACCTACAACCAGGCATGATCGTGTTAGATAATGGCTGTATCCTGGTTGCGGTTCTGAAGCTTGGCAACCTTGCACATGTACCATGCCTGGTGCTTGTGCTCAACTTAGCGCTTCAGAGATTTCTGAAAACCCACGCCGTGTGTGAGCCCATTTCCGCAAGTCCCTACATCTGCCGCTTACAAGTGCCACCTAACCGACTGGTCTGCGATATGATCATGCTCTGCAACTCCACCTTACTTATGTTGGCAAGGCTTTGTGAGCAGCAGAGGGCAGCAGTTGAATACCAGCTACAACATGCCTGTCATTCTTCCGGTAAGCCTTCGCACCTGTGTAGAGATCTTACAATTGCTGTTGAGAGAAGGCGCCTTCAAATTTGAGAGACCTGGAGCAGTTTGCCAAAGAATAAAGGTCCACAATTATTATTTAGAGATGTAAGACGCTTGTTAATTGTTATAGGAAGTGATTGATTGTAGTAATCTATTCCAAAGTTTCAGATAACATTTTCTTATGAAGTGTACATTTGTATTTAATGGTAAGGGATTTTACACCCTTCACAGAAAGTATGCTTGAATGAACACAATACAAATTTGTGAAATGCAATTTTCTGAATGCATTCATTATTAAATTAATAAATTACTGCATGTAAAGGAAAATCCCATCAATTTAGAAAAAAAGAGGAACTTGAGCGTTTCAAAGGTTTCTTTGTTTAAAAACTGGAAATTAGTATATATATTAACTAGGAAATAAATTAATCAGATTTGAATTTGTAACAAATTTTCTGGGAAAAAGACATAGAGATTTCACAATATACTAAAAATAGGTTGTATATGTGGTTGCAACATGTCTTTTGGTACTCTGTGAGTAGTGATTATTGCTTCGTGACGAGTATTTTTTATATCACTGTTATCATTCTTCTTTTTTATTCATATTAGGATTAGAGATAAGCGAACCCATGAATGCCCATGTTCGGCTGGTTCGGGCAGACTTTTTTTAAAGTCCTGTTCGGGTCGCAAACTTGACCGCGGACTCAGAACTATGTCAATGGGGAACCAAACTTGAGAGCTGCAAAATGGTTAAAAAATGATCATAGTAAAGGTTAGGGGGATGCAAAAGGATGTAAAATGAGGGAAGCAGGACAATTACCCTTCAAACAAATGTGGATAAGGAAATGACTTAAAGGGGTTATTTCACCATAGCAATCATGGTAAAATAGGAAGCAAATGGATATCACAGAGACTGAGGTTTGCTACCACCAATCCAGTTAAAAATTTCACCCAGGGGGGGGGCGAGTATCCGCATAGAAGAAGCTTACAAACGACACCACCAGACCATGGGGCACCGAACTCCCACAGATGCTGCTTCAAATTTCACAGAGGATGAAG
Source organism: Ranitomeya variabilis (assembly GCF_051348905.1). NCBI lineage: Eukaryota > Metazoa > Chordata > Amphibia > Anura > Dendrobatidae > Ranitomeya > Ranitomeya variabilis. Next base: position 217,359,160 of record NC_135234.1, on the reverse strand, counting down.
AACAATACCCCTCACATAAGATTTTTAAAAATGTCAGCCATGGGGAACAATACCACCACAGAAGGTTTTAATCAATTCAGCTTCAGAGCATGGAGAGCAATACCTGCACAAATATTTTAACAAATTTCAGCCTCAGAGCATGGGAAACAATACCTCCACAGAATATTTTTTACAATTTCAGCCTCAGAGCATGGGAACAATACCCCACAGAAGATTTCAACAAATTTCAGCCTCAGATAATGGGGAACAATATCCCACAGAAGATTTTTTTTTAATTTCAGCCTTATAGCATGGAGAACATTAATACCACAGATGATTTTAGCAAATTTCAGCCTCAGAGCATGGGGAGCAATACCTACACAGAATATTTTTTTTAAATTTCAGTCTCATAGCATGGGGAGCAATACCTCCATAAAATGTTTTAACAAATTCCAGCCTCAGGGCATGGAAACAATAGTCCCACAGAATATTTTTTAAATTTCAGCCTCAGAGCATGGGGAAAATACCCCCACTGAAGATTTTTTTTAAAATTTCAGCCTCAGTGCATGGGAACAACACCTCTACAGACACTGATTCAAGTTTTACACCAAGAAGTAATGAGTTCCTGAAAGTTTCTGCTGTAAAATGTTGGTAGTTAGGGTAAGGTGCTGCAAAAGTAAGCAAAATGGAGGTAAGAACAGGACAATAGCCCTGCAAACAAATGTGGCTAGGGAAATTACTTAAAGCGGTTCTGTTGCGAGGCTGTGAACGAAGGTTCTTGCACCCTGTACAAATAGAGATAGGGAACTAACTTAAAGTGAAAAAAAAATCTTGAACCAGGAGGCTGAGGTCCCACTGTAGGTGGAGATGGATGTGGTGATGTACATGTAAGAGGTGAGGTAGGACGTAGCCTACACAGTTTTTTGTTTGTTTTTTAAAAGTGTTTTTATAAAAATAATTTGTTTAGCCCCTTACCAACCTTAACCGTGCTTGGTACATCATGGTGGGCTGGTGCTTACTGACCTTGGATGTGTGAGTACTCAGCACTCGGCACTCAGTGCAGGCGCAGTGCCCATACTGATCCTGGCATTTTAACCCCCTAAATGCTGCATTCGATTTTTGCCATGGTGACCCGATGTCATCATGATAACATCTGGGTCACCAGGCTACGGCAAGATCCTTAGACCATGTGCAGAGCACGGTATCAAGAGCTTGTGTCAATGAAGCACTGACAGTTATAATCCATTGCAATGCTCGAGCATTTCACTTCTGGATCCTGGTCCTCTTCCTGACTTGCTGACATAACATCACTTTTTGGCAACTGTGTCTTATCATCATCCACCACTTGCGACAGTAATTGTATTTTCTCACCATCATCTTCTTGTGAGTGTGGCTACTCAAATATTTGGGCATCGCTACATGCGATCTCATGTCCCACATAAAATGGGCAGGGTGAGAGGCCAAAATCTATAAATGGAAATGTGAACCGCTCTTCTGAGTGACAAAGTGTGGGATTACTATTGTGTGGGCACTCTGCATGGTGGGATCAGGGTGAGGATTATGTGGTTCAGAATCATGGCTATTGAAACTGGACTGTGTGAAAGACAGGGTGGTTCTGGCAAAGTGACCAGAAGTATTATCTGCTATCCATCCAACAACCTTTTCACACTGGTCTGGCTTCAAGAGTGGTGGTCCGTGCCCTTCTACAATTTGGGACAGAAAGCTAGGTCGACATGATGTGTGTGCTTGTGGTGCTCCCGCAGCAGGCACAGTTTCACCTTGCCCACAGCCTCGGCAGTTACCATCAGCATCACATCCACTTTCCTGTCCATTACCATGAGCTTTTCCCATTTTAAATTATGTATGTCGTTTTTCTATTGAGAATACTTTACAGTATTACTATCGCTGGAAAATTTTCCCACCTCAGATGGACTTCTTACTCTGCAGTATCAATATAGCAATGCTATTTCCAACCAACCAACTCTGGCTTTTCTTATTTTGATGCACATGTGCAGGATAAATGGCGTATAATATTTTTCTGATTGAAAAACTGGTTGGAATATTGGCACAGGAAAATTGGGAAAGAAGGAATATAAACCAGCTCACCCGTGACGCATAAACCAATCCTCGGGAGCACGGACCTGCTGTGTCCAGGCGTATAGAGTCCAAAAAAGAAAAGAATGTCCAGCTTTACCGAATCCGTAAAAAAGAGTTTTCTTTATTCACAAACTTTTAAGCATAGAGGATACAGACTTCAGCACAAGCCATATGGGTAAGAATCTCAACGCGTTTCTGGAGACTAAGCTCCCTTAATCATGACCATTCTTAAAAGTTTGTGAATAAAGAAAACTCTTTTTTACGGATTCTGTGAAGCTGGACATTCTTTTCTTTACAGGAAAATTGGACCACCTCACAAGGACTTGTCACTGTGCAGGAGCAATATAGCGATGCTATATCTAACCAACCAACACTGTCTTTTTTATTTTAATGCACAGCTTGCACAGTTTAAATTACATATAATATTTGTCTGATGAAAAAAGTTGTCAGGAATACTAGAACACACAATTTTTTTTAAAAAAACAACTCTGGATTTTTTATCTTGATGCAGAACTGATGAATTATAAATGGTGTATAATATTTGTCTGATGAAAACAATTGGCAGGAATACTGGAACACACAAATTTACCCACCTCCCATGGACTTGTTACTGTGCCAGAGCGATATAGAGATGATATTTCTAACCAACCAACTCTGACTTTTTTATTTTGATTCACAACTGGCACAGTATAAATGACATATAATATTTGTCTGATGAAAAAAGTTGTCAGGAATACTAGAACACACAAAATTGCTCACCTCATATGGACTTGTTACTGTGCCTAAGGGCTGTCCCACACGTCCAGATAATTCCGGTACCGGAATGAATCGGTACCGGAGTTATCCGTGTCCGTGTGCCTGGGAACTCACGGAGGCCATACGTGCGGCACACGTGTGCCGCCCGTATGGCGAGTGGGTACCACACGGAGCGTGTGGTACCCACTCTGCATGGTGCTGAAGCTGCTGAAGCTGCGATTCATATCCTCTCTGCAGTAGCGTTTGCTGCAGAGAAAATATGAAGAATAGTGTTAAAAATAAAGATTTAGGTGTCCGCCGCCCCCCCACCCCCTGTGCGCCCCCCCGCTGGTCAGAAAATACTTACCCGCTCCCTCGCTCCTTCCTGGTCTGGCCGCGGCTTCTCCTGCATGCGGTCACGTGGGCCCGATCATTTACAGTCATGAATATGTGGCTCCACCTCCCATAGGGGCGGAGCCGACTATTCATGATTGTAAATGATCGGCCCCACGTGACCGCATACAGTAAGCCGCGGCCAGACCAGGAAGGAGCGAGGGAGCGGGTAAGTATTTTCTGACCAGCGGGGGGGCGCACAGGGGGTGGGGGGGGGGCGGCGGACACATGGATCTTTATTTTTAACACTATTCTTCATATTTTCTCTATAGCAAACGCTGCTGGAGAGAAGATATGAATACCGGCTTCAGCACCATGTGGGGGGGACAGCGCTTACTGTAGCGCTGTCTCCTGCACGCACACGGACCCCAGACGGAGAATGTCCGTGTGAGGTCCGTGTTTTACGCGGACCCATTGACTCTATTGGGTCCGTGTTAAACGTGCGCTCCCACGAACACTGACATGTCTCCGTGTTTGGCACACGGAGACACGGTCCGCAAAAAATCAATGACATCTGAACAGATGCATTGATTTTTATGGGTCTACGTGTGTCAGTGTCTCCGGTACTGACAGGAAACTGTCACCTCACGTACCGGAGCCACTGACGTGTGAAACCGGCCTAAGCAATATAGCGATGCTATGTCTAACAAAAACAAATCTGGCTTTTTTATTCTGATGGAGAACTGGAGCAGTATATATGGCATATAATATTTGTCTGATGAAAACAATTGGCAGGAATACTGGAACACACAAATTTACCCACATCACATGGACTTGTTACTGTGCCAGAGCGATATAGAGATGATATTTCTAACCAACCGACTCTGACTTTTTTATTTTGATTCCCAACTGGCACAGTATAAATGGTGCATAATATTTGTCTGATGAAAAAATTGGCAGGAATACTAAAACACACAAATTCGCCCACATCACATGGACTTGCTACAGTGCCAGAACAATATAGAGATGCTATTTCTAAAAAAAAAACATTGCAGGCTTTTTTATTTTGATGCAAAACTGGTGTAGTTTAAACGACGTATAATATTTGTCTGCTGAAAACCATTGTCAGGAAAACTAGAACACGCAAAGTTTCCCTGCCCACCTCACATGGACTTGTTACTGTGCCAGAGCAATATAGCGATGATATTTCTAACCAACCAACTCTGACTTTTTTATTTTGATGCACAACTGTCGCAGTATAAATGGTGTATAATATTTGTCTGATGAAAAAATTGGCAGGAATACTAGCACAGGAAAATTTGCCGATCTCACAAGGACTTGTTACTGTGCCAGAGCGATATAGCGATGCTATTTCGAACTAACCAGCTCTAGCTTTTTTATTTTGATGCACCTCTGGCACAGTATAAATGGTGTATAATATTTCTCTGCTGAAAAAAATTGGCAGGAATACTAGAACACACACAAATTCACCCACGTCACATGGACTTGTTACTGTGCTGGAGCAATATAGCAATGCTATTTCTAAAAAAAACCAACTCTGGCTTTTTTATTTTGTTGCAGAACTGGTGCAGTATAAATGACGTATTATATTTGTCTGCTGAAGACAATTGGCAGGAAAACTAGAACACACAAATTTGCCAATCTCACATGGGCTTGTTAATGTGCCAGAGCAATATAGCAATGCTATTTCTTACCAACCAACTCTGGCTGTTCTTTTTTCATGCACAACTGTTACAGTATAAATGACGTATATTTGTCTGATGAAAAAAATTGGCAGGAAAACTAGAGGACACAAATTTGCCAACCTCACATGGACTTGTTAATGTGCCGGAGCAATATAGCAATGCTATTTCTTACCAAACAACTTTGGCTTTTTTTTTTCATGCACAACTGGTTCAGTATAAATGGCATATAATATTTGCCTGAAGAAAAAATTGGAAGGAATACTAGAACACACAAATTCTCACACCTCACATTGACTTGTTACTGTCACGTCGTTCTGTCTGTATCTGGTTTTCGGCATGACAATGCATGTCTTTGCTTTTGCTCCTTTCCCCCTAATTTAGCTGGGATACTGTTGGCTGTTACCTATATGGAGCCTGCTCAGCTCCCTGCTCAGCCGTACATGGGTGGTTAGGTCTTTGCTCTGCTGCATGACCATCTGCATGTGCGGTCCCTGGTTGCCGCTGTGGAAGCTGTCCGCAGCAGACATCACAAAGGTCCTTCGCGGCGCGCAAGCATCCCTGGGAACAGAAGCCGCCGCATGCATTGCGGAGAGGCGGGAGAACTGCGGGGGCCGTGGGAAGGTAAATATATCCATATTTTTTATTTTTATTCTTTTTTTACACGAATATGGATCCCAGGGCCTGAAGGAGAGTCTCCTCTCCTCCAAACCATGGGAACCATCCGGGACCGCTCCCCGCACACGCCGTATAAGATGACACTTGGTGTATAAGATGACCCCCAGTCGTCTTATACGCCAAAAAATACGGTAAGTATTTTAATCCCCTACCAACCATTGAGTTCTGGCTCCTACAGACCAGTTAGACACTCCTAATCAACTCGCTACCTGCATTAAAGACAGCTGTCTTACATAATCACCTTTATAAAAGACTCCTGTCCACAGACTCAATTAATCAGTCAGACTCTAACCTCTACAATATGGGCAAGACCAAAGAGCCTTGTAAGGATGTCAGGGACAAGATCATAGACCTGCATAAAGCTGGAATGGGTTACAAAATCCCCACTGTCAAGCATGGAGGTGGAAACAATTTGTTTTGGGATGTTTCTCTGCTAAGGGTACAGGACTATTTCACTGCATAAATGGGAGAATGGATGGAGCCATGCACCATAAAATCCTGAGTAACAACCTCCTTCCCTCTGCCAGGACATTAAAAATGGGTCGTGGCTGGGTCTTTCAGCAAGACAATGGCCCAAAACATACAGCCAAGGCAAAAAAGGAGTGGCTCAAAGAGAAGCACTTTAAGGTTAAGGTCATGGAGTGGCCTAGCCAATTTCCAGACCTTAATCCCATAGAAAACTTATGGAGGAAGTTGAAGCTCCGAGTTGCCAAGCGACAGCCTCAAAATCTTAATGATTTAGTTATGATCTTCAAAGAGGACGGGACCAAAATTCCTCCTGATTTACACAAACAACAGAGGTTACACCAGGAGGAGAAGTTGGGGTAAAACCAAAGAAGGAGAAGGAGGTGGAGTAGCACTCACCCAAACCCCACCAAATCAAACCATAGGAGATGGGAATGACTAACAGTGAACAGCTGAGAGCCTTAATTACTATTATTTATTATTATAGCACCATTTATTCCATGGCACTTTACATGTAAAAAGGGGTATACAAAATAAAAAACAAGTACAATAATCTTAAACAATACAAGTCACGACTGGTACAGGAGGAGAGAGGACCCTGCCCCCAAGGGCTCACAATCTACAAGGGACATTTAAGGATATAGTAGGTGAGGGTAGACCTGGTCGTGCAGCAGTTTGGTGATTACTGCAGGTTGTAGGCTTGTCAGAAGAGGAAGGTCTTAGGTTCCTTTTGAAGGTTTCCATGGCAGGCAAGAGTCTGATATGTTTTGGTAGAAAGTTCCATAGTAGAGGGAACACGTGGTAGAAATCTAGTATGCGATTCTGGAAAAAGGAGATAAGAGGGGAGTAGAGAAGGAAATCTTGTGAGGATCAGAGGTTGCATGCAGGTAAGTACAGGGAAACTAGGTCACAGATGTATGGAGGAGACAGGTTTTGGATGGCTTTGTATGCTATGGTTACGGTTTTGAACTGGAGTCTCTGAGTAATGGGGAGCCAGTGAATGGATTGATAGAGGGGATAGGCCAGGGAATAGCGGGGAGGGATAAGTCGATTAGTCGGGCAGCAGAGTTTAGAATAGATTGGAGGGGTGCGAGAGTGTTAGACAGCATTCCAAAAAGTAGGAGATTGCAGTAGTCAAGGAGGGAGATGATGAAAAAAAATATATAGTGAACAGCGCTCCATCCAGGTGTAAAAGTCTTCAAAGTAAACTTTATTTAAGCCATAGTAAAATAGCGACGTTTCGACCACAACATGGTCTTTATCAAGCATACATCAAAATACACAGGGCTGGCTTAAGTAGTGTGGGTGCCACACAGTGCACCAATCACCACTCAGTACCGCCCATTCAGTACAATTAACAGATAATATGTAAAAAACAAACATCAGTGGTATATATACATGATCAGTCACAGAAAATACCCATATAGTGTGTAGAACTTACCAAACCTTATCACAGTCATGCATTGATCTTTACGTATTTATTCATGATCAGTCAGCTGTCATTTTCTATTTACACCATCACCATGGGGACAGGCCGTCCCCCGGCAATCCTAAAATGTACCATGCCGTCCAATATAAATTCATGGCGCCAAAGAAGATAGCAACCAATCCCTATATCCGATATCCCAAACACCCCAATCTGTACCAATCGCAGGGAATCTAACAAAGATGCAGGTCAACATACCCGGGTGTACTGCCGGGTCTCCTAGGGCTCACCATACAGCGTCATCATGTGGCGCCGTCGCAGGAGGAAGCAAGCGAACCAGCATCACGTGACCACGGCTGCCGCTCAAACCCTGCCACAGCGCGCACGCGTCAACCACCGGACCTCCCCTAACAGGGCGCCGGAGGAGACCGCATGCGCACAATGCACGGCCGAAGCCGCAACACATGACCTCAGTGCTGGCCCGCCCTCTCCATCCGCGCAGGCGCCCATACCCCACAAAAGGACCATGGGACGTCCCTATCACCAGTGTGAAGGGAGCTAAAGTGCTAGCGCGAAAAGCCCTAAAATAGGAAACCAAACCGCGCAAGCGCATAGCAGCACAAACCCAGCATCTCGGAGGGAACACCCCTCCATCAAAAACATCAATCCCCCTCACATAAACCAGTAAACGGGGGTAGAAAACAGACCAAACAAAAACACTCCAAGGTATTGGAAGGATACCCATCATAATAAAAAACATGCATTTTAACAGTACCGTGCGACAGTCGGCCAGCAAAAAAGAAACTAAAATATATAAATATCCATTTATTATCATTATAGAATAAACATGATCCAAACTGACCAATCCATCCAGCCACCGACTGTCACTGGGTAACCTGAAAAATACAAAGTAAAACCAAGTATTATCAAAAATGTGCAAACCCACAAATATTAAAAACAAGCACACACCGATAAAAAAGCGGCATCACAGAGTCTAAGGCACATCAGGCACAAGCAAGTAGATTAAAGTCTAGATTCAGACCCTTAGGCTGCAGGGACCCCAATGTGTAAATCCACCTCATCTCTTTTGTTTTTAACATTTGTACCCTATCTCCACCTCTCCTTAGCATAGGGACACTGTCAATGACCCTAAATCTCAACTGATTCACAGAGTGTCTTTTCTCTATAAAGTGCCTAGGAACCGGTAAATCTGTCAGACTCGTCCGTATGGTGCTCTTATGCTTACTAATACGATTCTTCACCTCCATCGTGGTCTCACCCACGTATGTCAAGCCACACGGGCACACAAGCATGTACACCACATAGCTCGACAAGCAGGTATATCTCTCTTTCAAAAATATCTTTTTACCCGTGTGGGGGTGATAGAAGAACTCACCCTTCAAGGAGGGAGATGATGAGTCCACGGACTAGGGTTTTTGCAGATTCTTGGTTGAGGAATGTACATATCCGGGAAATATTTTTTAGTTGAAGTCGGCAGGAAGTGGAAAGTGCTTGGCTATGCAGATTGAAGGAGAGATCAGAGTCAAGTATTACCCCAAGGCAGCAAGCTTGTAGCACTGGGGAAAGTGAGCAGCCATTTACTTTAATGGATAAATCTATTACAGCATCAAGTGAGATGAGAAAAGATGATGAATTCTCTTTTGTCCATATTAAGTTTTAGAAATCTAGAAATCTAGCGGAGAAGAAAGATGAAATAGTGGACAGACATTATGGGATTCCGGTTAGTAGAGAGGTGATATCTGGACCAGAGAAGTACATCTGCATGTCATCGGCATAGAGGTGATACTGAAATCCGTGAGATTCTATGAGCTGTCCCAGGCTGAAGGTGTAAATGGAGAAGAGCAGGAGTCCTAGAACTGAACCTTGCAGGACACCGACAAATTGGGGGTGATGTGAGGAGATGGTGTGTGAGTGGGAGACACTGAATATCTGTTGTGTTAGGTATGACAAGATCCAAGATAGGGCCAAGTGTGTGATGCCAATAGATGAGAGGGTTTGTAGTAATAGGGAATGATCCACTGTGTCAAAAGCAGAGGACAGGTCCAGGAGAAGGAGGACAGAGTAGTATCGCTTGGCGGTTAGTAGATCATTGGTGACTTTAGTCAGGGCAGTTTTAGTGGAGTGATGTGGTCGGAAGCCAGATTGTAAGCGGTAGAAGGGAGCCGGAAGAGAGGTGGGAGTACAGCTCAAAATGAACTTATTCTAGTAGTTTTGAGGCATAGAGGAGAAGTGATATAGGGCGATAGCTAGATAGAGGATGGGTCAACAGAGGGCTTTTTGAGGATGGGTGTGATTGAGGAATGTTTGAAGCACCAGTTGATAATGATAACTTGAAGAGATGGGTAAGGGTTGGGCTGAAGACTGTGGTGAGGTTTGGGATGAAGTGGGAATGGATTTGGTCAAGTGCACAGGTGGTGAAATGTGATCTTGAGAATAGAAAGGAAAGTTAATCTTTTGTAATGGTCGAGAAGTTGGTTTTGAGGAGGAGAGCCGAGTAGTTAGGAAGACGGGTTGTGGGGGTTGTAGGCCAAAGCTTTCTCTGATGTAATCAATCTTCTGCTTGAAGAATGAGGCAAAGTCTTCAGCTAAGATAAATGGTTAGGGAGGAGGTGCTGGGGATGGAGGAGAGAATTGAAAGTGTTGAACAGTTGTTTAGGGTTGTGAGACAGGAAGGATATGAGAGATGAGAAGTAGGTTTGTTTTGCTGCAGCGTGTGGCCTTGAAAGTAGTGAGGGACTGTTTGAATATAATGGAGTGCTCGTTGGAGTTGGGATCTTTTCCATCTCCGCTCAGTGACCCTGGAAGCCGGCCTCAGTTCTTTGGTCAGGCTGGTGTGCCAGGGTTGTCTGTTGATTTTGAAAGCTTTGGTATCTGTGAGAAGGGCGACTGATTCAACAGCTAAAGCTATTATGGTGTTATAAAAGAAGCAGCAGTGTCCACATTGTAAGAGAAAGCAAACCCAACAGATCTATAGATAGCCAGAAAACGCACCAAGCAGAAAGTAGATATTAAAATGCCTTTATTAATTATAGTTGGCAAGATAAAAACAAAACAATTGTGCGCACAACAGGACTAAAAAGCAATACATATAATTGTTCAATGAATAAATGGTAATGGCTGACCCAGTTTATATATAAAAAAGTAGTACTTCCCACAAGTGAAAGTTTTTTTACATATGTAGTGTTGAGCGATACCGTCCGATACTTGAAAGTATCGGTATCGGAAAGTATCGGCCGATACCGGCAAAGTATCGGATCCAATCCAATACCGATACCCGATACCAATACAAGTCAATGGGACTCATGTATCGGATGGTATTCCTGATGGTTCCCAGGGTCTGAAGGAGAGGAAACTCTCCTTCAGGCCCTGGGAACCATATTAATGTGTAAAATAAAGAATTAAAATAAAAAATATTGCTATACTCACCTCTCCGACGCAGCCTGCACCTTACCGAGGGAAGCGGCAGCGTTCTTTGTTTAAAATTCGCGCTTTTCTTTCCTTACGTGAAGTCCCGGCTTTGTGATTGATTGCGTCGCAGTCACATGGGCGACGCAACCAATCACAGCAAGCCGTGACGTAATTTCAGGTCCTCAAGGATTTTAAAATTACGTCCCGGCGTTGTGATTGGTTGCGTCGCAGTCACATGGGCGACGCAACCAATCACAGCAAGCCGTGACGTAATTTCAGGTCCTTAAGGATTTTAAAATTACGTCCCGGCTTTGTGATTGGTTGCGTCGCAGTCACATGGGCGACGCAACCAATCACAAGCCGTGACGTCACGGGAGGCTGGACACGCGCGCATTTTAAAATGTGCGCTTGTCCAGCCTCCCGTGACGTCCCGGCTTGTGATTGGTTGCTTCGCGGTCAACCAATCACAAGCCGGGAGGCTGGACACGCGCGCATTTTAAAATGCGCGCTTGTCCAGCCTCCCGTGACGTCCCGGCTTGTGATTGGTTGCTTCGCGGTCAACCAATCACAAGCCGGGAGGCTGGACAACGCGCGCATTTTAAAATGTCTGTAGCCAGCTTCCCTCTCCCATAGAGGCACAATTGCTTACAGCTGCAGTAACAGCATTTCGTAGAGCGTCACTTCACTGCAGAGTAGAACGCAGACCAAACAGGACGCTTATAATCCATGGGCAGTCCGGAAGTAAAAAAGGGTTGTCCATGTTTGAGGACTTTCTTTTTTTTTTTAACGTAAATGCATGTTTGCATTTTGGCTTTTTAAAATGCGCGCGTGTCCAGCCTCCCGGCTTGTGATTGGTTGATCGCGACGCAACCAATCACAAGCCGGGACGTCACGGGAGGCTGGACAAGCGCGCATTTTAAAATGCGCGCGTGTCCAGCCTCCCGTGACGTCACGGCTTGTGATTGGTTGCGTCGCCCATGTGACTGCGACGCAACCAATCACAAAGCCGGGACGTAATTTTAAAATCCTTAAGGACCTGAAATTACGTCACGGCTTGCTGTGATTGGTTGCGTCGCCCATGTGACTGCGACGCAACCAATCACAAAGCCGGGACTTCACGTAAGGAAAGAAAAGCGCGAATTTTAAACAAAGAACGCTGCCGCTTCCCTCGGTAAGGTGCAGGCTGCGTCGGAGAGGTGAGCTTAGCAATATTTTTTATTTTAATTCTCTCTTTTACACATTTTTACATTAATGTTGTTTCGATACCGATACCCGATACCACAAAAGTATCGGAATCCCGGTATCGGAATTCCGATACCGCAAGTATCGGCCGATACCCGATACTTGCGGTATCAGAATGCTCAACACTACTCATATGTGTATAGAAAATAAAAAAGAACAATACTTCTACATAGCAGTGCAAAGTGCAAATGTGCAATGTGCAATACTGCAATTAGTGTTCCATGACACAGCAAAACATGCGATCCTATAAAAAAGTGCAATGTGCATAACATGGGAGGTACTCGATATATACCTTTCTCGGTCACCACGTCCCGTAATAGTGCACCCCAATTGTGTAAGGAACCTATGTAAGAGGGAGAAGAGATTCAGAGAGTGAGTGTGGATCGAGGTGTTTAAGATTTCTGCAAGGGTTTGCAAGTTTGTGGAGTGGGGATTGTTTACCTGGAGAGGAGATGGAAGAGAATATAAGTAGGTTGTGGTCAGAAAGAGGTAGAGGTGAGTTAGAGAGGCTAGACAGGAAGCAGAGGTAGGTGAAGATGAGGTCCAGTGTGTGGCCATCTTTGTGAGTCGCTGCAGAAAATCATTGAGCAAGGCCGAAGGAGGAAGTGAGAGATAGGAGTTTAGTGACAGCTGAAAGGGGAAATGTCAATGGAGATTTTGAAGTTTTCCATGATGATAGTGGGGATGTCAGCAGAGAGGAAATGAAGTAGCCAGGTGGTGAAGTGCTCTAAGAAGGTGGTGGCTGGTCCTGGGGGTGATAAATGACAGTCTGTTCGAGGTTGGAGGAGGAGTAGATGTGCATACAGTGCACCTCAAAGGAGCAGAGGGTAACCGAGGGTGGCAGTGGGATTTGGGTGAAGGAACAATTATCTGACCAGAGAAAACCAACTCCTCCACGTGCTTGCTGCTGAGGCAGAAGGTTTTCGGGAAGTTGGAATCCACCATATGAAAGTGCAGCTGGAGAGGCTGTGTCAGAAGGGGTGTGCCAGGTTTCCGTGATGGCGAGGAAGGAAAGTTTTTTAGTAATAAAAAGATCATGGATGTAAGAAAGTTTGTTGCAGACAGAGCGAGCGTTTCATAGAGCTTGTGTTAGTGGGACTGGGGAATCGGGGGCTGGGTGGATGGGTATAAATTTGGAAATTTGCATCTTTAAAGTTATTGCCTCCTTTTGTTGTGATTTAAAAGGAGTTGCAGTTTCTTTTTGATTTTGTTGCAGATCAAATGAGCACATGAAGTCATTATTGCCCTCTACTCCTCTTTAGTCAGACCGCATCTGGAATAGTGTCCAGTTTTGGGCACCGCATTTTAAAAAAGACATCAACAAACTGGAGCAAGTTCAGAGAAGAGCGACCAGAATGGTGACTGGTCTGCAAACCATGTCCTATGAGGAATGTTTACAGGATTTGGGAATGTTTAGCTTGCAAAAAAGAAGACTGAGAGGAGACTTAATAGCTGTCTACAAATATCTCAAGTGCTGTCACATTGTAGAAGGATCATCTTTATTCTCATTTGCACAAGGAAAGACTAGAAGCAATGGGATGAAACTGAATGGGATGAGACACAGATTAGATATTAGATAAAACTTTTTGACAGTTAGGGTGATCAATGAGTGGAACAGGCTGCCACGAGAGGTGGTGAGTTCTCCTTCAATGGAAGTCTTCAAACAGAGGCTGAACAGACACCTGTCTAGGATGATTTAGTGAATCCTGCTTTGAGCAGGGGGTTGGACCAGATGACCCAGGAGGTCCCTTCCAACTCTAACATTCTATGATTCTATTATTCTAAAAGAATGTTGTGTGTTTTGTTAGTTTCAAGTTGGTATTTATAATTTCTGAGGAAATTAATGCATTTACAGATTTGAGTACCTGTTGAATTGTCATACTTTAATCTTCTTCTTCACACTGGTGTATTTAAGTCTAGATGTGTCAGTTCCTATAACATCCTCACCAATTTCAGATGGGCTACTTGATGTATTAAAGAGTCTTGCTTATAGAAGGATCAGTCACAGTCGTATCTTTCATTTTGAAAGTAGAAGATAGCTTCGTAATTTATTTTGTACAGTTATTCCACAGTTATTGGGAGATCCAAGGCTTCAGTAGTCTCAAACAGGTCAGTATGGTTTATATCATTGTCAGACTCAGATTCAATGAAGATAATTCCTGGGTTGATTTGTAGGATCTTCATGTGAATCGCCTGCTGAGGGAGTTCCATCAGGCTCCTGAGGGTCCAGTGTTGCCTCGTAGAAGGGGGATACTGTCAATGCTTGGTTTGGGGATTTGATTAGCTGACCTGTTGCTGCATGATCTGTTCTCCTGTCTGCTGAGCTATTGCCTTTTCTCCCCTGTCCAAATGCTGATGATTCAAATTGTCATTTTTTTCCCATTCTTAGTTTTCACCTCTTCAGGTGTTCAATATTTCCATGTGTTGGCTTTCCCAATCACATTCTGGCTTGGATTTTCTATGTTTACTTTTCACTGCACTTCCTTGCTGGCTATACCTCCAGGTGGACTTGAGTTTAGAAGTTCCAACCCTTTAGCTAAGGGGTTTACCTTGAATGGTAAACAAATACTAATTGAATTTGTGCAGTTAGGCTATTTGTTTTACTTCCCAGTTCCCCTTCCTTTCACCTCTTTAGGTTTCTGGGAGGTTATACTTTTTCTGTTAACTTTTGGCTACCCTTAGTTTTCCTCTCTACCCTATATGATATGTTTACATTTTTTCACCATGGGTTTTCATATATACCTGCATGCTTTCCTCTCCTCTACATGGCAGTGTGTTGAAACTCCTCGATGTTCTTTTAGGGAGCCAGGTCAGAGGAGGTATTGTTGTGTTATCCAGCAAGGGTTTTTCAGTCTGTAAATGGGCCAGTTGGGTGTGGGTGCGATGTTTCCTTTTCGTAGGTCTTAGCTTTTTCCATTACCCATGAGTCATTGTGTGCCAAGTTCATAGCAATAGGTTCACTGTAAACGGTTTATACTACAATATAAAGCTATAAAGCCTTACTTTTTGCAGCAGCCCGATTGAAGCTCTTTGGGTGTCCATGAAAAAAAACATGCAATATAGTGCAAAAATTGGCATACTGAATAAAATAACTAATTTTGTAGTGGGCACACAAAAGCAAGTAATAACATTGTTTTTCACATCATACAGCCATGGGATTGAACCACCTTATAACATGGTCTTACTGTAGCTCAATTATATATTTAAACTGGTCTGTGTAAAACCCTTAAGTTGGTTGGTCTTGAGCCATGTATAATCAAATATACAAAGATAAAAAGTACAGTTACTATTATATTTACATTATATCTATTCATCCATTTTACAGATAAAAAGTAATGAAACCAGAAAACATTCAATTATCAGAGGAAGTTAAACCATTTGTGTTTCGATTCATAGGAGCAACTGAAATACATTTGTCAGCGCTTTTCTGAACATATGAAAATGAGAGCATTTCTGCTTTTCTGATGTTGATTTGACACTAAATCCTATTGTTGGTGTAGATACATGAGTGAATGAGCAGTTTTATCAGAATAATCTTAATTCATTGAATGGATCATATAATTTCTAATTAATTTAGCAAATAAAGCCACACATCCAGCTGTCCTGTGTCTTACAGGATTGTACTGATTTGTGAAATTAAAATTGGGGAAAATGTGTAAATGAGCCCCAAAGAGCACATTTATTAAATAGTATGTGGATATTCTTGGGTAGATCCGGGATGCGGTTAAATTGTCTCAAAAATGGGGATTCGAGTGGCAGGAGTTGCAGTTGAAGTCATAAATTTATATACACTTGCAGTAGGTTTAAGTAATTAAAACTCATTTTTATCTCCGCTACAGATCCCAAGTAGTTTTAGGAAGTTATTTAGGATGTCTGCTTTGTACACGACATAAGTAATTTTTCCAACAAATGTTAACAAACCGATAATTTCATTCATATTTCACTTATTCAAAATTGAAATGGATCGGAAGTTTAAGTGTCCAGCTTGACTGTGGCTTTGAATAGCTTAAGAAAATTACAAAAAAACAAGTCATGGTTCTAGAAGCTTCTGACCTACTCGCCTCTTTCACGTAGCAAAAAAAGGCAACAGTATTTACCTGCCATGTCACAGAAAGTAATGCACTAACAGGAAAATGCAGAAAACCTCCTTGAGGCAACAGAGGTGCAAAATACTGATGAGTCAACCATTCACAACCTGCCAATTAATGGAAGGGATGATTGCTTAGTTTTAAAATTGCACAAAATTAAAGCTTGTATAGAGCGCCAGTCACTCAGAGACAAGTAGTTTACCATGTCTGGCTTACAGCCTTTTTGTGACTCCCATTCTGTTAGATTAGGCGGACTGCCCAGCACTATGTAAGTACACACCAACAAGATAGACTTCAATACAAAGCTATAACCCCATCCATGAACTGGTAAGTTGCGAGTGGTTGTCTCAACAGTATTTTACACCTGAGGTGCATCCATCTTTTTTAAGGGGGTTTCCTGAATCCTGCAAGCACATTAGTTTCTGTGACCTGGGCAGGTAAATACTGTTGCCTTTTTTTGCCGTGTGAATATTTGATCTTTTTGGGGAAGCTGAATTCTTTTTTTCTGTAGCTATACTTTTAATTCTACTCACCTCTTTGTTTAACATTAGGGAATATCAAAACAAATCAACTAAGACATCGGAAAAATAATTGTGGATTTCCCCACTGTGATACTTGCTTGAATTCATCATTCATCTGTATATGATAGGGTATAAATACCATGGGACTATCATACTTTTCAGAAAGGAGACGCGTTTTTGTCTCCTAGAGATGAACGTGCTTTAGTGTAAAACATATAAATCAATCTAAAAACAGCAGAAAAAGTCCTTTTGAAAATGCCAGGGCAAATAGGTATTAAAGTATTGATATGGCATCCTAAATGGACAAATGTCCTTCTGATCTAGTGAAACAAAAATGTAATTGTTGGGCCATAATGATACAGGAAAGATATATATCTTTGTACTGTGTTAGCCAGTAGATAGAAAAATATTTAGACAAAAGAGTCCTCAGTGGTTGATACCTTTTAATGGCTAACTGAAAAGATGGTAACAAATTGCATGCTTTCGAGACTACGCAAGCCATAATGTGCATCGTTATCTATAGAAAAAAGTGTAAGTTTTATAAGCCAAAGAACACCATCCCAAGCATGGGGGTGGCAGTATCATGTAGTGGGGGGCAATTTGTTGTAGGAGATATTGATGCACTTCACAAAAAGATGGAATTATAAAATACATTATTGTCAAGATATTGAAGTAACATCTCAAGTCATCAGCCAAGATGTTAAAGGTTGGAGGCAAATGGGTTTATCAAATGGACAATGACCGCAAGTAAAGTTCCAGAGTTGTGGCAAAATGACTTAAGGACAAAACAGTGAAGCTAATGAACTGTCCGTCACAAAGTCTTGACCTCAATTCTATGGAAAATTAATGAGCTTTAACTAAGAGTTTGTCCATTTTTCATCAGAATTTAATGGCCAAAGTTCCAGCAACTTATTGTGAGAACTTTGAGCAAGACTTACCAAAATGTTTGGCCCAAGTTACATAGTTACATAGGTTGAAAAAAGAACCTAGGTCCATCAAGTTAGATCATTTAAATTCAAGGTTATCAATACTAACCACATTTATGTAAACTTCTGATACACTGTGTATGTAATGAAAGAAATAAAAGCTGAAATAAATCATTGACTGCAGTATAATTCTGACATTTCATATTCTTAAACTATAGAAGGGATCCCAACAGACCTAAGAGAGGTAATGTGCACTAGGATAAGATGTAAGGGCTTGTAGAAAAAAAACTGAGTTTTAATGAATGTGACTAAAATCTATATAAACGCATGACTTCAACTGTATGTGTTGAAGAAGTTGCTCTACCTACAGGTCAGTTATTAACCCCTACAAAAAAAATACAAAACTCCAGGTTAACCCCTTTAAATTATTAAAAGCACAATGCTGCTGCCCTCAGTATTGTTTCCTATAAAATTGACTTTATATTTTGCTTACACACAGTGACAGAAATCACAGTATTCTGGATGGACATTAGCGGGGTCATGCAAAAACAAATTTAATTGTATACAGTCATGGCCGAAAGTGCTAGCACCCTTGAAATTCTTTCAGAAAATGAAATATTTCTCCCAGAAATGTATTGCTATTGCATGCATTTTGTTATATTCAGTGGATTACGAAAGTATTCACCCATTTGCAGTTTTCATGTTTTGCTACCTCACAATATGGTCTGTTTTTTGTAGGGTTTGCATCAGTTCATGTAAAGAACATGCCTACAGCTATGCACATTTGTTTTTCTTTTCCATCTAAAGAAAACATTAACCCCTTTCTGACCTCGGACGGGATAGTACGTCCGAGGTCAGAAGCCCCGATTTGATGCGGGCTCCGGTGGTGAGCCCGCATCAAAGCCGGGACATTTCAGCTGTTTTGAACAGCTGACATGTGCCCGTAATAGGTGCGGGCAGAATCGCGATCTGCCCGCGCCTATTAACTAGTTAAATGCTGCTGTCAAACGCAGACAGCGGCATTTAACTACCGCATCCAGCCGGGCGGCCGGAAATGATGGCATCGCCGACCCCGTCACTTTATCGGAGGTCGGCGATGCTTCAGAATAGTAACCATAGAGGTCCTTGAGACCTCTATGGTTACTGATCTCCGTCAGCTGTGAGCGCCACCCTGTGGTCGGCGCTCACAGCACACCTGCAATTCTGCTACATAGCAGCGAACAGCAGATCGCTGCTATGTAGCAGAGCCAATCGTGCTGTGCCTGCTTCTAGCCTCCTATGGAGGCTATTGAAGCATGGCAAAAGTAAAAAAAAAAAAGTTAAAAAAATGTGAAAAAAATAAAAAAAATATAAAAGTTTAAATCACCCCCCTTTCGCCCGAATCAAAATAAATCAATAAAAAAAAATCAGACCTACACATATTTGGTATTGCCACGTTCAGAATCGCCCAATCTATCAATTAAATCACCCAATTAAAAAAAGCATTAACCTGATCGCTAAACGGCGTAGCGAGAAAAAAATTCGAAACGCCAGAATTACGCTTTTTTGGTCGCCGCGACATTGAATTAAAATGCAATAACGGGCGATCAAAAGAACATATCTGCGCCAAAATGTTAAAAACATCAGCTCGGCATGCAAAAAATAAGCCCTCACCCGACCCCAGATCATGAAAAATGGAGACGCTACGAGTATCGGAAAATGGTGCAATTTTTATTTTTTTATTTTTAGCAAAGTTTGGAATTTTTTTTCACCACTTAGGTAAAAAATAACCTAGTCATGTTAGGTGTCTATGAACTCGTAATGACCTGTAGAATCATAATGGCAGGTCAGTTTTAGCATTTAGTGAACCTAGCAAAAAAGCCAAACAAAAAACAAGTGTGAGATTGCACTTTTTTTGCAATTTCACTGCACTTGGAATTTTTTTCCCGTTTTCTAGTACACGACATGCTAAAACCAATGATGTCGTTCAAAAGTACAACTTGTCCCGCAAAAAATAAGCCCTCACATGGCAAAATTGACGGAAAAATAAAAAAGTTATGGCTCTGGGAAGGAGGGGAGTGAAAAACGAAAATGCAAAAACGGAAAATCCCAAGGTCATGAAGGGGTTAAATAGGACAAAATAAATGAAAACTTCAGCACTTTGTAGAGCCACCTTTTGCGGCATTTACAGCTGCTAGTTGCTTTGGAAAATTCTCAATGAGCTTTCCACATCTTGCCACTGGGATTCTTGATTATTCATCAAGGCAAAACTGTTCCAGCTCCTTCAATTAGATAGTTGCCTCTGGTGAACAGCAATCTTTAAGTCTGACCATAGATTCTGAATTGGATTAAGCTCTGGGTATTGACTAGGCCATTCCAAGCCATTTACATGTTTCCCCTTTTACCACTCGAGTGTTACTTTAGCAGTATGCTTTGGGTCATTGTCTTGTTGGAATGTGAATCTCCATCCCAGTCTCAAATCACTAACATAGATACAAAGAACCTGGCACTCAACTTAAGTGTGAAGCAACTCCGTATATTTATTGCAGTACCAAATTTGGTACTACAATAAATATACAGAGTTGCTTCACACTTAATTTGAGTGCCAGGTTCTTTGTATCTATTACACATGGTGTGGGAACCTACCTGTGCACCCTTAGAGTAGTGCTCACGTCTATTATCCTTACTCAAATCACTGACAGACTGAACCAGTTTTTGCTCAAGAATATTCCTGTATTTTGCACTATCCATCTTCCCTTCGACTCGGACCATTTTGCCTGACCCTGCTCCTGAAAACGTCCTCACAGCATGATGCTGCTACTACAATGATTCACTGTGGGGATGGTGTTCTTGGGGTGATGAACTGTGTTGGTTTGGCGCCAGACATAGAGTATACTTTGATGGCAAAAAAGATCAATTTGGTCTCATCTGACCACAGCACATTCCTCCATAGATTATGGAGTTGTCTCCCACATGTATTTTTGGCAAACTCAAAACGAGCCTTACAAGTTTTGTGTGTAAGTAAAGGTTGTTTTTCTGCTCACTCTTCCAGAAAGTCCATCTCTTTGGAGTGTATGATATATTGTTGTCATATGGACAGATATTACAGTCTCTGATTGGGAATGCTGCAGCTCCCTCAGGATTGCCTTTGGTTTCTGTACTGCCTCTCTGATTAATGCCCTCTTTGCCCACGCTGAAAGTTTTGGTGGGCGGCCTTCTGTCAGCAGGTCTGTGGTGGTACTATGTTCTTTCCATTTGATGATAAGCAATTTGATGGTGCTCTGGGGGAGCATCGGAGATTGGGATTTTTTTTATATCCCAACCCTGACTTGTACTTCTGAACAGCTTTGTTCCTGACTTGTTTGGGGATCTCCTTGGTCTTCATTGTGGTGTTTAGTTATAGGTGCCTTTTGCTTAATGGTGTTGCAGCCTCTGTGGCCTTTCAAAAAAGGTGTGTATACAATGACAGACCATGTGACACTTAGATATCACACAGTTGGTCTTCCTTTCACTAAGCATGTGACTTATGAATAGTGTTGAGCGATACCATCCGATACTTGAAAGTATCAGTATCGGATAGTATCGGCCGATACCCGAAAAGTATCGGATATCGCCGATACCAATACCCGATACCAATACAAGTCAATGGGACACCAAGTATCGGAAGGTATCCTGATGGTTCCCAGGGTCTGAAGGAGAGGAAACTCTCCTTCAGGCCCTGGGATCCATATTAATGTGTAAAATAAAGAATTAAAATAAAAAATATTGATATACTCACCTCTCCGGAGGCCCCTGGACATCACCGCTGGTAACCGGCAGCCTTCTTTGCTTAAAATGAGCGCGTTTAGGGCCTTCCATGATGTCACGGCTTCTGATTGGTCGCGTGCCGCTCATGTGACCGCCACGCGACCAATCACAAGCCGCGACGTCATTCTCAGGTCCTAAATTCCTAGAATGAGGAGTTTAGGGCCTGAGAATGACGTCGCGGCTTGTGATTGGATCCGATACCGATTCCCGATACCACAAAAGTATCGGAACTCGGTATCGGAATTCCGATACCGCAAGTATCGGCCGATACCCGATACTTGCGGTATCGGAATGCTCAACACTATTTATGAAGCTAATTACTTGCACCAGAAATTGTTAGAGGCTTCATCACAAAAGGGGTGAATACATATGCACATGACAAATTTTAGCTATTTGATCCCATAAATTTAATTTATGTAATAAAATAGGTAAAAAGCAAGGGAATGCATACTTTCGCAATCCATTGTGCATGTTTATTTCCTTTGTGTATTGGAATAATGCAAAAAAACAAAGAAAAAAAAGGCAAATTGGACAAAATTTCAGACAAAATACGAGAGACCTAGAGAGGTTTGCAAAAGACGTGGTGGCTTGAAAGTTGTAAAAGAGAACTATGTTAAGGAGAAGTACTGACCAAATAATGGGAACTTTACAGTAATCTGTATTAAGGTCTCATTATGTAAATGGGAAACTGAAAGATTTTCTGTCTGCTCAAAGTCCCAATCTGTCATTACTGCCTGAAATATTTCTGTGTCAACAAAGGATAATTTAACACAGCATTCATTTGTCAACCGAGGCCACATTGTGCTGTCTGGTGCCTATCACTGGCTAAAGCTAAGGAACCATAAGGTAATTTAGGCAATTTTACAGTTAATATTTTACAAAAGCCTAAGACAATTTGAAAATAATTTTACATGATATTATTGATGTTTATAATATTAAATGTGCAGTGGCGTGATATTTATCAAGTATATTAGTTTTCTAAAGTTCTTCGGCTGCAGATTGAGGCCAATTCATTCACTGTACAATAGTAAGAATTGTAGAGTAACTGTGTATATTTTATGTAAGCTTTTTTATACATTTCTAAAGTATTTGCATCTTGAAATAGCTTTTCGTATTTTCTGAAGTCAATGATTTATTTATGGATGTCGGTAAATTGAGATCCCAAAGATTGCTAAAATGTATCACTTGGATGAGACAGATGATCGTTCAGCTTCACCCACGAAACTCCACATCTCAGACTGTGGCTGGAGGTGTTTACAGTGAAGACATCTGTACTGTTAGACTTCATCAACTTCATTATATCAAAATATTAAGGAAAAAAAATGTCAGCTGAAATTGATCTGTAGTTTAGACTTTAAATCCACAACATCTCAGTTTATGTCATGGAATGGTTGCAGATTTCTCATAGATTTTCCCTACTGAGTTCAATTAGAAAGTCAAATTTGAAACAGATTGGTGTTTAATTATCTGTGATGAGTCTTCTATTTGTGAAAAAAGCCTTTAACTTTTTCCCCATCAAATACATTTTTCGCATTTAAATAAGTATAAGTGCTTACTATATAACAATTCCGCCAGGTAAAGTGTCTGCCAGATGCTGCAATAAGACTTAATGCTCTTTCAGACACTCGTTTGTTATGTACGCGTTCCATATGGGTTTTTTCCAGATAGACCTCTTACCTAGTATAGCCTATGGGGCTGTTGATTTGTCTAATTTATTTTGGGGACAGAGTGGTCAGCGCAAAATCAACACGTCCGATATTGATTCAAGTGACCAAAACGAGCAATGTAAGTCTATGACTCTTGAAAGAAAAAGTACAACACTTCACTAATTGCTAGATAGGAGAAGGCAGATACATTTTTGGAAATTAAGATGAAAATCTAATCAAACTCTATATGAAACCACTGCTGAATTTTAAACCGTTTTTCTCGTATATGAAAAAAATGGACGTCTGAATGAGCCCTTAGACTAGATGGAAAGGTGGCTGTATATTTCTTTAGCCCTCACCATTTAAGGCCTATTCAGATGTCAGTAAATTTTCTCTAATGCAAATAATGGTCCAAGTGTCATCATAGTTTTTGACCCAACTTTCATCAGAGTTTGGTCAGTGTGTCAGTTTTTACCATTAGAGTTTCATCGGTCCTTCTTGTATGAAAAAAATGCCAGTGGCATTATCAAACAATCTGGTAAAAACAGTCAGCACATGGATGGGATCCGAGAACAGTCCAATTTTTTCACAGACCAATAGACTTGCAGAGGCAATTTTAGTTTGTGACTTGATAAATACCGGACATGTCTCCGTATGTCTCCGTGATTTTGTGCGGATCACTTAGTCCTTGAAAAATCCGGATATGTGAACAGCTCCATAGACTATAATAGGTACGAATTCTATACAGTACATGAAAACTACTAATGTCTGAATGAGCCCTTAGGTGTCACCAGTATCCATAAGAGTGTAAGTGCTGATAAAACTAAAAAAAAAGTTCCGGAAACAGTCAAGCCTGCTTACTAAGCTGCTCCTGTGACTCTCAAAGAACTTGACAGAGAGAGAACCTCAAACATGCCCAGCCAAAATAGTTATACATACAAATAGGAAAAGAATTGTAGAACAGAATGAATGTCGAATATCGAATAGAAAGTTCTGCTGATCCAGAAAGGAACAATTTGGAAAGAAAGAGGAAACAGATAATCAAGCAATTAAAGTTCTAACCAGGGATTGCTTCTCCAAAGCGGAGCACAAAACCACACATTGGAAACATTTCTGATGGCAGTGTTTTATATCTACTGATGCTCATTTTCTGTGATGCAGGCACATTTTGGCCAAACCAAGACTCCGCTGTTCACGGATTTTACTTCTTAATTTATTTCTGCATAGCTTGGAAAGGTTCTCAGACGTCTGACAACAATACTGATTTTTTTCAAAAGTGATCCATGATATCTGGAAACCATGAAAACAATTATTTCATTTTCGTTTTTTATCGCAGGCAAGTATTGTAAAATAATCATAGCACTGTGGTGATAGTAATAATACTACTACTAATAATATTACATGGGTTATCCCCTTTCAGGAAATCTTTGTTATCATGCGCAATTTGGTTTCATACGCAGGTGTGCCCATTATCTGGCATGGTCTACTTCACTGACGTCACATTAACAGCGTGGCAGCCAATCAGTGAGCTCAGTGACTCTGAGTGGCACAGCCTATGAACTCACAGATTGGCTGCAGCGCTGATGTCATGATGACAGCAGGGCAGCCAATATCAGACACAGGGAGCAGTGGCAGAGACTCATTTGTGGACCAAGGGATAGTGAGCAAAGCTTTATTTATTTTTCTCATACCAATCTCTGCTCGGGCTGATGATTTCCTATAAGAGGACAACCCCCTTAATTATCACATATAAGTTCACTGTTAAATATTAGTATAATATAGTTACTGTGAAAATGGACTCACATAGGATAACTGCTTACGCTTAGGGGGTGAGTGAAGACCAATATACAGCTCTGGGAAAAATTAGACCACTGCAAAATGTTCAGTTTGTCTGATTTTTCTCTTCATAGGTATAGTTTTGAGTAAAATGTAAATTGTTATTTTATTCTATAAACTTCTGACAACGTGTCTCCGAATTTCCAAGCAATAGGTTTTGTATTTTTTTCTGACAAAGAAAAATGGTCAAAAATGAAAAAAAAACCAGTCCTTTGCGAAGAAAACAAGTTCATAAACAACAATACTAATGTTTTAACTCAGGAAGAGTTCAGAAATCAATATTTTGTGGAATAACCATGATTTTTAATCACAGCTTTCATGCGTTTTGGCATGCTTTCCACCAGTCTTTCACACTGCTTCTGGTGCAAAAATTTAAGCAGTTCTTTGTTTGATGGCTTGTGACTATCTATCTTCCTCTTGATTACATTCCAGAGGTTTTCAATGGGGTTCAGGTCTGATGATTGGGCTGCCCATGACAGGGTTTTGATGTGTGGTCTCTTAATTTTTCCCAGAGCTGTAGTTATAAGCATCCGAACCTGATTCAATATTGCATTTCTGTTTTTTTTTATTTTGCACTTTTTTTGTTTATGTCATATTCATTCTGCAATCTGGGCCTTTTTTTAAGTCCTATCTAATGTGGGTTTTTCCCCACCTGTTTTTTTTTTTAACTTGCCACTGTGGGTGGAATTTAGGGTATCCCATTGTTTCCACCAGATTCATCATGTGCAACCTTTCGAAAGTTGAAAAAATTATTGCAAATATATCCCAGTCCTTCCTGGAGAAATTTTATGTATGCCTGTAATTTAGACACAAATTTTGTAGCATTTAATCAGAGCAGGCCCTTCATGTCTTGACCTTCCTTATTGATGGTGGTCATGGTGCAGTGAGACCCCATTCTAAGCTTAGCTATGAGATCTAATGCGTACTGTGTATCAATTAAAGTTTTCTGCTTAAGCATAGAACATACACTACATGAACATATATTTATTACATTTTGGTAAGCAGAGGAAAGACATTTATAACGTACTAACACAATTCTATTCTACAGTTGGGTCAGGCTATCTTTTTGGACCAAGTGAAATAACAGGAGCACTAGGAGGTTCTGTGATCGTATCATGCTACTACAATCCCATCCCTGCCAACATCCACGGGAGAAAGTTTTGGTGCAAAATTGTCCGAAAAGATTGTATAACTATTATATCAACCAATTATATTGCACCAGGATACGCTAATGGCACTCATCTGCAGAATTATAGAGACCATTTCAAGATAAATATGATAGATCTACAACCAAAGGACAGTGGATTATACCGGTGTGGAATCGGAAATGATAATAGTCGATTTTTTTATCCCATTAATGTAAAGGTTTCTGAAGGTATTTGCCATTTTCTTGCTCTTATTTCATATTTCTGAATGTATGACTAGTGGCAACATTGCTGGCCAAAGCAGCTGATCACCAGGCTTTGTACTATTTTTATTGGTTGTCACTAATGTCTGTAAAGGGGTTGTCTGGTCACACTAAACACAGGATAGGTCATCTATATGTGATTGGTAGAGGACCGACAACCAGCAGCCCCATTGAACTGCTGTTATTTTCTCTGTCGGCCACCAGATGTAAACACTTTGTATGGCGGTAGAAGGCATAGCTCCTTTCAGTGTGTTGAAGCCACTGCCGGCTACTGCAGAACAGCTTCTATTCTTTTGAAGCAGTAATTATTGTTTTCCAGCAATAACATCTGATGAGTAGGGGTGTCTGGTGTTGGACCCTCACCAAATTGATATTAATGACTAATTTTACATATACCTATGTCATTAATATGCCATGGCTGGACAATCCCTTTAACAGATTCTTTTCTTAAAGGGAACCTCTCATGTGAAATAATGCTGTTAATCTGCAGATATGGAGCTAATCTGCAGGTGAATAGCACTCAGAAGTAGTGTTGAGCGATACCTTCCGATATCGGAAAGTATCGGTATCGGAAAGTATCGGCCGATACCGTCAAAGTATCGGATCTAATCCGATACCGATACCCGATCCCAATGCAAGTCAATGGGACGAAAATATCGGAATTAAAATAAACCCTTTATAAACTTGTAGGTTCATTCTACATGAAGGAAAACAACTAAGAATAATGTAGGATGTATTGGGGGACGTGGCGGAGACATTAAAGGCACATAGGTTTAGCCCAAACAAATAGAATAGCAGGTTTTTTTGTTTTTTTTTATGACGTTCGGTGTTAGAAAGATTTTGACTATGTTATTTATTTTTTTTTTTTTCAGATATTGATGTTTCACTACTTCCACGTCCTTCACCTTCTTTTTTACTTCTCCCACACTTTCTTCTTCATTATCCTCATCATCAGCTTCTTTGACATCAACTATCTTCACCTTATTCATCTTCTTCTTCTTCTACCTATTTTTTTTTTTTTTTTTTACATTGTTCATATTCTTTTTATTTAACTATTATCTTTTTCATATTCAACTTCTTCATCATATTCTTATTTGTGACAGGCATTCCCGTAGTTGTTATCTATAAAAGTTTGAAGATTACACCTTCCGTTCTGCCTGTCACAAAAGAGTTACATTTGTCCGCGTTCAGTTTGGCCTGCAGCATCAGGCTTTATCCAGGGGCACCACGAGGAGGAACGGACTCACCCCCATACACTGCTTAGTCTTCTTCTGCTTATAATTTAGATACTATCTTTTGCTCTGATATTTAGTCTTATGCTTAATGTTCTTCTGCTCTTTGTTCTGCAGCCTCTTGTTCTTCTGCTTCTCGGTCTCCCATGTCGTCGTCGTCTCCAGGGTCGTCGTCTCCAGGGTCGTCGTCTCCAGGGTCGTCGTCTCCGGGGTCGTCGTCATCGGGGTGGTCTTCAGGGTCATCGTCTCCAGGGTCGTCGTCATCACGGTGGTTGTCATCTCTGGTGTCGTCGTCATCTTAGGGGTGGTCTTCCGGGTCATCGTGTTTAGTCTCTTGAACTTGGAAATGTAGCAGAAGGTACAAGAAGGCTGAGAAAATGCCGAGAAACAGCTGATGGAACTGGAACTCGGATGGCTACCCGAAGGTCCAAGAGCCAATGGAACTACCGAGGACCAGCTGACGTTACTGGAACCCGGTTACTAAGCAGGAGGTACCCGTGCCTGAAAGCACTACCAAGGACCACCTGACGTTGGTGGAACTCGGATACCCAGAGGGAGGCACCTAAGCCAAAGGCTCTGCCCGGAACCAGCTGACGGTACTGGAACCAGGATGGGGAGCAGAAGGTACAAGAGCAAAAGACACTGCCGAGAACCAGCTGACGGTGCTGGAACCCGGATGGGTAGCCGAAGGACCAAGAGCCAATGGAACTACCGAGGACCAGCTGACGTTACTGGAACCCGGTTACTAAGCAGGAGGTACCCGTGCCTGAAAGCACTACCAAGGACCACCTGACGTTGGTGGAACTCGGATACCCAGAGGGAGGCACCTAAGCCAAAGGCTCTGCCCGGAACCAGCTGACGGTACTGGAACCAGGATGGGGAGCAGAAGGTACAAGAGCAAAAGACACTGCCGAGAACCAGCTGACGGTACTGGAACCCGGATGGGTAGCCGAAGGTCCAAGAGCCAATGGAACGACCGAGGACCAGCTGACGTTACTGGAACCCGGTTACTAAGCAGGAGGTACCCGTGCCTGAAAGCACTACCAAGGACCACCTGACGTTGGTGGAACTCGGATACCCAGAGGGAGGCACCTAAGCCAAAGGCTCTGCCCGGAACCAGCTGACGGTGCTGGAACCAGGATGGGGACCTATTCAAGCTTGTCTTCCTAGAGCCCCAACTAGCAGTGTTGGAGCAAAGGGTCAGCAGGAGGAGGAGATGGAGCAGAGTGTAGGCCGAAGCCTGCACTGGCGGCAGCTTTGGGTCTGTTGTGTCTGCTTGGCAGTTGCAGGACACGTTGCCGGCTGCACAGCAGGGGAACAGCTGGCGGTGCTGAACCCCACTGACACATTGGCTGGTGTTTTTCTCTGTGCAGCTAGCAGTACCGGGCCCCAACTGGCGGTGTTGGAGCCCGGCTCTGCAGGGGGAGCAGAGTGTAGGCCGAAGCCTAATTGAACCAATTTCAAAGGTAACCTTTAACCCCCCCTCAGGTGTTACAAAGTAGAAGAGCCACAGCTTATGCAGCAGTAGTGCTGCACAA
This sequence comes from Ranitomeya variabilis, assembly GCF_051348905.1. NCBI lineage: Eukaryota > Metazoa > Chordata > Amphibia > Anura > Dendrobatidae > Ranitomeya > Ranitomeya variabilis. The sequence goes on along the minus strand of NC_135234.1, from coordinate 217,330,092 downwards.
GTCAAAGGTTGCTCTTTTAATTTTTCTCCTTGCACACGCTGAATGAAACACGTATAACATTTAGCCCTTTATACAGTCAAACTGTGTTGGAGGCGCGAGTTCCCTTCGTAATGAGACGCAGCACAGATGTCAAGAATCCCACCTTGGTGCTGGGTGCAGCCTCCTGAGCGTTGTTATTTGCTGTACAGGAGTCTGCGCTGTCGTGTTATCCCCTGGCCTAGCGCTGTTAGCGCTGCCCATCTTCTGACATCATTTAATGTCGGCCGGTGCGGTTTGCGATGACCATGAATCCCAGCCCCCCAGTGTCTTAACATTGTTAAAACACTGCGGGGCTGGGATTCATGGCCTGGCGCAGTACATATGTTCGCCTCTCGCTTGGGTTCTTACACCCGCTTCAGACTATGCGGCGTCAGCTGATCCCTTATCGCATGCCACGGCCATGAAGCCGCACAGTCTGAAGAAGGCGGAAGGAGATGAGGGACAGGCGAACTGATGCACTGCTCATGCCCATCAATCACACCCTCGCAGTCCCAATAAATAAGACACCGAGGGGCGTTGTGTGGGTCAGGGCGGCCGCAGAGGCGCAGGCAGCCAAACAATGATGCCAGAAGATGGGCAGCGCTACCAAGGGGGTTGCAGCGTGTCATTACAAAGGAAAGTCACACCTCCGGGACGGTTAAATGGTCACACAGAGGACACATTTTAGACGTGTTTTCAGTTCCACATGTGCGAGGAGAATACGTTTATGAGCCACCTTGCACACATGCAGCATTACCGCTGTACAAGGTGGCTGTAAAACGTACAAACGCCTGGGGGAGGGGGGACAGGTTCCCTTCAATTTCAGTTCTTGTGTCTGCGTGGCTTTTGCAGGACACGATGCCGGCTACACAGCAGGGGAACAGCTGGCGGTGCTGAACCCCACTGACACATTGGCTGGTGTTTTTCTCTGTGCAGCTAGCAGTACCGGGCCCCAACTGGCGGTGTTAGAGCCCAGGGTCAGCAGGAGGAGATGGAGCAGAGTGTAGGCCGAAGCCTGCACTGGCGGCAGCTTTGGGTCTGTTGTGTCTGCGTGGAAGTTGCAGGACACGTTGCCGGCTGCACAGCAGGGGAACAGCTGGCGGTGCTGAACCCCACTGACACATTGGCTGGTGTTTTTCTCTGTGCAGCTAGCAATACCGGGCCCCAACTGGCGGTGTTGGAGCCCGGGCTCTGCAGGGGGAGCAGAGTGTAGGCCGAAGCCTAATTGAACCAATTTCAAAGGTAACCTTTAACCCCCCCTCAGGTGTTACAAAGTAGAAGAGCCACAGCTTATGCAGCAGTAGTGCTGCACAAGTCAAAGGTTGCTCTTTTAATTTTTCTCCTTGCACACGCTGAATGAAACACGTATAACATTTAGCCCTTTATACAGTCAAACTGTGTTGGAGGCGCGAGTTCCCTTCGTAATGAGACGCAGCACAGATGTCAAGAATCCCACCTTGGTGCTGGGTGCAGCCTCCTGAGCTTTGTTATTTGTTGTACAGGATTCTGCGCTGTCGTGTTATCCCCTGGCCTAGAGGTGTTAGCGCTGCCCATCTTCTGACATCATTTAATGTCGGCCGGTGCGGTATGCGATAACCATGAATCCCAGCCCCCCAGTGTCTTAACATTGTTAAAACACTGCGGGGCTGGGATTCATGGCCTGGCGCAGTACATATGTTCGCCTCTCGCTTGGGTTCTTACACCCGCTTCAGACTATGCGGCGTCAGCTGATCCCTTATCGCATGCCACGGCCATGAAGCCGCACAGTCTGAAGAAGGCGGAAGGAGATGAGGGACAGGCGAACTGATGCACTGCTCATGCCCATCAATCACACCCTCGCAGTCCCAATAAATAAGACACCGAGGGGCGTTGTGTGGGTCAGGGCGGCCGCAGAGGCGCAGGCAGCCAAACAATGATACCAGAAGATGGGCAGCGCTACCAAGGGGGTTGCAGCGTGTCATTACAAAGGAAAGTCACACCTCCGGGACGGTTAAATGGTCACACAGAGGACACATTTTAGACGTGTTTTCAGTTCCACATGTGCGAGGAGAATACGTTTATGAGCCACCTTGCACACATGCAGCATTACCGCTGTACAAGGTGGCTGTAAAACGTACAAACGCCTGGGGGAGGGGGGACAGGTTCCCTTCAATTTCAGTTCTTGTGTCTGCATGGCTTTTGCAGGACACGATGCCGGCTACACAGCAGGGAAACAGCTGGCGGTGCTGAACCCCACTGACACATTGGCTGGTGTTTTTCTCTGTGCAGCTAGCAGTACCGGGCCCCAACTGGCGGTGTTAGAGCCCAGGGTCAGCAGGAGGAGGAGATGGAGCAGAGTGTAGGCCGAAGCCTGCACTGGCGGCAGCTTTGGGTCTGTTGTGTCTGCGTGGCAGTTGCAGGACACGTTGCCGGCTGCACAGCAGGGGAACAGCTGGCGGTGCTGAACCCCACTGACACATTGGCTGGTGTTTTTCTCTGTGCAGCTAGCAGTACCGGGCCCCAACTGGCGGTGTTGGAGCCCGGGCTCTGCAGGGGGAGCAGAGTGTAGGCCGAAGCCTAATTGAACCAATTTCAAAGGTAACCTTTAACCCCCCCTCAGGTGTTACAAAGTAGAAGAGCCACAGCTTATGCAGCAGTAGTGCTGCACAAGTCAAAGGTTGCTCTTTTAATTTTTCTCCTTGCACACGCTGAATGAAACACGTATAACATTTAGCCCTTTATACAGTCAAACTGTGTTGGAGGCGCGAGTTCCCTTCGTAATGAGACGCAGCACAGATGTCAAGAATCCCACCTTGGTGCTGGGTGCAGCCTCCTGAGCGTTGTTATTTGCTGCACAGGAGTCTGCGCTGTCGTGTTATCCCCTGGCCTAGCGCTGTTAGCGCTGCCCATCTTCTGACATCATTTAATGTCGGCCGGTGCGGTTTGCGATGACCATGAATCCCAGCCCCCCAGTGTCTTAACATTGTTAAAACACTGCGGGGCTGGGATTCATGGCCTGGCGCAGTACATATGTTCGCCTCTCGCTTGGGTTCTTACACCCGCTTCAGACTATGCGGCATCAGCTGATCCCTTATCACATGCCACGGCCATGAAGCCGCACAGTCTGAAGAAGGCGGAAGGAGATGAGGGACAGGCGAACTGATGCACTGCTCATGCCCATCAATCACACCCTCGAAGTCCCAATAAATAAGACACCGAGGGGCGTTGTGTGGGTCAGGGCGGCCGCAGAGGCGCAGGCAGCCAAACAATGATGCCAGAAGACGGGCAGCGCTACCAAGGGGGTTGCAGCGTGTCATTACAAAGGAAAGTCACACCTCCGGGACGGTTAAATGGTCACACAGAGGACACATTTTAGACGTGTTTTCAGTTCCACATGTGCGAGGAGAATACGTTTATGAGCCACCTTGCACACATGCAGCATTACCGCTGTACAAGGTGGCTGTAAAATGTACAAACGCCTGGGGGAGGGGGGACAGGTTCCCTTCAATTTCAGTTCTTGTGTCTGCGTGGCTTTTGCAGGACACGTTGCCGGCTACACAGCAGGGGAACAGCTGGCGGTGCTGAACCCCACTGACACATTGGCAGGTGTTTGGCTCTGTGCAGCCAGCACATCTGGGCCCCAACTGGCGGTGTTAGAGCCCAGGGTCAGCAGGAGGAGGAGAGGGATTACAGTGTAGGCCGAAGCCTGCACTGGAGCAAGTTGAAAGGGAAACTTTACCCCCCCCCAAGCGTTTGTAGCTGAAAGAGCCATCGTGTACAGCACTAATGCTGGAAAAGGTAAACTTAGCTCTTTTAATTATGGTCCTTGCACATGCTGAACCTAACACTTATGAAAAGTGTCCCCTCCTACCGTGATACCGTCTGGTTGGTGGAACTGTCCTTTGTGATGTGACGCAGCACAGCCGTCATTCTTACCCCCTTGGCGCCGTGCGACGCCTCCTCAGCGTTGTTTGAATCAGTCCCGGAGCCTGCGCTGTTAGGTTAGCCCTTGGCCATGCACACATTTTGCGCTGCCCGTCTTCTGACATCATTTGGTGTCAGGCTGGCTGCGCCTGTGCGGCCGCGCTGGCCGAGAGCCCGCCTCGCAGTGTCGTCTAATGTAATCCCACCGCGGGCCTGGGATCCGTGGCCATGCGCAGTGCATATCCTCGCCTCTCACTCCCCTCCCTACGGCTTCTTCAGACTGTGCGGTGTCACGGCCGTGGCATGCTATTAGGGACCAGCTGACACCGCACAGTCTGAAAAAGCCGTAGGGAGATGAGTGAGAGGTGGAGGTTCAGATATGCACTGCGCATGTCCATGGATCTCAGGCCCCCAGTGGGATTAAATCAGAAGACACTGCGAGGCGGGCTCTCGGCCAGCGCGGCCGCACAGGCGCAGCCAGCCTGACACCAAATGATGTCAGAAGACGGGCAGCGCAAAATGTGTGCATGGCCAAGGGCTAACCTAACAGCGCAGGCTCCGGGACTGATTCAAACAACGCTGAGGAGGCGTCGCACGGCGCCAAGGGGGTAAGAATGACGGCTGTGCTGCGTCACATCACAAAGGACAGTTCCACCAACCGGACGGTATCACGGTAGGAGGGGACACTTTTCATAAGTGTTAGGTTCAGCATGTGCAAGGAGCACCACGAAAAGAGGCACTTTTTCCCTTTGCATCATTACTGCTGCACAAGGTGGCTCCTTCAGTAACAAACGCCTGGGGGGGGGGACAGGTTCCCTTAAATTTAACTTGTTGTGCCTGCGTGGCGGTCGCAGTACACGTTGCCGTATACACAGCAGGGGAACAGCTGGCGGTGCTGAACCCCACTAACACATTGGCGAGGTGTTTGGCTCTGTGCGGACAGCACTTCTGGACAACAACTAGCGGTGTTGGAGCCCAGGGACAGGTGGAGGAGGAGGAGGTCGAGGAGGTAGGAGGAGGTAGGAGGGATTGCCACACACACAGCAGGGGAACAGCTGACGTTACTGAACCCCAATAACAGAGGAGGGACTGTTGGGACTGTGCGGACAGCACTTCTGGACGGCAACTAGCGGTGTTGGAGCCCAGGGACAGGTGGAGGAGGAGGAGGTGGAGGAGGTAGGAGGGATTGCCACACACACAGCAGGGGAACAGCTGACGTTACTGAACCCCAATAACAGAGGAGGGACTGTTGGGACTCTGCGGACAGCACTTCTGGACGGCAACTAGCGGTGTTGGAGCCCAGGGACAGGTGGAGGAGGAGGAGGTGGAGGAGGTAGGAGGGATTGCCACACACACAGCAGGGGAACAGCTGACGTTACTGAACCCCAATAACAGAGGAGGGACTGTTGGGACTGTGCGGACAGCACTTCTGGATGGCAACTAGCGGTGTTGGAGCCCAGGGACAGGTGGAGGAGGAGGAGGTGGTGGAGGAGGTAGGAGGGATTGCCACACACACAGCAGGGGAACAGCTGACATTACTGAACCCCAATAACAGAGGAGGGACTGTTGGGACTGTGCGGACAGCACTTCTGGACGGCAACTAGCGGTGTTGGAGCCCAGGGACAGGTGGAGGAGGAGGAGGTGGAGGAGGTAGGAGGGATTGCCACACACACAGCAGGGGAACAGCTGACGTTACTGAACCCCAATAACAGAGGAGCGACTGTTGGGACTGTGCGGACAGCACTTCTGGACGGCAACTAGCGGTGTTGGAGCCCAGGGACAGGTGGAGGAGGAGGAGGTGGAGGAGGTAGGAGGGATTGCCACACACACAGCAGGGGAACAGCTGACGTTACTGAACCCCAATAACAGAGGAGGGACTGTTGGGACTGTGCGGACAGCACTTCTGGACGGCAACTAGCAGTATTGGAGCCCAGGGACAGGTGGAGGAGGAGGAGGTGGAGGAGGTAGGAGGGATTGCCACACACACAGCAGGGGAACAGCTGACGTTACTGAACCCCAATAACAGAGGAGGGACTGTTGGGACTGTGCGGACAGCACTTCTGGACGGCAACTAGTGGTGTTGGAGCCCAGGGACAGGTGGAGGAGGAGGAGGTGGAGGAGGTAGGAGGGATTGCCACACACACAGCAAGGGAACAGCTGACGTTACTGAACCCCAATAACAGAGGAGCGACTGTTGGGACTGTGCGGACAGCACTTCTGGACGGCAACTAGCGGTGTTGGAGCCCAGGGACAGGTGGAGGAGGAGGAGGTGGAGGAGGTAGGAGGGATTGCCACACACACAGCAGGGGAACAGCTGACGTTACTGAACCCCAATAACAGAGGAGGGACTGTTGGGACTGTGCGGACAGCACTTCTGGACGGCAACTAGCGGTGTTGGAGCCCAGGGACAGGTGGAGGAGGAGGAGGTGGAGGAGGTAGGAGGGATTGCCACACACACAACAGGGGAACAGCTGACGTTACTGAACCCCAATAACAGAGGAGGGACTGTTGGGACTGTGCGGACAGCACTTCTGGACGGCAACTAGCGGTGTTGGAGCCCAGGGACAGGTGGAGGAGGAGGAGGTGGAGGAGGTAGGAGGGATTGCCACACACACAGCAGGGGAACAGCTGACGTTACTGAACCCCAATATCAGAGGAGCGACTGTTGGGACTGTGCGGACAGCACTTCTGGACGGCAACTAGCGGTGTTGGAGCCCAGGGACAGGTGGAAAAGCAGAGGAACACAATGTAAGCCGAAGCCTGATTGGAGAAAGTCGAAAGGGAACCTTTAACCCCCCCCCAAGGCGTTTGTAGCTGAAAGAGCCAGCTTGTGCAGCACAAAAGATGCAAAAGGAAAAGGTGGCTCTTTTCATTATGCTCCTTGCAAACACAGAACTAAACACTTATAAAATGTGTCCCCTGAAACCGTGAGACCGTCCCGGAGGTGGGACTTTCCTTCGTAATATGACGCAGCACAGCCGTCATTCTTACCCCCCCGGCGCCGTGCCACGGCTCCTCAGCGTTGTTTGATTCCGTCCCGGAGCCTGCGCTGTTATGTTATCCCTTGGCCAGGCACACTTAGCGCTGCCCATCTTCTGACATCATTTGGTGTCAGGCTGGCTGCGCCTGTGCGGACGCGCTGGCCGAGAGCCCGCCTCGCAGTGTCGTCTAATGTAATCCCACCGCGGGCCTGGGATCCATGGCCATGCGCAGTGCATATCCTCGCCTCTCACTCCCCTCCCTACGGCTTCTTAAGACTGTGTGGTGTCACGGCCGTGGCATGCTATTAGGGACCAGCTGACACCGCACAGTCTGAAGAAGCCGTAGGGAGATGAGTGAGAGGTGGAGGTTCAGATATGCACTGCGCATGTCCATGGATCTCAGGCCCCCAGTGGGATTAAATCAGAAGACACTGCGAGGCGGGCTCTCGGCCAGCGCGGCCGCACAGGCGCAGCCATCCTGACACCAAATGATGTCAGAAGACGGGCAGCGCTAAGTGTGCCTGGCCACGGGATAACATAACAGCGCAGGCTCCGGGACGGAATCAAACAACGCTGAGGAGCCGGGGCACAGCGCCAAGGGGGTAGGAATGACGGCTGTGCTGCGTCATATTACGAAGGAAAGTCCCACCTCCGGGACGGTTTTACGGTATCAGTGGACACATTTTATAAGTGTTAAGTTCTGCGTGTGCAAGGAGCTAAACAAAAATAGCTACCTTTTCCTTGTGCAGCATTACTGCTGCACAAGGTGGCTCTTTCAGTAACAAACGCCTTGGGGGGGGGACAGATTCCCTTACATTTCTGTTGTTGTGTCAGCGTGGCGGTCGCAGGACACATTGCCGGCTACACAGCTGGGGATCAGCTGACGTTACTGAAACCCAATAACACTGGGTCGTATGTTTTGACTGTGCAGACGGCACTTCTGAGCCTCAACTGGCGGTGTTGGAGCCCAGGAATTACAGTTCAGGTGGTAGAAAGATGAACACAACAGGAGACCTGGATACTGTAGACAGTCACCTAATTATTTAATCAGGAAGAGGAGTGGCAAATTCCTGCGAGATCCAGGCCTTGTTCATTTTCAGGAAAGTAAGCCGGTCAACGTTATCGGAGGATAGTCGCATGCGACGGTCAGTTAGTACACCATCTGCAGCACTAAAGACACGTTCCGATAATACACTGGCCGCAGGGCAAGACAGCACCTCCAATGCATACTGGCTTAGCTCTGGCCATGTATCCAGCTTTGAGACCCAAAACTTGAAAGGTGAAGAGCCGTCTGGGAGTACAGCAAGAGGGCAAGACATGTAGTCTGTCACCATCTGACGGAACCGTTGCCTCCTGCTGACTGGAGCCGTCTGTGATGGTGTAGACTTTTGTGGCGGGCACAGAAAACTGTGCCACAGTTGGGCCATACTGGTCTTGCCTTGGGCAGAGGCACTGCTTCTGCTCCCTCTTTGTGCAGAGCCTCCACCACTGCCTGGACGCACTGAGCTGCTTTGGAATGCACTAGCAGCACTTCTCTCAGTTGGAATGGAGAAGATGATGGAATTCACCAGTGTGTCTTGGTACTCCCGCATTTTTCGCTCCCGGTTCAACAGTGTGATGAGGCTTTCTACATTGTCCCGGTAGCGAGGATCGAGGAGGGTGAACACCCAATAATCAGACATGTTGAGAATGTGGGTGATGCGGCGGTCGTTTCTCAGGCACTGCAGCATGTAATCCACCATGTGCTGCAGACTGCCAACTGCCCAAGAAACGCTGTCCCCTGCTGGAGGCGTGATCTCTGCCCGCTCGTCATCACCCCACCCTCGCTGTACACACTGAGTACTGGACAATTGTGTAACTCCCTCCTCTGGACGGATGTCTTCCTCCTCCATTGACTCCTCCTCATCCTCCTCACAAACTGTCCCCTGCCTACGCGTTTGTGAGGAACCACGTGGCGCTGACTGTCCAGAAGATGATGGAAATGCTGAATCCTCATCCTCCACCTCTTCCACAACATCATCCCTTAGCGCTTGCAGTGATTTTTCAAGCAGGCAGATAAGGGGCACAGTCATGCTGACTAGTGCATCATCTGCACTCGCCATCCGCGTGGAATAATCAAAGGGACGCAAAACCTTGCAGACGTCATTCATAGTGGCCCACTCTGTGGTTGTGAAGTCTGTACGGCGCTGAGTGCGACTTCTTTGCGCCTGAAGCAGCTGGTACTCCATTACAGCTTGCTGCTGCTCACACAACCGCTCCAACATATGTAACGTGGAATTCCACCTGGTAGGTAGGTCACATATGATGCGATGTTCCGGCAGGCGGTGTCGGTGCTGCAGAGCCGCAATGCGCGCTTTTGCCGTGCTGGAACGCCGCAAGTGAGCACACTCTAGGCGGACCTTGTGCAGCAGTGCATCAAGATCCAGATAGTCCCTCAAAAAACTCTGCACGACCAAATTGAGCACATGTGCCAGACATGGGATGTGAGTGAGGTTGCCGAGGCCCAGAGCTGCCACCAGATTTCGGCCATTATCACACACTACCATGCCTGGCTGGAGATTCGCTGGCACAAACCACACATCGCTCTCCTGCTTGATGGCATTCCAGAGCTCCTGCGCTGTGTGGCTTCGATTCCCCAACTAAATTAATTTCAAGATGGCCTGTTGACGTTTGGCCACGGCTGTGCTCATGTCGGTCGTAACAGGTAAACGTTCATCACGGGTCCATGTGGAGGTGGACTGTGACGGCTCCTGCAGCGATGATTCTGAGGAACTGGTGTAAGAGGAGGAGTCAATGCGTACAGAATGGATTCCTGCAATCCTTGGAGTGGGCAGGACAAGTCCTGCGCCACTCGCACGATCTGTACCCGGCTCAACGACATGAACCCAATGGGCAGTGAGGGAAAGGTATCGCCCCTGTCCATGTTGACTGGTCCATGCATCGGTGGTGAGGTGGACCTTGCTACTGACGGCGTTCAGTAGAGCGTGTTTTATGTGTCCCTCCACATGCTTGTGCAGGGCAGGGACGGCTTTCCTGCTGAAGTAAAAGCGGCTGGGCACATTGTACTGTGGGACTGCCAATGACATCAAGTCACGGAAGCTGTCAGTCTCCACCAGCCTGAATGACAGCATTTCCAGTGACAGAAGTTTGGCAATGCCTGCAGTCAGAGCCTGTGCTCGTGTGTGGTTTGACGAGAAAGGCCGCCTTTTCTCCCATGCCTGTACTACCGATGGCTGTAGACTGGGCTGGGAGTGTGTGGATGACTGGGAAAGTGGTGCTGCGGGTGGAATTACAGTGGGTCTCTGGACAACAGGGCCAGAGGTTCTTCCACGGCGATCCTGGGAGGAAGCCGAACCAGCTGCGTGTGAGCTGGAGGAAGAGGCAACACGAGCTGAAGAGGTGGTAGCTGCCGCTGTTGGTTGGCCTAGCTCTTCAGTGTGTTTTTCTAACTCCGCCGGGTGCCTGGTGCGCACATGTTTCCACATGTTGGAGGTATTGAGGTTGCTGACATTTTTCCCTCTTTTGACTTTGTGATGACACACCTTGCATTTGACATAGCAAATGTCATCTGCAACTGTGTCAAAAAAGGACCAGGCACTGCAAGTCTTTGGAGCGCCCTTTTTGGCTTTTGGAAGAGACATGCTCCTAACGGCTGCCAAAGCGGAGGCTGCAGGATCTGCAGTCTTCCCCCTCCCTCTCCCTCTTTGGGCCGTACGGGGAATCTCTTCCTCAGAGCTGCTCCCACCACCTTCCTGTCCCTCACGCCAAGATGGGTCAAGGACCTCATCATCTACACTACCCTCTGCCCCCAACTGCTCCTCCTGGGTAGTCTCAGCAGCAGAGCACGCACCAGTAAGTGGCACCTGAGTGTCATCATCAGCTGATGCGGCCTGCGATGTGGTGAACGGAGCCACTGGCCCACCCGCCTCTTCAGAGGAAGAGAGAAAAAGCTGTTGGGCATCACTGCACCCTGCCTCTTCTTCCATTTCTCCAATGCTGCTTGGCTGGCCCCCTGTTTCCAAGCCAAGAGATTCAGAGAACAGAAGTAGAGACAGCTCCTGTCCTGGGATCTCTGTCTGCCTGGGCAATTTGGCAGGTGGTGAAGAGACAGATGGCTGCTCTCCAGTGCTCTGTGTCTGAGAGGATGTGGCACTAATTGAAGTTGATGCATTAGCTGCCATCCATCCGACAACGGCTTCAATTTGTTCTTCACGCAGCAGCGGTGTACGGCGCTCTGCGACAAAGCTGCGCATGAATGACTGTTCCCTTGTGAAAGTGGGTGCTGATGAGTCACCGGTGCCCGCAGCGGGCACAGAATCCCCACGTCCCCTCCCTGCTCTGCGCCCACGCCCACGCCCACGTGCCTTACTCACTGCCTTCTTCATCTTGGTTGACTGATAAAGATAAGCAGAAAAGTACTAACGGCTTTGTGTGCTTATTCCTGAACAACTCCTCCTAACAGGTATAAGAAACACTAATTTTCTAAAGTGTGGACTAGACTTTAATATGAGCTAATGTGGCCTACAGAAATGTAAAGTGGTGTCACTGGTGTGTTTGGTGAACTTTATTATTTATTTATTTTTTGGGGGCTGAACTGACAACAGATAGAGCTGCAGTCACACGGAGACCGTGCAGACAGCCGTAAACGGCGCTGCAAGGCCCAAAAACCCTCCTCTACGTTATCCTATGTAGTGTTTTTCCACAAGTTAGCTGGAGACGGGTGGAAAGACACTAATAGGAATTTTTTGAAAAAATGTGCAGCAGCCTGCACTACTTAAAACAAAATGAAAATTGATTTTGCGGTATGACGCAGTGAAGAACCCTGAGCTGGAGACAACCAGGCTATGGCTGCTCACAGACTACAGGGCGAGCTGCAGTCACACGGAGACCGTGCAGACAGCCGTAAATGGCGCTGCAAGGCCCAAAAACCCTCCTCTATGTTATCCTATGTAGTGTTTTTCCACAAGTTAGCTGGAGACGGGTGGAAAGACACTAATAGGAATTTTTTGAAAAAATGTGCAGCAGCCTGCACTACTTAAAACAAAATGAAAATTGATTTTGCGGTATGACGCAGTGAAGAACCCTGAGCTGGAGACAACCAGGCTACGGCTGCTCACAGACTACAGGGCGAGCTGCAGTCACACGGAGACCGTGCAGACAGCCGTAAACGGCGCTGCAAGGCCCAAAAACCCTCCTCTACGTTATCCTATGTAGTGTTTTTCCACAAATTAGCTGGAGACGGGTGGAAAGACACTAATAGGATTTTTTTGAAAAAATTAGCAGCAGACTACACTACTTGGAAAAAAAAAAAAAAGAACAGTATGAGGCAATGAACCACCCTCCCTGAACTGAATACAACCAGCTATGGATGGCCTATGTGGCTGCACTCAGACTAGAGAGTGGGCTGCACTCACACACACACACAGACCTTGCAGATCGCTGTGAAAACAGCGCTACAAGGCAAAAGCAAGGTGAATAGTAGGTGAACATAGCGGTTGCTAAATTAGCCTTTGGAAAGCACAAAGAAGCAAATCGCTATCTCTAAACTGGCCCTCAGTCAGCAAACAGCGTCCTGTCACTAACTGAATTCACAGCAGAGTGAGCGCAAAATGGCGCCAGCGACTTTTAAACTGCATCATGACATCATTTCAGCAGCCAATCACAGCCATGCCAGTAGTTTCATGCCCTCCATGCTGAACAGGATGTGCCCACACTTGGAATCATTCTCACTGGATGAATTTGTGCAGTTTGAATCTGTGAACTTCCGATTCCGGTATCCGATACGCGGCAAGTATCGGAATCCCGGTATCGGAATTCCGATACCGCAAGTATCGGCCGATACCCGATACTTGCGGTATCGGAATGCTCAACGCTACTCAGAAGTCATGCGGCCACTGCGCGTGAAGCTTTTCTGCCGAGAGGAAGTGAATTTTATTCCTCCCACAGCCTTGGGCTTTCAATAATGGAGACTAACAGCCATCTGAGCAGTGCAGTGCCAGCTGTCAGTCAGTGTCGGAGCACAGTTACAGCTGTCACTCACTATGTGCTAAGCAGTGACTGAAGGTATGCGGGTCGAGCTTCCATGACTGAAAGGAGAAAGCTGTCAGAAGGAATAAAGTTCATTTCCCCCTGGCAGCTGTAGTGTTACTATGGCTTCTGTTCATCTGCAGATTAGCCCCATCCAATATCTGCAGGTTAATAACATTCCTTCATGTAAAATCTTCCCTTTAAAGTTAAGGTGTCAGTAGAATTTCACATACTTAACTATTTATATTTCCATGTATTATTGTGTAGTACGTTATGTCCGTAAGGCTCCAAATATAAAAAAAATACGTACTGTCCAACCTACGTTTTTTTTCTGCACACCAAATCCACTATGCTATCACCAATAGCAACTTTTTTTAAAAAGTATACCTTTATTTTACCAGTAAACACTGTTACATTAAAGGTATTGTCCCTCGGTTGCACATTCCGATTTTTTGTTTTTTTTCAAAGCAGCTAAATTCAGCTGGAGGTCTTTAACTTTTAGGGTATGTGCACACATTGCGGATTTGGCCCTGCGGATCTGCAGCAGTTTTCCATGCATTGTATAAAACCATGTAAACCTATGGAAAACCGAATCCGATATGCCCATGCTGCGGAAAATTCCGTGCGGAAACGCTGCGTTGTATTTTCTGCAGCATGTCAATTCTTTGTGCGGATTCCGCAGCGTTTTACACCTATTCCTTTATAGGAATCCGCAGGTGTAAAAACGCAGGAGAAATCCGCACAAAAACTGCGCTAAATCCACAGTAAATTAGCAGTGAATCTGCAGGTAAAATACATCTGTATACCGTATTTCGCGGACTATAAGACGCACCGGACCATAAGGCGCACCCCAAATTTGGGGTGAAAATTGCAGAAAAAAAGATTTTTTTATAAGATGGGGGTCCGTCTTATTGTCCGAATTTACAGTATCTTACCTGAAGGCTGGCGGTGGCAGTGCAGGGTCACAGGAGGCATGGTGTCGGCAGAGGTGGGGTGACGCGGTACGGCATGCACCTGAGCAGGGTCCCTTCCTGCTTAGGTGGGCGACGCCACGGCCTGGTGTCCATGGGAGGGTTGCAGCACTGGTTACCCGCAGAGGTGCTGGGATCAGGAGATGCTGGGATCAGGAGGTGCTGGGATCAGGAGGTGCAGGGATCAGGAGGTGCTGCGATCAGGAGGTGCTGCGATCAGGAGGTGCTGCGATCAGGAGGTGCAGGGATCAGGAGGTGCTGGGATCAGGAGGCGCAGTGACAGGTATGGTGTGAGAGGGTCCCTTTCCCCGGTGAGGTGATGCAGCAGCCCGGTAAGCAGCAGAGCCGGGTGAATGCTGTTGTTATCGGTGGTGGTGGCCATCTTCCGGGGGCCGCGCGTGCGCAGATGAAGCGCTCTGCTTCCCGGGGCTTCAGGAAAATGGCCGCGGGAGGCCGTGCGTGCGCAGATGGAGATCATGGCGGCCATTTTCCTGAAGCTAAGAACTTCAGAAAAATTGCCGCCGCGATCCCCATCTGCGCACGCGCGGCCTCCCGCGGCCATTTTCCTGAAGCCCCGGGAAGCAGAGCGCTTCATCTGCGCACGCGCGGCCCCCGGAAGATGGCCGCCACCACCGATGACAACAGGATTCACTCGGCTCTGCTGCTTACCGGGCTGCTGCATCACCTCACCGGGGAAAGGGACCCCGCTCACTGCGCCTCCTCATCTCCGCACGTCTGCCGCCGCACCTCTGCCACCGCACCTCTGCCGCCACGGGTAAGCCTGCATTTCGACTATTAGACGCACCCCCCATTTTCCCCCCTTTTTTTGGGGGAAAAAGTGCGTCTTGTAGTCTGAAAAATACGGTATATATCAGGTGGGCTGATGTATATACAGGGGCTGGGGGCTGGCTGGGCTGATGTATATCCTTCCTCTAGTGTTAGGGTCATGACCGACCCGTTTTAGGTTTTAAATGCATACAAATTCTACATACATTTGTTTATTGCATCAAGACTTTTTGACTTTTTCAGGAACTTATTTTAAAACAAAATACAATAAAATAAAACTATTTTACTAAATTTTAAAATGCTCTTATTAAAATTATAACATTTGTGTTGTTGGGGTCAATTTCGACCCAGGTCTAATATAAGAGTAAAAAAACAATAATAAGTCCCAAAACTGAACTCATAAACACAATATAAACCAACAGCTCACAGCCAGCTCTACCTCCAACAACTTGAGTTAGGGACATGTCCAGGCATGTATGGCCAAATCAGCTTAGAGTTGGTACTTTGCAGAGTATACATCTCCAGTTTACACATGCAACAATGAGAAGATTTGATGCAAGCCAAATTCTGGATTATATCTTAGATGATAATGAATCAGAGGACACACAGCAGCAAACTGATACAGATGAACAGGTTTCTGAGGTGAGGAGGAAGATGATGTGGAGTATCAACCGGAAGACACAGACAGTTCTGATCAGTCTGATGAGGAGGTCACTGGTGCTGAAGCTGCTCCCGCTGAAAGATTCAAATCCAAAAGTGGCAAGATCAGTTGGAGCTCAGTACCTCCAGATGTACATGGCAGGGCAGATGCTGCAAATGTCATAAAAATTACCCCTGGGATCACAAGGTTTGCTGTGACAAGAGTAAGTGACATCAAGACATGTTTTGATCTGTTTATGCCATTGTCAATAAAAAAAAAGCCATTATTGCTATGACAAACCTCGAAGGATAAAAAGTCCACGGCAACATGTGGAATGACCTTCATGATGATGTCCTGGATGCCTACATTGGTGTTCTTCTCCTTGCTGGAGTGTACAAATCCTGCAATGAGGCCACTGATAGTCTCTGGGACGCATCGACAGGCAGGAATATTTTCCGGGCAACAATGTCACTTGAAAAGTATCAAATGATATCAAGAGTCCTCAGATTTGACAACAGAGACACCAGAACAAAATCTGACAAACTTGCTCCCATCAGGGATGTTTGGGAGAAATGGGTGCAGCTCCTTCCACTGATGTTCAACCCAGGGCCAGAGGTGACAGTAGACGAACGTTTTCTCCCTTTCCGCGGAAAATGCCCCTTCCCGCAATACATGCCAAGTAAGCCAGGCAAATACGGCATAAAAATCTGGGCAGCCTGTGATGCAAAAACTAGCTATGCATGGAATCTACAGATTTACACATGCAAGTCTGCAAGCGGCATCCCTGAAAAAACCAAGGAAAACGTGTAGTCCTCGATATGACTAGTGGACTGCAGGGTCACAACATTACTTGTGACAATTTTTTTACCAGCTATGACCTTGGACAAGAACTTCTCAGGAGGAAAATCACCATGGTGGGCACAGTGAAAAAAACCAAACCTGAGCTGCCCGCTGAATTATTGCAGATGAAGGACAGGGCTCCACTTTCCTCAAAGTTTGTTTTACAGACACCACCACTACTGTTTCATACTGCCCCAAAAAAGGACGAAATGTGGTACTGATGTCCACACTTCACAAAAATGCAGCTGTGTCATCAGGAAGTGACAAAAAGCCCAGAATTATCCTGGACTATAACAAAAACAAAGGAGGAGTGGACAACCTGGACAAGCTGACTACCACCTACACTTGCCAGCGAATGACTAGGAGATGGCCAATGGTTGTATTTTACAACATCCTTGATGTGTCAGCATGCAATTCATTTGTGTTGTGGACCCACATTCACCAAGGATGGAATTCAAAGAAAAAAAACAAGCGGAGGATGTTTCTTGAGGAACTAGGAAGATCCCTTGTCAAGGCGCACATTAACCAAAGGGAACGAGTGCCCCGAGACCCAGCCGCTGCAGCCTTGGTCCGACAACTCCAGAGCTCAACAAGTGCTTCGTCCACACCCACAGCAACACAAAGAGCATCATCACCAGCATCCTCCTCAACCAGGCCTGCCTCAACATCAACCACAACAGCCACAACCCCAGTGAGACCACCTGATTCTAAAAGAAAGAGGTGTCAGGTCTGCCCTAGCAATAAGGACAGAAAGACAAACACATCGTGCTTAGCCTGCACCTCTGCAAAGAACACAGAAAAAGTGTCACTTTTTGCCACACATGCATCTAAATACTAATGCATCTAAAAACTAGTACTTGATTTCTGTTGATTTGATTTGCTTGATTGATTGTTGTTTGTTTGTTTGACCTAGAAAAGCTACTTTTTATTATTATAGCTATTAATGTTAATATAATTTTCATCTTTTATTTGTATTAAAGTTCTATAAAAAAAAAAATCTGTTTTTTGCCTTTTTCATAAAGTAGTTAGATATGGGTCAAAATTGACCCGTAACACCGTAGATGTTACTAGAGTTAATAATATAATATATATATATATATATATATATATATATATATGTATATTTTTTTTACATTTAAGAAATGTGTTCTAAAACCCTTCAGTAATAGTCAGGTAATATAACAAACTTTTTTAAGTTTATATTATTCTCTTGAGGTTCATTTGACAATATTTTTATATTGAAAATGAAGCGTATGCTCTCAAATGAAAGGCCCAGGGGGCCACAACAAAAATATTAAAATCAATCCTTCCATGGATGAGAAACCCTAACAAGGTAACTAAGAGGTAAGAAACAAATTGGATCATAAATAACTGATTTTAGGGTATCCTAGGGGTGATTTAAGACACGGGTCAAAACCGACCCGTTAACAAAAGAAAGAGTAACAGAAAGCTAACACTAGAGGAAGGATATACAGGTGCTGGGGGCTTGGGCTTATGTACATTATGTTCCAAATTATTATGCAAATTATATTTTTCTCAGATTTTCCTTAGAAACGGAGGCACCGCTAAGAGCCAGGGTCCGCCGGAGGGGTGAGTATATCAATATTTTTTATTTTTATTCTTTATTTTTTACATGAATATGGATCCCAGGGCCTGAAGGAGAGTCTCCTCTCCTCCAGACCCTGGGAACCATACGCACCGCACACTTCCGATTTCCGATATCACAAAAATATCGGAACTCGGTATCGGAATTCCGATACAGCAAATATCGGCCGATACCCGATATTTGCAGTATCGAATGCTCAACACTAGTCATCATCTGTTAGATATAGATCAAATTTTATTGAAGAAACCTCCCAATGATGACAGAATAATCTCCAAAATGAATAAAAACTCAAAATGCACTGTTCCAAATTATTAGGCACAGTAGAATTTCTAAACATTTGATATGTTTTAAAGAACTGAAAATGCTCATTTATGGAATTTGCAGCATTAGGAGGTCACAGTCACTGACCAAAAAAGCTATTTAACGCCAAAACATCCTAACAGGCCAAGTTACATGTTCACATAGGAACCCTTCTTTGATATCATCTTCACAATTCTTGCATCCATTGAACTTGTGAGTTTTTGGAGAGTTTCTGCTTGTATTTCTTTGCATGAAGTCAGAATAGCCTCCCAGAGCTGCCGTTTTGATGTGAACTGCCTCCCACCCTCATAGATCTTTTGCTTGATGATACTCCAAAGGTTCTCTATAGGGTTGAGGTCAGGGGAAGATGGCGGCCACACCATGAGTTTATCTCCTTTTATGCCAATAGCAGCCAATGGCATTCTTTGCAGCATGAGATGGCGCATTGTCATGCATGAAGATGATTTTGCCCCTGAAGGCACGTTTCTGCTTTTTATACCATGGAAGAAAGTTGTCAGTCAGAAACTCTATATACTTTGCAGAGGTCATTTTCACTCCTTCAGGAACCTTAAAGGGCTCTACCAGCTGTTTCCCCATGATTCAGGCCCAAAACATGACTCCTCCTGGTCATCCACCAACCATCCACTACTCCATCCATCTGGACCATCCAGGGTTACTCGACATTAATCAGTAAAGAAGACTGGAAATTATTCTTCATGTATGTCTGGGCCCACTGCAACTGTTTCTGCTTGTGAACACTGTTTAGGGGTGGCCAAATAGTAGGTTTTTTGCACAGCAGCAAGCCTTTGAAGGATCCTACACCTTAAGGTTTGAGGGACTCCAGAGGCACCAGCAGCTTCAAACAACTGTTTGCTGCTTTGTAATGGTATTTTGGCAGCTGCTCTCTTAATCCAATGAATTTGTCTGGCAGAAACCTTCCTCATTATGCCTTTATCTGCATGAACTCTGTCTGTGCTCTGTTTCAGTCACAAATCTCTTCACAGTATAACGATCACTCTTAAGTTTTTGTGAAATATCTAATGTTTTCATACCTTGTCCAAGGCATTGCACTATTTAACGCTTTTCAGCAGCAGAGATCCTTTTTATTTCCCATATTGCTTGAAACCTGTAGCTTGCTTAATAATGTGGAACATCATTTTTAAGTAGTTTTCCTTTAATTAGAATCACCTGGAAAACTAATTATCACGTGTTTAAGATTGATTTCAGTGATCCATTGAGCCATGAGACACAATACCATCCATCAATTTATTTGAAAAACAAAACAATTAAATCTTTAAGACACTTAAATTCAATTTGCATAATAATTTGGAACACAGTGTATATACAGGGGCTGAGGACTGGCTGTGCTGATGTATATACAGGGGCTGGCTGTTCTTATGTATATACAGGTGCTGGGAGCTTGGGCTGATGTATACACAGTGGCTGGGGGCTGGCTGTGGCTGGGCTGATCTATGCACAGGGGCTGGGGGTTGGCTGTGGCTGGGCTAATGTATATACAGGTGCGGGGGGATGGCTGGGCTGATGTATACACAAGTGCAGGGGGCTGACTGTGGATGGGCTGATGTATATAGGGTCTGGCTGTGGCTGATGTATACACAGGTGCTGGGGGCTGACTGGCTGGGCTGATGTGTATACAGGGGCTGGCTGGTCTGATGTATATACAGGTTCTGGAGGCTGGCTGTGGCTGGGCTGATGTATATACAGGGGCTGGCTCAGCTGATCTATATACAGGTCATGTGCTGGAGGCTGGCTGTGGCTGATGTATACACAGGGGCTGGGGGCTGGCTGTGGCTGGGCTGATGTATAACAGGGGCTGGCTGGGCTGATGTATATACAGGTGCAGGGGGCTTGGGCTGATGTATATGTAGCGCCCCCACTGCCGCAGGGCCGAGGGGTACCCGGTACCGGGCCTCTGGGTCTCTGCTTCTGGGGTTGTCACGGCGGCTAGGCCCCGGCCCGTGACCCTGCCGTGGGGCGCACAGTGAATGATAGGTGTGGATGTTGGTGGTGCAGTTGTGGGGTGCAGTTCGCGGTAAATAACGAGGACACCAGGTTGCAGTCTCTTTACCTCTTTACTGGAGATCTCTGAGTCCTCAGTCCAGAATACGGTTCACCAGGCTGCGCAAGTCCGGCCGGTCCAATGGCACCTCCAGAGTTCACTTCACAGGTGGAAATCGGTGCCTTCCTTCTTAGCGCTATGTGTTGTAGTCCTTCCCTGCTATGCTTACGGAAAGTACCCCACAACCGTTGTGTCTGTTTCTCGTGTTCCCTCACAACTCGATTAACTGATCTTCTGCTAATCTTCCGTCCCTTCCTGATGTTACAGTTAGAACGGCACCCGTTTGTCGGGTAGGCCTGGAGTTCTTCCGGGACCCTAGAGACGCCCCTCTCCCGCAATTGCCTCCCAAGACTTCATAGGTGATTTAGGTGAGACAGCCCGCCTGAGACTGACTGCCCTGCCGCTGTTTAGAGTATTGCTTGAAGCTGTCTAATGAAATACTCCCTCGGCGTTCCGGCCGCCGGTAGTGCGCCTGAGTAGGATGTTGCTCCGGTCTTACAGCACGACCCCTACTGGTATTCTCCTATTGATTGATCTCGTTTCTCACTCAGCACAATCTATCTCGCTTCTAGTCCTTTCTTGGGTCCCGCCGCTTCCCGGAGCTGGCGCGGACCTGTTACGTTCTTTTCAATGCCAAGCCTCTGTCAGGATCCCACCCCTGACAGAGACCCTACTGTCTCTTCCTCCACAACACCCTCTGCCACTAGGTGTTGCTTCGTTCAATCCAGTCAGCTTTCTCCTCTAACTACCTGCCTGACCCCCAGTTTACCCACTATGGTGGGGAGTGGCCTAATGAATAGAACCCTTAGCTCCCCCCGGAGGCCCAGCTGTGAAATCTATTGGTGTCTGTGATACCTGATCAGATGAACTCCTTCAGTGCCATCGGACGCACCATGGCTCCCCATAGTGGCGGAGCCACAGTACTGCAACGACCAGGACTCTGGGGCGCTGCACTCCCCCCTGGTTAAACACAGTACTCCGGGACTGGGAAGAAAACAACAATACAGGTTAGCAAAAAGACATACAATTTTTGTTGAGTGCAAATAATAATAAGTATACTTGAACAGAGCTTCCCTTTATGGGAGGTGAGGACACTTGAACGTTACAAACATGGTTAACATTATAAATTACAGGCTATAAATAACTCCTGTTACCCAACCGGGTATTCTACTAAGTACAAAATTGTTGAACAATAATTTAACATTGCCTTTAAGGACTCACACTCTAAATCCACTAAAGACCTTCCTATAATCACATTATAAGGTATTTTAACTTTCCCATTCGCCTTCTTTAAATCTGCAGGACCGCCTGTCCTATCGGCACCAGACCTACTGCCTCTCCTTTCTGTTACAGGACCGCCCCGTTCAGCCAGGGCCTACTGCCTTTTCAACTACTATACACAGTATAGAACATAACATTACTTTCAGTTTAAGAGCACTAAGTCATCTCTACATGACTCCTATGAGGACTCAGGGTTTACCTTCTATCCTAACTATCTATCAACATTATCTGTCATGATCTCCATGGCCAGAGAACTAGCATAAGCCTCTATAGGAACAAGCTCTTGGAAGATGTAACTATACTGACCATGAACTAAACCTACCGCATCATCTAGAAGTAGCCAGGTAGCATGTCCTACTTTTTATCCCTATATGCCCAGCGCCGGCCGGAGAACTAAATAATGCTAGCAGAGGGAAATATAAGACCTGACTCACCTCTAGAGAAATGCCCAAAAAAAAGGAGACAGAAGCCCCCCACATATATTGGCGGTGATATGAGATGAAACAACAAACGCAGCAGGAAAATAGTTTTAGCAAATTTGAGGTCCGCTTTCTAGATAGCAGAAGACAGAAAGCATACTTTCATGGTCAGTAGAAAACCCTAACAAAACACATCCAGAAATTACTTTAGGACTCTGGCATTAACTCATAATACCAGAGTGGCAATTCCTGATCAACAAGAGCTTTCCAGACACAGTAACGAAACTGCAGCTGTGAACTGGAACCAAAATACAAAAACAAAACATGGACGAATGTCCAACTTATCTAGTAGATGTCTGGGAGCAGGAACAAGCACAGAGAGGCTTCTGATAACATTGTTGACCGGCAAGCATCTCACAGAGAAGCCAGGTTATATAGCGACACCCAGATCTAATCAGAACAGGTGAACAGGGAAGATGATGTCACAAGTTCAATTCCACCAGTAGCCACCGGGGGAGCCCAGAATCCAAATTCACAACAGTACCCCCCCCTCAAGGAGGGGGCACCGAACCCTCACCAGAACCACCAGGGCGATCAGGATGGGCCCTATGAAAGGCACGAACCAGATCAGAGGCATGAACATCAGATGCAGTGACCCAAGAATTATCCTCCTGGCCATATCCCTTCCACTTGACCAGATACTGGAGTCTCCGTCTGGAAACACGGGAGTCTAGGATTTTTTCCACAACGTACTCCAACTCACCCTCAACCAACACCGGAGCAGGAGGCTCAACGGAAGGCACAACCGGTGCCTCATACCTGCACAATAACGACCGATGAAAAACGTTATGAATAGAAAAGGATGCAGGGAGGTCCAAACGGAAGGAAACAGGGTTAAGAATCTCCAATATTTTATACGGACCGATGAACCGAGGCTTAAACTTAGGAGATGAGACCCTCATAGGGACAAAACGAGAAGACAACCACACCAAATCTCCAACACAAAGCCGAGGACCAACACGACGGTGACGGTTGGCAAAAAGCTGAGTCTTCTCCTGGGACAACTTTAAATTGTCCATCACCTGCCCCCAGATATGATGCAATCTCTCCACCACCGCATCCACTCCAGGACAATCCGAGGATTCCATCTGACCGGAGGAAAATCGAGGATGGAACCCCGAATTACAGAAAAACGGGGAAACCAAGGTGGCAGAGCTGGCCCGATTATTGAGGGCGAACTCCGCCAATGGCAAAAAAGCAACCCAATCATCCTGGTCAGCAGACACAAAACACCTCAGATATGTCTCCAGGGTCTGATTAGTCCGCTCGGTCTGGCCATTAGTCTGAGGGTGAAAAGCAGACGAAAAAGACAAATCTATGCCCATCCTAGCACAAAATGCCCGCCAAAATCTAGACACAAATTGGGTTCCTCTGTCAGAAACGATATTCTCAGGAATACCATGCAAACGAACAACATTTTGAAAAAACAGGGGCACCAACTCGGAAGAAGAAGGCAATTTGGGCAGGGGAACCAAATGAACCATCTTAGAAAAACGGTCACACACCACCCAGATGACAGACATCTTCTGAGAAACAGGCAGATCTGAAATAAAATCCATCGAGATGTGTGTCCAAGGCCTCTTAGGAATAGGCAAGGGCAACAATAATCCACTAGCCCGAGAACAACAAGGCTTGGCCCGAGCACAAACGTCACAAGACTGCACAAAGCCTCGCACATCTCGTGACAGGGAAGGCCACCAGAAGGATCTTGCCACCAAATCCCTGGTACCAAAAATTCCAGGATGACCTGCCAACGCAGAAGAATGCACCTCAGAGATGACTTTACTGGTCCAATCATCAGGAACAAACAGCCTATCAGGCGGACAACGATCCGGTCTATCCGCCTGAAACTCCTGCAAGGCCCGCCGCAGGTCTGGAGAAACGGCTGACAAGATAACTCCCTCCTTAAGAATACCTGTGGGGTCAGAGTTGCCAGGTGAATCAGGCTCAAAACTCCTAGAAAGGGCATCCGCCTTAACATTCTTAGAACCTGGTAGGTACGATACCACAAAATTAAACCGAGAAAAAAATAATGACCAGCGCGCCTGTCTAGGATTCAGGCGCCTGGCGGTCTCAAGATAAATCAAATTTTTGTGGTCAGTCAATACCACCACCTGATGTCTGGCCCCCTCGAGCCAATGGCGCCACTCCTCAAACGCCCACTTCATGGCCAAAAGCTCCCGATTCCCAACATCATAATTCCGCTCAGCGGGCGAAAATTTACGGGAAAAGAAGGCACAAGGCCTCATCACGGCGCAGTCAGAACTTTTCTGCGACAACACTGCCCCAGCTCCGATCTCAGAAGCGTCGACCTCAACCTGAAAAGGAAGAGTCACATCAGGCTGACGCAACACAGGGGCAGAAGAAAAACAGCGCTTAAGCTCCTGAAAGGCCTCCACAGCATCAGGGGACCAATTAGCAACATCAGCACCCTGTCTAGTCAAATCGGTCAATGGCTTAACGACATCCGAAAAACCAGAAATAAATCGACGATAAAAGTTGGCAAAGCCCAAAAATTTCTGAAGACTTTTAAGAGAAGAGGGCTGCGTCCAATCACAAATAGCTTGAACCTTGACAGGATCCATCTCAATGGAAGAGGGAGAAAAAATATATCCCAAAAAGGAAATTCTCTGAACCCCAAAAACGCACTTAGAACCCTTGACACACAGAGAATTAGACCGCAAAACCTGAAAAACCCTCTTAACTTGCCGGACATGAGAGTCCCAGTCATCCGAAAAAATCAGAATATCATCCAGATACACTATCATAAATTTATCCAAAAAATCGCGGAAAATATCATGCATAAAGGACTGGAAGACTGAAGGGGCATTAGAAAGACCAAAAGGCATCACCAAATACTCAAAGTGGCCCTCGGGCGTATTAAATGCGGTTTTCCACTCATCCCCCTGCCTGATCCGCACCAAATTATACGCCCCACGGAGATCAATCTTAGAGAACCACTTGGCCCCCTTTATGCGAGCAAACAAATCAGTCAGCAACGGCAATGGGTATTGATATTTAACCGTGATTTTATTCAAAAGCCGATAATCAATACATGGTCTCAAAGAGCCGTCTTTTTTTGACACAAAGAAAAAACCGGCTCCTAAGGGAGATGACGATGGACGAATATGTCCCTTTTCCAAGGACTCCTTTATATATTCTCGCATAGCAGTATGTTCAGGCACAGACAGATTAAATAAACGACCCTTTGGGTATTTACTACCCGGAATTAAATCTATAGCACAATCGCACTCACGGTGCGGAGGTAGTGAACCAATCTTGGGTTCTTCAAAGACGTCACGATAGTCAGACAGGAACTCAGGGATTTCAGAGGGGATAGATGATGAAATGGACACCAAAGGTACGTCCCCATGAGCCCCCTTACATCCCCAGCTCAACACAGACATAGCTCTCCAGTCAAGGACTGGGTTGTGAGACTGCAGCCAAGGCAATCCTAGCACCAAATCATCATGTAGATTATACAGCACCAGAAAGCGAACAATCTCCTGGTGATCCGGATTAATACACATAGTCACTTGTGTCCAGTATTGCGGTTTATTATTAGCCAATGGGGTGGAGTCAATCCCCTTCAGAGGAATAAGAGTTTCCAAAGGCTCTAAATCATACCCACAACGATTGGCAAAGGACCAATCCATAAGACTCAAAGCGGCGCCAGAGTCGATATAGGCGTCAGTAGTAATAGATGACAAAGAGCAAATCAGGGTCACAGACAAAATAAATTTAGACTGTAAAGTGCCAATGGAAACAGATTTATCAAGCTTTTTAGTACGTTTAGAGCATGCTGATATAACATGAGTAGAATCCCCACAATAGAAACACAACCCATTTTTCCGTCTAAAATTCTGCCGCTCGCTTCTGGACAGAATTCTATCACACTGCATGCTTTCTGGCGTCTTCTCAGTGGACACCGCCAGATGGTGCACTGGTTTGCGCTCCCGCAGACGCCTATCGATCTGAATGGCCATTGTCATGGACTCATTCAGACCCGCAGGCACAGGGAACCCCACCATAACATCCTTAATGGCATCAGAGAGACCCTCTCTGAAAGTAGCCGCCAAGGCACACTCATTCCACTGAGTAAGCACAGACCATTTACGGAATCTTTGGCAGTAAATTTCAGCTTCATCTTGCCCCTGCGATAGGGACATCAAAGTTTTTTCTGCCTGAAGTTCCAAATGAGGTTCCTCATACAGCAAGCCCAAGGCCAAAAAAAACGCATCCACATTGCGCAACGCAGGATCCCCTGGTGCCAATGCAAAAGCCCAGTCTTGAGGGTCGCCGCGGAGCAAGGAAATCACAATCCCAACCTGCTGTGCAGGGTCTCCAGCAGAACGAGATTTCAGGGACAAAAATAGCTTACAATTATTTCTAAAATTCTGAAAGCTAGATCTATTCCCTGAGAAGAATTCCGGCAAAGGAATTCTCGGCTCAGATACCGGAGCATGAATAATAAAATCTTGCAAATTTTGTACTTTCGTGGTGAGATTATTCAAACCTGCAGTTACACTCTGAAGATCCATTATTAACAGGTGAACACAAAGCCATTCAAAGATTATAAGGAGAGAGAAAAAAAAGAAAGACTGCAGCATAGACAGACTGGCAAGTGATCCAATTAAGAGCACAAAAAAAAAAAAAAAAAAAAACTCTCAGCAGACTTCTTATTTCTCTCCTTTCTCAGCCAAGGATTTTAACCCTTTAGTGGGCCGGTCAAACTGTCATGATCTCCATGGCCAGAGAACTAGCATAAGCCTCTATAGGAACAAGCTCTTGGAAGATGTAACTATACTGACCATGAACTAAACCTACCGCATCATCTAGAAGTAGCCAGGTAGCATGTCCTACTTTTTATCCCTATATGCCCAGCGCCGGCCGGAGAACTAAATAATGCTAGCAGAGGGAAATATAAGACCTGACTCACCTCTAGAGAAATGCCCAAAAAAAAGGAGACAGAAGCCCCCCACATATATTGGCGGTGATATGAGATGAAACAACAAACGCAGCAGGAAAATAGTTTTAGCAAATTTGAGGTCCGCTTTCTAGATAGCAGAAGACAGAAAGCATACTTTCATGGTCAGTAGAAAACCCTAACAAAACACATCCAGAAATTACTTTAGGACTCTGGCATTAACTCATAATACCAGAGTGGCAATTCCTGATCAACAAGAGCTTTCCAGACACAGTAACGAAACTGCAGCTGTGAACTGGAACCAAAATACAAAAACAAAACATGGACGAATGTCCAACTTATCTAGTAGATGTCTGGGAGCAGGAACAAGCACAGAGAGGCTTCTGATAACATTGTTGACCGGCAAGCATCTCACAGAGAAGCCAGGTTATATAGCGACACCCAGATCTAATCAGAACAGGTGAACAGGGAAGATGATGTCACAAGTTCAATTCCACCAGTAGCCACCGGGGGAGCCCAGAATCCAAATTCACAACAATTATCTAAACATTTTCTATCGAACATTAAGCCTTCTCATTATCTTTCTTCCTTTCTTGCATGCTGGACACCACATCTATCTCTACGGGCCCACTGCATCCTTCTTCTATCTTTCACCTTTTAATTCTCAGAGCACATCATCAGTATTTCTTCACATTTAACTAATTAAACACATATAACTTTTCTCGTACAACATTATCATCACTTTTCTCTTCATCAACGTTATTGCTACTTGTCTTAAGCAATATTACTATCAAAATGCGGCAAATGAACATCCCCTTTAAGAGGGGATCAAGTCTTTCTGAGGTAGTTCGTCTTCTCAGACTACCAGTCCATGCTCAGCAAAGGTTCCAGTGCGGTATCTTCGCAAAGAGTCTTTAAATAAAACCAGTAGGGAGCGCCTTTAATAAGGTGCAAACTATTTACAAAAAGTTCGGATCATGCACTGTTCATGATTTCACAGTTTTTGAAGTAACGTAGAAAAATAGAAAATACCCAAAAACAAAAGGGATCCCAGGTCCATAGAAGGATCCCCTTAAGAATTTACCCTGGACGGGTTTTAGCAATCATAAAAGGCAATAAAACAGTAACTATTTTACAAGTAAGAAAGTACAGTAGAATCTTACTGTGGTGGTCTCCGATCTGGCCTCACCAGGCCAACGGATCGCACTGGTGAGCCAGGAAGCGGTTCCGGTCCCAGCAGCGATAAAATCCCTCGCCGGGAGGCCCTTCTCGTTGGCAGGCGCACACGTTCCTCCGGGGCACAGCGAGGCCGGGCTTCTCGAGGTTCCGCGGGGCCGGGCTCTACTGCTTTCCCCCTGGGATCACCTTCTTCCGGTGTTTCGGCAGCAGCCTGGAGGGCGATGCATCGCTGGACGCCTCGGGCGACCCAGCCCGTCTCGCCAGCGTCCCTCCTCCACCTCGTGTAGGTTACGGCATCACCTGGCTCCAGATCACGAGTGAATCTCCCGCTGCAGGGCTCCACCTCCTCCCGGTCTACGTGGACTTGTAGCGGCTCCCCGATCTCCTGGATCACTCCTCTTCCACACTGAGGGTTAAAGGCCACCACTACACCCCAGTGTGATGGCGGGATCTCCGGAGCGCTAATTAAATCAATCTGCTCTGCAGGCTGGGGCCGGCTCCGCCACGCTGCCATCAGACGCCGTAGATGTTCGGCGTCCGGCATGATCTTCAGGCCCGGCGTCTGTAGCGTACCTTCAGCCGCGGCCAGGTGGGAAGGAGCAGGGGACACTGGGGACAAACGGATCTCCGTGGGCTGGCCTAGCCAAGTAAGCACGCGGGCATCAGCCTCCAGCCTGCGGGCTAGCTGTCGGGCCTCGGCTGCAGCCACACATTCCTCAGACAGCGGCAGAGGGGGTCGGCCCATCGGTGACCCTGTGAGGGTCAGACCCCGCAGCGTTGGCGTTTCTGGGGCTATGTCAGGTTGCGTAGCCTCAGGCCGGACCGGGTCAGCCCCGCGTGGTGCTCCTGGTGTCGCCATCTTGGCCTTTTCTCCAATGTCTTCTTCCCGCGGTCTCTTTAGTGGGCGGCCCCGTCCCCATGGTCTCCACCCTCCAACCAGGATCAGGAGGTGGACCTCGGCTGTTGACGGGCACGTCCTCAGGACACAGAAATACTTAGACTGGGCGGTCATCGCTGTTCGCGCTCTCCAGCTTATCTACGCCTACTTCACGCCCCTTCTCTCTTCAGCGCTGCAATGGCGGCGGATTTTGGCGGTAAATGGCGCAACACAGTCTTTGCAATAAAGTACAGTCCAAGCACAACAAATTACAGTTCCAAGGCACACATGACCCGATTCTTCAGGCTTAAGTAGATCCTGTTCGTGACGCCAAATTGTAGCGCCCCCACTGCCGCAGGGCCGAGGGGTACCCGGTACCCGGCCTCTGGGTCTCTGCTTCTGGGGTTGTCATGGCGGCTAGGCCCCGGCCCGTGACCCTGCCGTGGGGCGCACAGTGAATGATAGGTGTGGATGTTGGTGGTGCGGTTGTGGGGTGCAGGTCGCGGTAAATAACGAGGACACCAGGTTGCAGTCTCTTTACCTCTTTACTGGAGATCTCTGAGTCCTCAGTCCAGAATACGGTTCACCAGGCTGCGCAAGTCCGGCCGGTCCAATGGCACCTCCAGAGTTCACTTCACAGGTGGAAATCGGTGCCTTCCTTCTTAGCGCTATGTGTTGTAGTCCTTCCCTGCTATGCTTACGGAAAGTACCCCACAACCGTTGTGTCTGTTTCTCGTGTTCCCTCACAACTCGATTAACTGATCTTCTGCTAATCTTCCGTCCCTTCCTGATGTTACAGTTAGAACGGCACCCGTTTGTCGGGTAGGCCTGGAGTTCTTCCGGGACCCTAGAGACGCCCCTCTCCCGCAATTGCCTCCCAAGACTTCATAGGTGATTTAGGTGAGACAGCCCGCCTGAGACTGACTGCCCTGCCGCTGTTTAGAGTATTGCTTGAAGCTGTCTAATGAAATACTCCCTCGGCGTTCCGGCCGCCGGTAGTGCGCCTCAGTAGGATGTTGCTCCGGTCTTACAGCACGACCCCTACTGGTATTCTCCTATTGCTTGATCTCGTTTCTCACTCAGCACAATCTATCTCGCTTCTAGTCCTTTCTTGGGTCCTGCCGCTTCCCGGAGCTGGCGCGGACCCGTTACGTTCTTTTCAATGCCAAGCCTCTGTCAGGATCCCACCCCTGACAGAGACCCTACTGTCTCTTCCTCCACAACACCCTCTGCCACTAGGTGTTGCTTCGTCCAATCCAGTCAGCTTTCTTCTCTAACTTCCTGCCTGACCCTCAGTTTACCCACTATGGTGGGGAGTGGCCTAATGAATAGAACCCTTAGCTCCCCCCGGAGGCCCAGCTGTGAAATCTATTGGTGTCTGTGATACCTGATCAGATGAACTCCTTCAGTGCCATCGGACGCACCATGGCTCCCCATAGTGGCGGAGCCACAGTACTGCAACAACCAGGACTCTGGGGCGCTGCATATATACAGGGGCCGGCTGTAGCTTGACTGATGTATATATAGGAGCTGGGGGCTGGCTTTGGCTGGGCTGATGTATATACAGGGGCTGGTGGCTGGCTTGTCTGATGTGTATATACAGGTGCTGGGTGATGGCTGTGGCTGGACTGATGTATATACAGGTGGTGCTGGGCTCAGTGGGCTGGAGCAGATGATATATACAGGTTGTAGCAATATGTTATATGTTCATGTGGCCTCTAGGGGTCTCACTACTTTTATGTGTGTTCTATATTCTTTGTTTGGAACTTGTTGGATGTTGTTGTACACTGGATTTTCATGTAATGGAGGTTGAGACATGATGTGAATAAAGAGCCTGGCGATACTCAAAGAGTGTGATTCATGACAGGATTCATCAAACAGAACATGGTGGCAGCCGGGCACAGAACCAGCAAATTCTCAGAGCTTATATGAGGCTGGAACTGCACAGATCACTGCAACTGTAAGTACAGATTCCCTGACAGTACAGCAAAATGGAGACTGGTCTGAAGCCCCCTCAGAGACTGGATGTCACTTCATGTAATCTGTCCCAGACCTGGAGACATTGGAAGGAAGAGTTTACACTGTATGTGGATCTGACTGTGGGCCCCACTGATGACAAACGGAAAGTAAAGCTTTTTTATTACCTAATTGGGGAATATGGCAGAGAATTAGCCCACACCTTGCTCCCAGACACAGACAACTTCCTCCTAGCAGACATTCTGCAGGCATTTGATAAACACTGTGACCCAAAGAAGAATGAGACAGTGGAAAGATATGTTTTTCACAAGACATCAGGAGGATGGTGAAAATGTGGACAGATATCTGACAGAGCTGAGGAGACTTGCAGAAACATGTGGCTTTGGAGAGATCAGGGACAGTCTAATCAAGGACAGAATGGTGTGTGGCATAAAGGACAGTCATCTCAAAGAAAGATTACTGAGAGAGGAAGGCATGACTTTAGAGAAATGTATGCAAATCTGCAGGGCTGCTGAGCTCACACAGCACAGCCTGAAGATGATGGCAGGCACCAGTGAGAATGATGATGACAAGGTACATGCAGTATCTATGAAAGGAAAGACAGGACCAGACTACCCTATAAACACTGTCCACTGCAAGTATTGTGGGAAAAGACATGAGAGAGACAAAACCAAGTGTCCAGCATATGGGGAAACCTGCAGGTCATGTGGCAAGAAGAATCATTACTCTGCTGTCTGCAGGCAGGGAAGAGGCAAACAGTACAGACAGCTCCACGCTGTGACACCAGACACTGACAGTGCAGAGGACATTACATGGCTACAAATGCAGTCTACAACAGAGAAAGTCAATGTAGTCGGGCAGTCAGTAGTGAAGGATGCCAAGCAGCTTTATGCAACATTCTTGTTGGATGAGAAGCCCATTAGATTTCAGCTGGATTGTGGAGCAAGCTGCAATATAATTTCATTTGATCTGCTAAACAAACAGGTTTCTATTGAGCCAACTGACAAGGTACTGGTGATGTACAACAAAAGTGTTCTGAAACCAATGGGGACATGTAAGCTAAAAATACGAAACCCATGTAACAGAAAGAGTTATAGAGTTGAATTTACCGTGTTACGGGGTGGTAACCATTACTGGGAGTAAAAGCAGTTCAGGCAATGGACTTAATAAAAGTACAGTCTCAGAACATTATGTCTGTTGAAGTTGCCCAGGATATACAAAATCCAAAACTAAATGCAGAGCACAACTTGGACATGCAGAAAATAAAAGCAGAGTATGCTGATGTATTTGAAGGTGATGGGTGCTTTGAAGGTAAATATAGGCTAGAAATTGACAACACAGTGCAGCCCACCAGATTACCCACAAGAAGAGTGCCTGTAGCTTTAACGCAACCGCTGAAAGTAGAACTGCAAGATTTACAGAGAAGAGGCATGATAGCACCAGTCCATAAGAGCACAGATTGGATCAGCAGTTTGGTCATAGTGCAGAAACCATCAGGCAAGTTAAGAATATGTATTGATCCTAAGCCACTCAACAAGGCGCTGAAACAAAACCATTACCCAATGCCAACATTAGATGATATCCTACCAGATTTATCAAAGGCTAAAATATTTTCTGTATGTGATGTAAAAAATGGATTCTGGCATGTGGCCCTGACTGAAGATTCAAGTTTATTGACAACATTTTCTTCACCATTTGGACGCTTTAAATGGCTGAAAATGCCCATGGGACTAAAATCTGCTCCAGAGATATTCCAGCAGAAATTGATGCAGGCTTTGGAAGGACTTACTGGAGTGAAGACAATAGCGGATGATATCCTGGTAGTGGGAGAAGGTGAAAATATGGAATCTGCAGTCGAGGATCACGATCAGAAGATGATACAATTTTTGGTCAGATGCAGAGAAAAAAACATTAAGCTGAATTTGGACAAATTCAAATTGAAAATGACAGAAGTGGCCTATATTGGTCATCGACTGACTTCAACTGGGGTCAGAGTGGATCCTGAAAAGGTGAGAGCAATACAAGATTTGCCTACCCCTACTGATGTTTCTGGAGTACAACGATTTTTGGGCATGGTGAATTATCTCTCAAAATTTTGCAGACATCTGTCAGACATGTGTGAGCCACTGAGACAGCTAACCCACAAAGATGTGCGTTGTGAATGGACAGAAAGCCAGGAGACTGCTTTCCGAGCAGTAAAGAATGCCATTGCAGATACAGCAACCCTAAAGTATTTCGATCCAGATCGAGAAGTGGTGGTACAATGTGATGCTTCGGAAAAAGGCCTTGGAGCCACATTAATGCAGAACAAACAGCCAATTACATTTGCAAGCAGAGCCCTTACAACAACAGAGCAGGGATATGCGCAGATTGAGAAGGAACTACTGGCTGTGGTATTTGGGATGGAGAAGTTTCACCAGTACACCTATGGTCGACGGGTAACAGTGCAGTCGGATCACAAACCATTAAAGAGTATTACAAAGAAACCATTACTAAATGCTCCAAAGAGACTACAGCGCATGCTGTTGCGACTTCAGAAATATGATGCTGACATCGGGTACTGTCCAGGAAGAGACTTACTGATTGCAGATACGCTAAGCAGAGCTTACCTTCCTAGCACAAAGGATGAGGAGGAAGACATTGAAACCATCAACATGTGTAACTACCTTGCAGTGTCAAAAGAAAAGGTCAAGCAACTCCAGATTTTTACAGAGAAGGATAAAAGTCTCCAGAGTTTAAAAACTGTCATCTTGCAGGGCTGGCCAAAATACAAGCAGCATGCTCCGAGGGAAGTCTCACCATTCTTCCACATAAGAGATGAATTGTCAGTGCAGCAAGGAATCATCTTTAAAGGAGACAGGGCTGTTATACCTGAAGTTCTCAGAAGAGACATATTGAAAACATTGCACTCTTCTCACTTAGGCATGGAAGGATGCCTACGTCGTGCACGAGAATCAGTTTATTGGCCAGGAATGAATGACCACATAAAAAATTACATAGCACAATGTGAAATATGTGCATCCTGCAATGATAAGCAACCAAAGGAGACATTGCAACCTCATGAAATTCCACATAGGCCTTGGTCAAAAATAGGAACAGACTTGTTCACATGGAATGACAAAGAATACCTGATTACAGTGGACTATTTCTCTAACTTCTGGGAGGTTGATTTGGTGCAGGACACAAGGGCGAGAACAGTGATTAAAAAACTCAAGGCCCATTTTGCCAGGTATGGCATTCCAGATATCGTTTTCTCTGACAATGCGGCACAGTTTACGTCGGAAGAATTCAAAACTTTCAGTAAGAAGTGGGAATTTGAACACCAGACGTCTTCTCCGAGATATCCTCAGAGTAATGGGAAAGCAGAGTCAGCAGTAAAAACGGCCAAAAGACTCATGCAGAAAGCAAACCAGGCGGGTGCTGATGTATGTCTGTCTATACTGGATCATAGAAACACACCCACCCAAGGCCTAGACAGCAGTCCGGCACAGAGGCTCATGAGTAGGCGTACAAAGACACTAGTACCAACTGCGTGTCATCTGTTAGAGCCAAAGCTGCTGGGAAACATCGAAGCTAAATTACAGAAGAATCAAGTGAGGCAAGCTTTCTATTACAATAATTCTGCAAAGGATCTGCCTGAGCTCCAGAGAAATGACAACATTCGGCTGCAGCCAAGCAGCACATTTGACACACACTGGCAAAAGGCAAAGGTTGTCCAGAAACTGGGACCTCGGTCCTACGAAATTCTAACAGACGACGGAAGAAGACTAAGGAGGAATCGGAGATATTTGAGGAAAACGCGAGAAAGAGATGATTCATGGCCTTTTGAACAGTATCCAGACACCCAAGACAACGAGGCAGAAAGTACAAGTCAGGCACCAACAGTGACAGCTGATCATCAGGGTGAGGACTCTGGCCAGAGACAGACAATATCAGAAGAACTACCAGATATACCAGATGTAGAAAGGGACACATCTTATATTACCAGAGCTGGCAGAATTAGCAAAAAGCCGGCGCACCTCAAAGATTATATCTAACTGGACGTGCTAGGTTAATTTCTAACTTTGTCATAGTATACTTTAGTTTAGTATCTTTTATTGTTCCTCCAGTTAAAAGAGAAAGGATGTAGCAATATGTTATATGTTCATGTGGCCTCTAGGGGTCTCACTACTTTTATGTGTGTTCTATATTCTTTGTTTGGAACTTGTTGGATGTTGTTGTACACTGGATTTTCATGTAATGGAGGTTGAGACATGATGTGAATA
Source organism: Ranitomeya variabilis (assembly GCF_051348905.1). Taxonomy (NCBI): domain Eukaryota; kingdom Metazoa; phylum Chordata; class Amphibia; order Anura; family Dendrobatidae; genus Ranitomeya; species Ranitomeya variabilis. The sequence continues at coordinate 217,294,955 of NC_135234.1, read as the reverse complement.
AAGAGCCTGGCGATACTCAAAGAGTGTGATTCATGACAGGATTCATCAAACAGAACACAGGTAGTGCTGGGTTCGGTGGGCTGAGGCTGGTGATGATGTATAAAAAAAGGTGCTGGGCTCAGTGGGCTGGGGCTGGTGATGTATATGCAGGTATGGGGCTCATTATACTGTATGGAGTATTATATGGGGCCCATAATACTGCATGTAGCAATATATTGGAATTAGGGTTGAGCGAAACGGATTGGACAAATTAAAAAATCGCCGACTTTCGGCAAAGTCGGGTTTCATGAAACCCGACCCGATCCCACTGTGGGATCGGCCATGAGGTCGGCGATCTTCGCGCCAAAGTCGCGTTTCATATGACGCGTTAAGCGCCATTTCTCAGCCATTGAAGGAGGACGCAGAGTGTGGGCAGCGTGATGACATAGGTCTCGGTCCCCACCATCTTAGAGAAGGGCATTACAGTGATTGGCTTGCTTTCTGCGGCGTCACAGGGGGTATAAAGAGGTTGCTGCAGCTTCGTCAGAAGCAGGGATATAGTTAGGGAGGGAAGATTAACCCCCAAACCGCTTGTGCTGTAGCGATTTCCCCTGTCCAACACCACCTTTGTTTTGCAGGGACAGTGGAGGCTATATCTTTGTGCATCAGCTCTGTAGCTTATTAGGCTGCCTTATAAGGCTCCCTGATAGCTGCATTTCTGTTTGCACCGCTGCTGTGCAAACCAACTGCTTTTTTAAAAGCAAAAATCATGTTGCTCCTTTCTGCAGTTATCTTGTTTATTTGTCCACACTTTTGTGTACAGCAGTCCTTTTTGTTGCTGCCATACTTGTCCTGAGATCATTGTAGGGAGATTGAAATTGTACTACAGTCCTTGGATTTTTTCAGATATCTTCCAGCCACTTGCTGGCACTTACATTGCAGTGTGTTACACACTGGGCCTGAGTTGTGGTGCTGTCTCCCCCCCAAAAAAGGGAGATTCAAATTGTCTCAAAGTGGATATACGTCAGTTCTGTTAGTTTGTCGTATATCAGCCAGCCACGTTCTGCCACTTACATTGTGTTGTAAAATACACTGGGCCTGAGTTTGGGTTCAGTCTCCCCCCCAAAAAAGTGAGATTCAAATTCTCACAAAGTGGATATACCTCAGTCCTCTTAGTTTGTGGTGTATCAGCCAGCCACTTGCTGCCACTCACATTGCATTGCTTTATACACTGGGCCTGAGTTTGGGTTCAGTCTCCCCCCAAAAAAAGTGAGATTCAAATTCTCACAAAGTGGATATACCTCAGTCCTCTTAGATTTTCCCAAAAATGAGGAAGTCTGGTGGAAGAGGCCGTGGGCGGTCGTTGCCAGCTGGTACTGATGGTGGTGGTGGTGGAGCATCTGGTGGTAGTGGGAAAAGCAAAATAGCAGCTAAGGCTGGAGGTGTTGAGTTAGCGTCATCGTCTGGCTACACAAGGCCTCGAAGGCTCCCTTATCTTGGAGTAGGAAAACCGCTTTTAAAGCCGGAGCAGCAGGAAAAAGTTTTGGCTTTCCTTGCTGACTGAGCCTCTAGCTCTTTCGCCTCCGCTTCAGAAAGTTCCAAATTTAAAAGCAGCGAGTCGTCAGTGGATGCTCCCGGTCAGGAACAAGTCGCTTCCTTGTGTCCTTAACCCAAGCCAACAGTGAAGGATACGTCAGGCGACACAACAGGTTACTCCATGGAGCTCTTTACACATACTGTGCCTGGGTTAGAAAGGAAAATTGTTAACAGCCCATTACAAGATGAATCGGACATGGAGCACACTGATGCACAGCCACAGCTAGATTATTATGCTGTTCCATTGACTCAGATCACTACATTGCCCTCGCAGTGTACTGAGCCAGAAACTGACCCTGATGAGACTATGGTGCCCCATCCCGAATGCTATAGCACCTTACACGGTGACACAGAGAAAGGTGCACATGACATTGAAGAGGAGGTGATAGATGACCCAGTTGTTGACCCAGATTGGCAGCCATTGGGGGAACAGGGTGCCGCTGGCAGTAGCTCAGAAGCGGAGGAGGATGATCCACAGCAGCCATCTACATTGCAACAGCTTTCATCTGGCAGGCCCGTCTCAGGCCCAAAACGCTTTACAACAAAAAAAAACAGTTTTAGGACAGCGTGGCCATCCGGTGAAAGTAGCACAGCGTGCAATGCCTGAAAAGGTATTCCATAGTAGGAATAGTGGAGTGTGGCAATTTTTTAACCAAGATCCGAATGATCAGTGCAAAGTTATCTGTAAGAAATGCTCAAAGACCTTTAGCAGAGGGAAGAATCCCCAAAATTTAAATACAACCTGCATGCGTAGATATTTAACCAGCATGCACTTGCAAGCCTGGACTAACTACCAAACGTCCCGTACCGTTGGTGCACCTGCTCAGAATGAAGGTAGTCAGCAACGCTACATTGCTTCTCTCACTGTAAGCCCACCGGTTAGGACACCACCAGCAGCAAATGTGGAGGTATCGTCGCAAGGCCAAAGCAGTCAGGGAATCACAAGGTTTTTGGTAGGAAACACTGTATATAGGTCAAAATCAAGAATACCATCACCAACCCTCTCTCAATCCGCCATGTCCACCACCACCACCACCGCTTGTTCCACCATATGCAGCTCTCCAGTCCAGCTCACCCTACAAGAGACTCTCGTTAGGACAAGAAAGTACTCATCCTCTCATCCGCGTACACAGGGTTTGAACAGCCTCATTGCTAGACTAATCTTGTTAGAGATGATGCCCTACCGGTTGGTTGAAAGCGAAGCTTTCAAAGACCTGATGGCCTACGCAGTACCATGCTATGACCTACCCAGTCGGCATTTCTTTGCGAGAACAGCCATCCCAGCCCTCCACCAGCATGTCAAAGACCGCATTGTCCATGCACTGAGGCAATCAGTCAGTGGAATGGTGCACCTCACAACAGATGCATGGACCAGTAGGCATGGCCAGGGACGTTACGTGTCCATCACGGCGCACTGGGTTAATGTGGTGGATGCAGGGTCCTCAGGGGACAGCCATAGTGAGACAGTTCTGCCTAGCCCACGGTCTAGGAAACAGTTGGCTGTAGGCGCTCGCCACCCCTCCTCCTTCTCCCCCTCCTCCTACATAAGCCAAAGCTCGTCCACAGAGCGCAGTCGCATGACCACTCCATCGGCAGCTGCCAGTGTTGCACACGAGGTAACTCATTATCGAACCGCTAGTGGTAAGCGTCAGCAGGCTGTGTTTCAAATGAAGTGTTTGGGCGACAACAAACACACCACGGAAGTTCTGGCCGAGTACTTGCAGCAAGAAACTCAGTCATGGCTGGGCAGTGTACATCTTGAGGCAGGCAAGGTAGTCAGTGATAAAAGAAGGAATTTTATGGCTGCGATAGCCCTTTCACAACTGAAACACATACCTTGCTTGGCTCACACCTTGAACCTGGTGGTGCAGTGCTTCCTGAAAAATTATCCGGGGTTACCAGCCCTGCTCCTCAAGGTGCGAAGACTTTGCTCGCACATCCGCTGGTCGCCCGTACACTCCAGCCGTATGCTAAACCGTCAGCGATCGCTGAATCTTCCCCAGCACCGTCTAATAATCGACGTTGCAACAAGGTGGAACTCCACACTGCACATGCTTCAGAGGCTGTGCGAACACAGGCGTGCTGTAATCTATTTGTGGGAGGATACACATACATGGGCAGGCAGTTGGATGGCAGACATGGAGTTGTCTGGTGTCAAGTCCTTCAGTGTTTTGAGGAATGCACACGGCTGGTAAGTGCAGACGACGCCATCATAAGCATGATCATCCCACTAATGCGTCTGCTGATGCAAAGTTTGATGTACATTAGGAGCAGGCATCTGCAGCCGAGGATGAGGGAAGCCTTGATGACAGTCAGCCATTGTCTGCTCAGGGAACTCTCTTGGACGAGGTGGCGGACGAAGAGGAGGAGGAGGAAGAGGATGATGGGGATGAATATTTATGGGAGAAGTATGCTTCTCAGGGGGCAATAGAAACTGGTGGCGTTGCAAGGTCAGGTACAGGGTTTTTGCGGGACACAAGTGATGTTGATTTGCAAGAAAGTGCTCCTCAACCCAGCACAAGCAGTGAATTGACACCTGGAACATTGGCCCACATGGCTGAGTATGCCTTGCGTATCCTAAAAAGGGACCCCCGCATTATCAAAATGATGACTGATGACGATTACTGGTTGGCCTGCCTCCTGGATCCACGATATAAAGGAAAATTACAAAACATCATGCCACATGAGAACCTTGAGCAAATATTGGCTACCAAACAAGCAACTCTTGTAGACCGTTTGGTTCAGGCATTCCCAGCACACAGTGGCAGTGATGGTTCTAACACAAGGCGTAGTGGGCAGCATGGCAGAGGTGTTAGAGGTGCACAAATCTGAAGTGGCGTTGGACAGAGGGGTTTTATGACCCGGTTGTGGAGTGATTTCGCAATGACCGCTGACACGACAGGTACTGCTGCATCGATTCAAAGTGACAGGAGACAGCATTTGTCCAGTATGGTTACAAACTACTTTTCCACCCTTATCGATGTTCTCCCTCACAGGTCATTCCCCTTTGATTACTGGGCATCTAAAATAGACACCTGGCCTGAATTGTCAGAATATACATTACAGGAGCTCGCTTGCCCTGCTGCTAGTGTGCTATCCGAAAGAGTCTTCAGTGCGGCTGGATCAATACTGACCGAAAAAAGGACATGTCTGGCTACCCGAAATGTCGATGACCTAACCTTCATTAAAATGAACCAATCATGGATTTCCACTTATTTGGCCCCACCTTCCCCTGCTGACACGTAGCTTGCCTGAAAAATTTCTTGCTTTTGGCCTCCTCTTACTGACTGCTCCAATTCCTCCATTTGCAGCTGCTGAATGTCCACCATAGGCCATTTTTATACCTCCCTAAATGGGCTGACTCCCCCCACAGGGCCGTGGTCACCACCTGGCGCGAGCACCCGTGCGAGTGCCGTTTGCCTGGACAGGTGGGTGTGCCCACTCTTGGGCGACGGCAGTGGCACAGGGTCCCTCATAGTACAATGAAGTGTCTCTGACGGTGGTGGTGCACAACCAATGTCAGACACACCGTTGTAATATGAGGGGCCCTGTGCCAGTACCGCAGCCCACGAGAGAGAGTGTTCCCCCCAGCTCGAACAGTGCTCTACCACTTGCAATACTTACCTCTCCCTGCTCCACCACTGTGTAGTCTGTGTTGTTAAATCCTTCAATGGCACTGCCAATACAAATTTGTTGAAATGATAGATGATAGTTAAAATATACCGGGGCCCTGGCCTCCATTTAGACCAGTTAAAACGTTGCGTCTACTACCACTGTCTGCTACTGAGCAGAGGAGCCCACCCCTGTACCTAGCTATGCCACCTGGTTCTTTCTGAAAAAATGTTGGCAGACATTTAGCCTACTTTATTATTGGGACCTACTCACTGTGTCAGCCACTCATTGCAATTGTCCTCCGCTGAACCAAGCAACGCCGCCAGTTTAGTCCTGTTACCAATTTTGAACTGCTTTTAGCCTACTTAATTATGTCGGCCTACTCACTGTGTCAGCCACTACTTACAATTGTCCTCCGCTGAACCAAGCAATGCCGCCTGGTTATTCCTGTTACCAATTTTGAACTGCATTTAGCCCACTTACTTATTTGGGCCTACTCACTGTGTCAGCCCCTTCTTACAATTGTCCTCCGCTGAACCAAGCAACGCCACCAGTTTAGTCCTGTTACCAATTTTGAACTGCTTTTAGCCTACGTAATTATTTGGGCCTACTCACTGTGTCAGCCACTTCTTACAATTGTCCTCCGCTGAACCAAGCAATGCCGCCTGGTTATTCCTGTTACCAATTTTGAACTGCATTTAGCCTACTTACTTTTTTGGGCCTACTAAGTGTGTCAGCCACTCCTTACAATTGTCCTCTGCTGAACCAAGCAATGCCGTCTGATTATTCCTTTTACCTGTTTTGAACTGCATTTAGCCTACTTACTTATTTAGGCCTACTAACTGTGTCTACCTCCCATTACAGTTGTCCTCCACTGCACAAAGCTATGCCGCCTGTTTAGTCCTTTTACCCGTTTTGAACTACATTTAGCCTACTTATTTGGGCCTACTAACTGTGTCTGCCTCCCATTACAGTTGTCCTCCACTGCACAAAGCTATGCCACCAGTTTACTCCTGTTACCAATTTTGAACTGCTTTTAGCTTACTTATTTGGGCCTACTCACTGTGTCAGCCTCTCATTACAGTTGTCCTCCACTGAACAAATCAATGCTGCCTGGTTAGTCCTGTTACCAATTTTGAACTGCATTTAGCCCACTTTATTATTTGGGCCTAGATCTGTGTTTCCTCCTCATCCTGCCCATTGCCCAGCCACTGCTAGATGAGTCTGCTGGTACATTGACCCAGACCACTACATTCCCCTTACACCCTACACAGCCAGAATCTGACCCTGCTGAAAGTCAGGTTCCCCTTCCCGCATACTATACCACCTTACACGGGGACAAAGAGGAAGGTGCAGACGAAAGTGCAGGTTTCTTCATCAGGTGGGGGGGCATACTCGTTGGCGACGTCACTGGCACAGGGCCCCTCATAGTACGTAAAAGTGTCTCTGCCGGTGGGAGGTGCCACCGCCGTCAAACACACCACCATACTTTGAGGGGCCCTGTGCCAGTGCCAATGCGAATGAGTGCCCCCCCCCTGCTTGCTCAGGATCACAGCACTTGCAAAGTTGAAATACTTACCTCTCCCTGCTCCACCACCGTGACGTATTCCACGTTTCCTGGGCCCACGAAAAACTTGAGCCAGCCATTATTAGCTAGCTATTATTATAAAGTAAATTAAGATTGACAAGCTTCAGTAATAAGAATTGATGTTTTTGGCATTAAAATGGGCACTGTAGGTGTTTTCCTGCCTCCACTCTCTGCCGACTTTGATTCCCCATTGACTTGCATTGGGTTTCGTGTTTCGGTCGGCCCCCGACTTTACGCAATAATCGTCCGATTTCACCCGACCCGACTTTTCACAAAGTCGGTTTTTGCGAAACCCGACTCGATCCCAAAAAAGTAAAAGTCGCTCAACCCTAATTGTAATCATTATTCTGTATGGAGCAATATATGGGGCATGTTATTCTCTATGGAGCGCTATGTGGTGCCCATAATACTGCATGGAGCAATATATGTGGCTTATTATTCTGTATGGAGCAATATATGGGGCTCATTATTCTGTATGGAGTAATATTTGGGGCTCATTATACTGTATGGAGCACTATATGGTACCCAAAATACTGTGTGGAGCAATATATGGAGCTCATTATACTGTATGGAGCAATTTATGGGGCATGTTATTCTGTATGGAGCGCTATGCGGGGCCCACAATACTGTATGGAGGACTATGTGGTGCCCATAATACTGTATGGAGGACTATACTAATAACCAAGAAAAAGACGGAGCCTAAGTACTAAATATATAAAATGTACGTAAATCTTTATTCACCATATTTAAAAAAAAAATAGTTTTCATTTTCAATCAAAGAAAACGTACAAAAATGCCACATTAGAGGCTGCAGAAAAACCATAAAAAACCATCTAAGGAGCCCTTTAATTCATCTTATACTCACATGTGAGATCTAAAATTAGCATAAATATATAAGGTGCAGAAAAAAGTGCTTAGTGCAACTACAAAGCATACCTAATATGTCTATTGACCCTATAGAGTGCTAAATATATATAAAATGTGCTTCCAATCAGATCCACATATAACATGCGCACATAGTTTTAAATGTCATAATAAAGCAGCCAGTGTTGCATAAATAAAGTGCACATATAATTTCAAATAATAAATAAAAAGTAAGAAGCTTACATGTGAGTAATGTCCGACGCAGATGCTCCCGCCGCCCCAACGCACGTTTCATGATAATCACTTCCCCTTATTCTTCCTGTGCTTTATACTTACCTCGCAGTGCTCTCCCAGTGACCACCGGCGTCTTCTGATCCCTTGCCTGGGCCGCAGCAACGGCGGGCTCTAGGACCTGGAAGCTCCATATGACCGGTGACATCTGCTGGTCACATGGTGCTGTTTAAGGTCATGTGCCAGGTCCTGCAGTGCTGGGATGAGGAGCGATCACCGTGGGAACCTGGTGAGCGAGGTGAGTAAAAAGCACGACCATGGCTTGCCCCCCCCCCCTAGTTTTGATCCTGGGTACGCCCATGGATCAGATAGCAAGAGATGACAAGCTAGAGTATAAAAAGGAAAAACTTATACTCACCTTACCTCTCACAGTCCTCTCCTCTCTTCACCATCCCACATCTTCTTATAACCATCACCGAGTGCTCAATCTTCACATAAGCAAGGTCAAGGCGCACATTGTGACATCCTGACGTCGTAAGTTAAAGCGCATTATTTCAGAAATGTCCTCTGGCTCATCAGAGCTGAAAGTCCGAGCTTAGTATAAAGAGGCCCAAGGATTCAGCCCTTGGTGGCAGTGATAAGATGTGCCGAGCATAGGGGTGGGGGTTGCTGAAGAGCAGAGAAGCCGGAGAGATGAGGCAATTATAAGTTTTTCTTCATTTTTCACATCTTTTATTATGCTCTGGGGTATGGGGAATAACTTAGCTGTGAATTGAGTGTCCTAGGAAAATCCACACAATTTGGTAAACACTAATTTTGTCAGATCTGTTCATCTCTAATAAATATATCTTCTTTCTATTAAAGCGCCAAGTAGTTGTGAAATAATTAAGGATGAATGCAAATGAACATATATTTATCCTGCTCTTACAGGAGACAAAATTCCGTACTCTTCGGAGGTTATTGTTACACATCTCAAAGGCTCAATTAAGATTAATTGTCCAGTTCCCCAAGAATTCAACACAAGATGGAAGTACTTTTGCAAAATGAGTACAATGGGTGTTCTATCCTGCCACACAATGGTAAACAGTTCTGGATACGTTCATCAAAATTTCTTGAAAAGGGTATTGATACAGGAGATTTCCAACACAAGTGATTTCAAAATTCTTGTCAATAACATTAAAATGAATGACTTTGGGTTCTACCGATGTGGTACTGGAATATTTGAGGATGGATCAAATTGGAAAGATGTTCACATTCATATCTTAAATCGTAAGTGACATGTAATGGAAAGCTAGTAATACTGTGCTAAAAAGCTACCTTATGTTCTTTCTATCCATACATGCTAAATATTACATTGACAATGTTATAAAAATATGATATATTATTTAATTCAATTCTACTTACATATTCCTTAAAATTAAATTTCAGCTTCAAATAAAATAAGATACCAGATTACAAAGCCACTCAACCGATATCCTGGAGAACTAGTAATGATACAATGTCGGGTCCCAAAATCTTTCAACTCCGATTCCCGGACATATTGGTGCCGATGGAAGAAGACAGGGTGCATGCGTTTGATAGACAATGATGGATTTGTCCAAGAAGGTTTTCAGAACAGAATTTTCTTGAATAACACCAACAGAATCTTTACTATTACACTAAATCATTTAGAATTGGGAGATACCGGATGCTACTGGTGCATCATCACTGATGGGCAGAATGTGGAAACATCGTCGGTGGACATCTACATTTTAGGTAAGGTTGCACTTGCATATTGGATCTGGAGTTTTATCTAATAGAACTTAAGGGTTTGGATCATTTTGAATACTGATGTACAAAATTATAAAGTATAAAAATGATATCAAATTAAATAATTATGAAGTACTCTTTAATACTGTGTAAGAAGATGCTTTGATTACTCTGAGGATCGTAAGTGTTTTCCAGTGGGTGCTATATGAAGGGAAATTATTGTGAAAATGTTTTTACTGTAGTCACTGTCACAGCAAAGTCTGGTGCTGGTGATGGAGGAGATGTTATGGCTAACATTACTGTACCATGCAGGAGTTGTCCAGCCAAAAATATTGGTATACCTGTTATATCTAGACCCTGTGATGCCACCCAGCCAGACAGAATCAGTTTGGGCTGCCCAGCAGCTTTAGCAGAAGTGATCAGTTCCCTACTGTGGCCAATGTGGCAGTACCACACTCTACTTAAACTGCCAGCACACTGCAATGAGTTGCCAGTTGTTATGTTTGGTTTTCCTCGTACATCTCTTGAATTTTATCTGTCAAAGTATATCCAGTCGGCACTCACCGGAAGTGGTGCTTTTGTCATCCCACATTCAATATTCATAAAGACTGTAACAGTGACGCATTTTGGCTTATACAAAGCCTTTTTCAAAAAGCATATATATTCCATAATAAATACATGGCTTAAATAGATTTGTTATGCTAGCCTCACTAGTCATTAGCATATTAGCCTCATAATATTTGACCTTAGCTATTCCTACGACTATAGTTTTGTCTTTTGAGTAATTACTTGGCTACTTTGACAATGTCATCAGAGAATCTGTCTTTACCACTGTCATCTGCAATCCCTGTACTTCCAGCAAAGTTCATTTCTCTGATGAAGCCACCTTAAGACGGGGAATCTGGAAGAGAAGGTGAGTGCTATCATTAGGGCTCCTTTTCACTTGCGAGAAATACAGTACGGCCGAGTCTCGCATGTTAAAACCCAGCTCTGGCAACGGCACTCAGGAGCGGAGCGTGTAGCTGCATAGCAATATATGGAGCTGCACGCTCCGCTCCCAAGTGCCGGCGCCAGAACTTGCTTTCAACATGCAAGACTCGCACATATTTCTCGCAAGTGAAAAGGAGCCCTAAGTCTTATTTCATGCTAGCAGTAAAGCACTCTAAGGGTATGTGCACACGTTGCAGATTTCCTGCAGATCTGCAGCTTTTTTTTCCGTGCAGAAACGCTGCAGATCCGCAAGTGATGTACAGTACAATGTAAATCAATGGCAAAAAAAAGTGCTGTGCTAATGGTGCAGAAAAATCTGCAGGGAAAAGGCAGCATATTCAAAAAAGGACCATGTCAATTCTTTGTGCAGAACTGCTGCGTTTCTGCACCCACTCCATAATAGAAATCTGCAGGGGTAAAAAAAGGAAGAAATCCGCACAAAAATCTGCAACGTGTGCACATACCAAAAAAAGGCGCAGATTCTGACCTGCCTTTTCTGCCAAGAAATACAGAATCTGCACTATGACCAAGCTTTTGTGAGGTTGCTTTTCATTCAGGGAATGGGCTCACTCACAATTTTGCCTAAAAACACTGCCATGAATAAAGATTGGTATCTGAACATCGTCTAACACCAACTTCTCCCAATTATTCAGCAATTTGGTGATGAACATTGCTTTTTTCCAGCTTGATGGAGCACCATGTCACAAGACAAAAATGCTACAGAATACAGATTTTACCCATGAATTAACAATTTTAAAAATTAAAGATCAGTCTTGGTGGAGAAAGGAGCAAATTTCTCTGATCAGATTTATTACAAAGTTTCTTTTTTTATGTGTACTATTGATTTATGAAATAAATTATGGTCACTCTTTAAATGCAACTTTATGCCTCAAAAAGTGTTTGCATTTTTAAAAAGTTTAAGTTTTTCACACTTATTTCAATAGTTTAATACTAGGGCTCGTGCTGACTACCAAATTTTCAGTCTGAGTGCGATCCAATTTCACATTTTACTCTTTACAAACTAGTTTTATTAGTCTAATATTGCATGGTGCCGCATTCCTTTCTAAGCAAGCATATTCATAGCAACGTAGCACTCTTGCTTATGGCTTTTTGTTTGTGAGGGCGTGAGAGAAAAAGAATAAAATTTTTCACAAATTTCACTTCTGGTATACCCATTTTACTAGCACATTTAAGCAACCATCCACCCCAGAACAATACTGTGGGCTGCTGCTATATCTTCCTTTCCGTGCATGTACCTACCAAACATGGTATTTTTGGTTACGTATTTTTGTCAGGAAGGGTGGTATGGTGGTACGTATGTCATCAAAAAAATAGTTTTAAACAATTGAAGAGTATGAATGTTTTAATTAAAAAATATGAACTTTTTTATCCTTCTATATTATTTCAAAACCCTATTTTTCGGTGATTACTTTGTATTTCCGTTCATACTGCACCCACACACACAAATGATACACCATTTGAAAGGTAAACTTGCCCCCTTCAGCAAGAAAATAGCCAAACAAACCACACATCCACGATGTGATCACAAAATACACTTTAAGCACTAATTTTCATAAACCTGTTGTAAGGAAAAATTACCTGCAGGTGGCACCACACTACTCCAAAGCATACTAATACAAAGCTGAAACAAATCCTAACATTTGCCTTGGGGGCTTTCCAGCTTGCCAAACTCTTGGCCCAGCCGATTTCAGGCAGGTACATATAAAATATTTGCTACTTATGTGGAAGTAGAATAAACTGCAGATAGATGGCAGTGCTGTTGTCGAGGGGAAAAAAATTATACTGCCCCTGTTCTTTTGCAAGGTCCTGACAATCAGACCCCTTCTGATCAGTAAGTAAAATACCATTATGTTTAATGTTTGCAGATGTCCTTTAGGCTGGAGTCACACACAACGTATAACAAAATCAGTCCGTTTAACACGGACGAGAATCGCAGAAATGTTCCCTGAACAGTGATCCATATGTCATCCGTGTGCAGTGCGATGATGCGATTTTCTCGCATGTAAGCATCCGTGTGACATCCATATGACATTCGTAGGGCGACATTTTCTGGCCGGCTTGCAAAATGGACATATAATGGATCCATAGGCTCAAATATTTGTGAAAACTTATATATACAGTATATCTATATATATAATTGTCTAAGGGTTTTTCTGTCTGTCTGTCTGTCCCGTTTATTCATTCGCTGATTGGTCGAGGCCGCCTGGGCCTCGACCAATCAGCGAAGGGCATAGCATGGCGACGATGATGTCATAATGGAAATCCCGCGTCTCTGATTGGTCGAGGTCTGGCGGCCTCGACCAATCAGCGACGGGCACAGTATCGACGTAGATGTCATAATGGTTGCCATGGCGACGATGATGTAAAAAAGGTTGCCTCGACCAATCAGCGACGGGCACAGTCGGAATCATCATTGTCCATATACTACGGGGACATGCATATTCTAGAATACCCGATGCGTTAGAATCGGGCCACAATCTAGTATATATATATACCTATATGTCAATGACACACATATCTCTCTGTGCTCATCATCTCATTAAATACATTTACGGGTGGGTTCTGCTCACATGTGTGATGTCTCCTCTCCTCTCCTTCTAGGTGCTTGTAAAAGGATAAGGGAGGATGAAGTTTAGGATCCCAGTGCGAAGACATTTTGTTGATTACAATGTGATACTGATAAGTGTCTCCGAGGATGACTAGCAGCGCCGAATCTGTTGTTGCTCACTGTCATGAGCTGGGATTAGATACACAAGCTGTGTCACGCACTGGGGTTGGATACACAGAGTGTATCACGCCCATGGATTACATATGCAGACTATTTCATGTGCTGGGATTAGACACACAGAGTGTATCATGGGCTGGGGTTAGATATGAGGAGAGTATCATGAGCTGTGGTTAGATACATGGAGAGATTAGATACATGGAGAGTATCATGCCCTAGGATTAGATAAGCAAAGTGCATAATGCTCTGGGATTAGATGTAGAGAGAGAGAGACAGCTAACATAGAAAAAACTCAGAAAAAATACAAACCATGAGATGCAGCCTTCCCAAAATCCTGTCTGATGACAAATGCACACTTAGCAGGATGCAGCAGGCCTCCATTTATAAAGGCTAGGGGTGGCACAGGTGCAAACTACTTGATAAAAACAGCCACCCCCACACCAACCAAACATTGCAGGGGTTGGCTGCCTAGTAGAAAAAATGCACATAGATATAACTCACATAGGACGCCAGTCACACTGGTAAGTGTGGTGCACAGTGTCTGGTATGCAGCCTATTAATGACGCCCCTTGTATTAACAGGAGGGCTGCCCAGCACTATAAGGCCGGCCTCACACTAGCGAGTTTTACGGACGTATGAGCGCATAAACTACGTCTGTAAAATTCGCATTACACACGGCCCAATGATTCCCTATGTCCCAGCTCCTATCAGCCGTATTTTACTGATCCGTATTATACGGTCTTGTACGGCCGTAGAAAATCGCAGCATGCTGCGTTTGTCACCGTATTGCGCAAAAAAATCGCCAATGAAAGTCTATGGGGGCGAGAAAAATACGCATTACACACGGACCAGCAGTGTGACTTGCGAGAAATACGCAGCGGTGTTAGTGAAAAGCCGGTAATTCAATTGCCGGCTTTTCATTTCTCCTTCCCAAACCCGACAGGATATGAGACATGGTTTACATACAGTAAACCATCTCATATCCCTTTTTTTTTTGCATATTTCACACTACTGTTAGGGTGCTGTAGCTGCTAAAATAAAGGGTTAAATGGCGGAAATAATGGGCGTGGGCTCCCGTGCAATTTTCTTCGCCAGAATGGTAAAGCCAGTGACTGAGGGCAGATATTAATAGCCAGGAGAGGGTCCATGGTTATTGGCCCCCCCCTGGCTACAAACATCTGCCCCCAGCCACCCCAGAAAAGGCACATCTGGAAGATGCGCCTATTCTGGCACTTGGCCACTCTCTTCCCACTCCCGTGTAGCGGTGGGATATGGGGTAATGAAGGGTTAATGTCACCTTGCCATTGTAAGGTGACATTAAGCCAGATTAATAATGGAGAGGCGTCAATTATGTCACCTATCCATTATTAATCCAATTGTATGAAAGGGTTAAAAAACCACACACATTATTAAAAAGTATTTTAATGAAATAAACACACAGGTTGTTTTAATATTTTATTGCTCTCTCAATCCACCTGAAGACCCTCGCTTGGCAAAATAATAAACCAACAATATACATACCTTCTGTTTATCTGTCACGTCCCACGAAGTAAATCCATCTGAAGGGGTTAAATCATTTTACAGGCAGGAGCTGTGCTAAAGCACTCGCTCGTGCCTGTAAACCCCGGGTGCTGAAAGGAAAGCTGGGTGATCTGTACTTACATTTGAGTCGCGGTGAGGCGCCCTGTGCTGGATGAACTCATGAACTGGAGCCTTGGAAAAGTTTCCACGCTCGAGTTCATATGAGTTAATTGAGAGAGCAATAAAATATTAAAACAACCTGTGTGTTTATTTCATTAAAATACTTTTTAATAATGTGTGTTTTTTTTTTAACCCCTTCATACAATTGGATTAATAATGGATAGGTGACATAATTGATGCCTCTCCATTATTAATCTGGCTTAATGTCACCTTACAATAGCAAGGTGACATTAATCCTTCATTACCCCATATCCCACCGCTACACGGGAGTGGGAAGAGAGTGGCCAAGTGCCAGAATAGGCGCATCTTCCAGATGTGCCTTTTCTGGGGTGGCTGGGGGCAGATGTTTGTAGCCAGGGGGGGGCCAATAACCATGGACCCTCTCCTGGCTATTAATATCTGCCCTCAGTCACTGGCTTTACCATTCTGGTGGAGAAAATTGCGCGGGAGCCCACGCCAATTTTTTCCGCCATTTAACCCTTTATTTTAGCAGCTACAGCGCCCAAATTTTGCACATACACACTACTAACATTAGTAGTGTGGAATATGCAGAAAAAAAGGGGATATGAGATGGTTTACTGTATGTAAACCATGTCTCATATCCTGTCGGGTTTGGGAAGGAGAAATGAGAAGCCGGCAATTGAATTACCGGCTTTTCACATATATCGCGCTGAATTAAATATAAATACAGAATATATATATATGTGTCTCAATGACATATATATATATATATATATATATATATATATATATATATACATATATATACTGTATATATGTTTTAATGAACATTTGAGCACATAAATCCATTAGATGTCGGTTTTGCAAGCCTGCGAGAAAATATTGCAGTACGGATGCCATACGGATTACATACGGAGGATGCCATGCGCAAAATACGCTGACACACCCTGACTACGGATGACATACGGACCACTATTTTGGGGACTTTTCTGCGTATTACGGCCGTAAAAAACGGACCGTATTTACATACGCTGAGTGTGAGGCCGGCCTAATATGCAGCACACAGTGACAGACGCCCCAGAAAAACCTAACCAACAAAAAGAGGCCTGGCCACATCCTGCAAAAAAAGATATGATATAGTGCAAAAAATGTATGCATATGATAAACACATACATTATATGAGGTATTGGTTTAATATTTTGGCCAAAATAAAGTAAGCTCCTTTAAGCCTGCTGCATCCTGCTAAGTGTGCATTTGTCATCAGACAGGGTTTTGGGAAGGCTGTATCTCATGGTATGTATTTTTTCTGGGATTAGCTGTACAAAGTGTATAATGTCCTTGGATTAGATATATGGCGTTTATATGCGCTGGAATTAGATATACAGAGTGTATATGGTGCTGTGATTAGATACGTGAATATATAATGCTCTGAACTTTCACTTTGGACAAAATTTTGATTTCTCTTTTTCTCATCTTTTATGTTACATCGGGGGCTTATCTACAGCATTACAGAATGCTGTAGATAAGCCCCTGATGCTGGTGGGCTTAGCTCACCCTCGATTTTGGTGGTGACAGGTTCCCTTTAAATCATTCAGCAGTCAGCAATTGACAATGTAATGCAGTAGGTATATTTGCCAAATGTCACAATATTTTTAATAAAAAATGATTTTTAGTTCCAAATACATACATTTAAATAAAAACAACCTTATAGGTGAACAATTCCTTTAAAAGCATTGTTTTACATTTTTACAATACCCAGCCAGAACCTGCCCGTAACAGCTGCAAATGAAGCGAACCTTGATTGCTGAGGTTTAACAGCAGCATTTAAATAGTGCAATCATCGTGCGTGCTTACTGGCTCCCATTAGCAAGCCATAACAAAATCACAAGGCGGCAATGGGTTACCATGGGACTAGCCAATTCTGAGGATCCTCTGAAGCTTAGTCATAGGCCAAGGTCACACTTGCGAGTGCAATGCGAGAAACTCACGCGAGTCTCTCTCATCAATACCCGGCACTGCCGCCGGCACTCTGGACCAGAGCATGCGGGTACATGTATTTCTATGCAGCTGAACGCTCCGGTCCCGAGTACCGGCGGCAGTGCCGGGTATTGATGCGAGAGACTTGGGCGAGTTACTTGCATTGCACTCGCAAGTGTGACCCCGGCCATAGGCTTGGCTTCATAGGAGAACCCGATTTACTGTGTACTACATACTGAAATACTGTGTTATTGCGGTTAACAGTTTAGGCAATCTAACAATTACAAGTTCAAGCCATGTAAAATTAAGGAAAACTAAAACAAAATGTTTTAAAATATATTAAAATATATAGATACATTTTTAAATTATCTCCCACCCTTTTCCCAGTTTTAAAGAAATAAAAAAACAAAAGAAACAAATAAAAAAAAATTATATATATAATTGGTATCACTGCATCCATAAAAGTCCATTCTATCAAAATTGTTAAATGGAGAAGACGAAATAGAATTAATAGGCTTTTGCAATTTGAGCTTTTTCAGTCATTGCAGATATAAAAAAATGCAATAAAAAACAAAACTACATCTTATGTACCCTAAAATGATTAAAAAACTCCGCAAAAATAAAGCCCTGACACATCCACCGACGAAAACCGAAAAAACAAAAAAAGGGTTATTGGTAAATTACTTTTATGTTTTCAAAATTATTTTATTTTATTTCAATAACAATATTGTGGTCTTTTATAGCTTCTCCTACAACTGAATTTTATCTAAGTTCGATCAGTAAAAATAAGCATGAAAATATTTTAACTGGAACAACGGCAAACTCAACAGGTATTACTTTACACAGTGTACTTTTTATTCTCGTAAGTAGGTTTTGAAGTTGAGTGGTTATGTTAATATTTGTACTGAATATACAAGAGAGAGACATGTTCTAACAGTCTAAGGCCATGTGCACACGTTCAGTATTTTTCGCGTTTTTTTTCGCGTTTTTTCGCTATAAAAACGTGATAAAAACGCGAAAAAAACGCTTACATATGCCTCCCATTATTTTAAGTGTATTCCGCATTTCTTGTGCAAATGTTGCATTTTGTTCCACGAAAAAATCGCATCGCGGAAAAAAAAGCAACATGTACATTAAATTTGCGGAATTGCGGGGATTCCGCACACCTAGGAATGCATTGATCTGCTTACTTTTCACATGTGGCTATGCCCACCATGCGGGAAGTAAGCAGATCATGTGCGAATGGTACCCAGGGTGGAGGAGAGGAGACTCTCCTCCACGGACTGGGCGCCGTATAATTGGTAAAAAAAAAAGAATTAAAATAAAAAATAGTCATATACTCACCTTCGATGGCCCCCGGAGTCTTCCCGCCTCTCAGCGGTGCATGCTGCCGCTTTTGTTCCTATAGATGGTGTGGTGAAGGACCTGCGATGACGTCGCGGTCACATGACCGCGATGACGTCGCGGTCACGTGACCGCGACGTCATCGAAGGTCCTGCACCACCCCCATCTATAGGAACGGACGCCGCTGAGGAGATCGGCTGTCTGCAGAGGGTGAGTATAACCATTTTTTAATTTTTTTATTATTTTTAACATGATATCTTTTTACTATTGATGCTGCATAAGCAGCATCTATAGTAAAAAGTTGGTCACACTTGCCAAACAGTATGTTTGACAAGTGTGACCAACCTGTCAGTCAGTTTTCCAAGCGATGCTACAGATCACTTGGAAAACTTTAGCATTCTGCAAGCTAATTTCGCTTGCAAAATGCTAAAAAAAGGGCGGGAAAAAACGCAAAAAAAAAAAATGCGGATTTCTTGCAGAAAATTTCTGGTTTTCTTCAGGAAATTTCTGCAAGAAATCCTGACGTGTGCACATACCCTAAGGGCACAGTTTGAAGACCGTAAAAATTGGACTGAGATTGGAAAGCAGTGCACGAACTGGCTGGTGGATTTTCCGACTCAAGCATTACAGCTGCATAAAAATACATAACACTACCACCCTCCGGTTGGGAGAGCAAGTCGGTGCGCTGCGTTCCGTCTAACCACGCCTTGAAACAGATTTCTGTCCATGTGATAACAAGACAGCTATTTTTATTCTAAAATTATTTAATTAGCAATTCGCAAACATTTTATTTATGTTCCTATAATGACATTTCTATTGCTTATTTAAATGTTATCTTATTCCTGGTCAGGGGAGTACATACTTTAGAAATCATGGGGCCCCATAGCAGTTCTAGTTGTGCCTCCACAAACTCCTCTCCAAAAAATAAATGAATAATTGTCGGGGTCACAGAAGAGCATGCCTCACAACTTTCCAACCTTTACATAGTAATTTCTCTCATGCTGAAGCCCTAGATTAATCTTTCACTGCCCCCATAAAGTATGATGCCCCTATGGTAAAGTCCTCCACATTAGCCGCTACATGCACAGTATAAATACCTTAATGTACCCCACCTCAACTTCAAGGGCAATACAGTACTATCCCCCAACTGTGAACTCCACACATCTCTACATGAAGTATAATGGGCCTAAATACAGTATAATGGCCCCACAATGTATACTGGCCCACATTAGCCCTTCAAATAGTATAATGACCCACACACAGCCCTCCACACAGTATGATGGACCCACACAATTCTTTACACGGTATAATTGCTTGCATACAATATAATGACCCCCCACATAGCTCTGCAAATATTATAATGACTCCACATACATTTCCACATAGTATAATGAGCGGGAGATGGGCCAGGTGTGAGCAGTAAGGGGTGGAGAGATGCCATTGGCTGCACAACAATGTTTCTGGAGAGCCCCTTTAACATCTTCACCACCAAGCTTATTTTCACCTTTCTGACCAAGTAAAATTTTACAATTCTGACAAGTGTCACTTTATGTGACAATAACTCTGAAATGCTTCAACAAATCCCAGTTGTTCTTAGACTGTTTTTTTTTTCGTAACACACTGCACTTTATGTATGTGAGAACAAGAAGAGATCCCAATATCACTAAAAACCAGTATTTTTTGGTAATTAGTTAAAATACATACATATAAAAGGAAGCAAAAAGTACCGTGGGGGACACCATAAAAGACACCAAAAACACATATGCTACAATACAAGTATGTTGCATCTATAAACACACAAAATGGTGCATCTAATGCAATTAAACAAGGGATGCCAAAATCTCTCCAATAAAATATCTAAGCATCTCACCTAAATTTAGCCTAAATATACCCCCAGCAAGTGGAAAATGTAAGCCCATACTCAAATACAAAGGATGGAGATGATCAGTTTACTATAGATCATAGCAGGTAGTCCGGTTACTACCACACAGAGCACAGTGGCTCATAGGTTATACAATCCCCCAAACCTTCATAGACTATACCATCTATAATGACCCATCTGGTGCTAAGATCCAATATGGCCTCACCTATCATAATTCCCCCATAGTGAAGGATGATTAACTGGTGCATGAGCTGGTGTCCGTGGTGTCCCCTCACCCCGATGCACGTTTCGCCTCCTGCTTCTTCCGTCCATGCCCCCAGGATCTAGTTGTTGCATTGATGTGAAGTGCCCTTGAATTTGTGGGATAGATATTATGTACATTATACTTTATGTTAGTGGTAAGTTTAGGTAGATCATTTGTGTTTATTTGTGAAAATAACAGAAGTTTGGCAAAAATGTTATATGCAAATTGCCTCTTCTGAGAAAAATGTTGAAATTTTCCCAGTTCTCAAAGTTTCAATTTTTTATATCCTTAAGCTACTCATGCTGTACAAAATTATTAAAAAAACATTTCCCATATGTCTACTTTACATCTGTATAATTTTTAAACATAATTTTTTGGTAGGAAGTTAGAAGGGTTAAAAGTTTAACAGCAATTTTTAATTTCTCCAACAAAATTTCCAGAACCAACTTTTTTAGGGATCACATCATATTTAAAGTGACTTTGAGGGGCCTATGTGACGGTAAATAGCCAAAAGTAACACCATTTTAAAAACTGCACATCTCAAAGTGCTCAAAACCACATTAACCATTCCAGTGTTTCACAGGAATTAAAGCCATATGGAAGTAAAAAAGGGCATTTTAGTTTTTACTTTAAAAATGTTGCCTTAGCCCCAAATTTTGCATTTTCACAAGGGTAGCAGGAGAAAATTGTCCATACAATTTGTTGTGCAATTTCTTGTAAGTATACCAATACCTCATTTGTTGTGGAAAACTACTGTTTGGGTTCACGGCAAGACTTAGAAGGGAAGGGACACTTTTTATTGGACTTTTGGAGATCAAAATTGTCTGGAATCAATAGTGGATGCCATGCTGTGTTTGCAGAGCCCATGATGTGCATAAACAGTGGGAAACTTACATGAGTGACTCCGTTTTGGAAACTACACCCCTCAACTCAAGATTTTTTTCTAGATGTGTGGTGAGCACTTTGAACCCCAAGGTGCTTCACAAAATTTTATTTTTCTCCCACCAAAATGTTTTAGCCTCAATTTTTTTATGTTCACAAGGGTAACTGAAAAAAAGAGACCCCAAAATTTGTTGTTCAATTTACAGTTACCCAATTTGTTGTGGAAAACTACTTTTTGGGCGCACTACAGGACTTGGAAGGGAAGGAGCACCATTTGACTTTTAGAACACAAAATTGGCTGGAATTGTTTACAGACGCATTTGTCGAGCCACTTATGTGCCTAAACAGTGGAAACCCCCCACAATTGACCCCATTTTAGAAAATACACTACTCAAGGAATTTTTATACATGTGTTCTGAGCACCTTGAACCCCAAGGCGCATCACAGAATTTTATAACGTTGAGCCATGGAAAAAAAAAATCTAATTTTTCCCACAAAATTGTTGCCTAAGACCCAATTTTTAACAAGAGTACCAGGAGAAAATGGACCCCAAATTCTGTTGGGCTATTACTCTTGAGTAAGCTGATACCACATATGTGTCCAGAGGGTGTCACGTCCCCCAGGAAGACCTGAAGTTAGGCAGTCATGTCGGTAATGAATCAGAGGTCTTTTTTAGAGATGGTGTGATTTATGTCTCATATTAAATGGATTTTAGTTTCCTATGGTGCTGCAGAGGTTAAAATTAACAAGCCTTTCTATGCTGGTCAAAAACATGCAGCTCCATTTCAGCTGCTTTTGATCTGGTCATTACCTCTTCCTATAAAAACTGGTCAGACCCTCTTGGTTCTGCCATTGAAAGATTTGTCTTCCTGTGCTGTGTGCTAAAGCTAAGTGGTTGGAGTAGAGTTATTGTGGTAGTGTTCTGTGGTTTGCTGTAGTACGTGTGTGTTTATCTCCTGGTCCCTGTTCCCATTTAGTTTATTCATCCCTGTCCCTAGCCTTCTCCCGATTATTGGCTAGTTCTTTTGTATGATAAAGGTTTTCTGTTATCTGTTTATTCTTTGTGTCTTGTTTACCTTACATGTTTGCCCCATGCCTCATGGGGTGGAGGAGAGGACAGATCAGAGTTTAGCAGGTGCATAGTACGGTCGGAGACTTGGGCCTCTCTACCTTGAAAACTATCCACTGGGACAGGGATAGGTAGGGTCCCAGTTCCAAGGACAGATTGAAGCCCATGTGACAGCATGCCAACTTCCCAGGTTGGGTCGGTGACTTCGTCCTCTACCACTTCGCCTTCCACACCCTGATCCTCCTGACTTGTTTTTTTTTAACTCTCTTTGGAAGTGTTATATACTACTGAAATGTACCACAGCATGTAATAGTATATGCTGCTTTTTTAGTCTGTATATAACACCAAAATATACCATATAGAACGTAATACTCTTTGTATGAGCGATTGAACACAAAAACATTTTCAAAGCTTTTTTGGAGTGTTATATAACACCAAAATCTATCACAAACCATGCAATACACTACAGATGAGTAATTCAATACAGAAAAATGTTTCAATGGTTTTTTGGGAGTGTTATACAACACAAAAATATATCCAAAGCACATAGTACTCTATGATTGAGTAATTTAATCTAGGAAAATGTTTCAACGCTTTTTAGGAGTGTTATATAACACCACAATATATCCAAAGTACATAGTTCTCTAAGAGTGAATAATTGCATAAAGAAAAATGTTTCAATGCTTTTTTGGAGTGTTACATGACACCAAAATTTACCACAGAGCACGTAATAGTATAATGATGAGTAATTGAATACAGAAAAAATGTCAACTGTTTTTTGAATTGTTATATAACACTGAAATGTACAGAGCATGTAATACTCTATGGATGAGTAATTGAATACGGAAACATTTTCCATCGCTTTTTTGGAGTGTTCTAAAACACTGAAATGTACCACAGAGCACATAATACTCTATTGGTCAGAAATTGATTCCAGAAAAATGTTTAAATGCTTTTTTGAGTGTTATATTATGTATAGTACAAATTGAAAGACATTGAATACATTACATAACATACATAACGGCATTTGAAAGCATTTGTAGATCACATGTTTAAAATGTCATTAAATGAATGCAAAATCTCAGAATCTGTAAAAGGACAGGGTTTCCCCCTAAAAATACTAAACCTTATAGTTACCAAAGGAGGAACTCTCCCTAAACCTCTATTGAGGTCCGATATTAACTATTATTGCCAAACTTGACTATTAATAATTAATATCCACTTAATAATGCCTCAACGTAATATTTTTCTTATGCTATATACTAACTGAGACAAAACAGTGTAACAATAAAGGGTATTTATTACACACACAAGTCTGCAGTCTATAACATACATATATTTATACCTGGCTGGCGACTATAAATATGTATATATTTACAAATATATGGATCTACAACTCTAATACAGTAATATCACTACAGTATACAGTGATATCCCAACAGTATCACACAGTAATAACCCACAATGTCCAGTAATATCACAACAATATCACCACAATATAAAAACCCATAATTAACTGCCCAAATTACACATACAATATCAGCCCTCCCACCTATGGCTAGCTATCCCTAATGAATAGTACTGGGCCTATTAAGATGCAGAGTATACTTAAGCCATGTGTGTCCATCATCATTCCAGGCAATGCAACAGAGAGGCAAGAGAGGGCCCCAAGCACATGTGTTGTCCCTTTTATGTCCAGCCAAGAAGAGGTGTGTTCAGCCCCAGGTGTTTGGGGATGAGGTTACAATCTATTATCCACTGGCAAAGGTACATCCCCTCAATCCTGATACAAGCACATGGTGCAAGATGGAGGAGGAGCTACTGAGCACATGTGGAGGAATTATATATCACTATACACATCTCTATGTAAAGATGTACATTTTGGGGTACTTCCCTTCTGCAATCCTCCTGTTGTCGAGAACACAACAATGTAATTTGAGGGAAGTGTTGTGCTGGGATTTATTTGCCTGCTCAACCCCATTTATAACTAGTGACAGTTCAGGATGGAATGAAGTATAATTCTGCATTTAGGTACTTAGACATCATCCACATGGCCGTCAGCTCTTCCATGCCATTCACCGTAACCCACATCTCTATCCACGGAGTACACCTTCTTCTTCTTTCTTGGAGTCTTATTGCAGTCTTCAGTCTCTGTTCTGGTCTTTAATTGTCAATCTTCAGGTATCCGCCTATCCCAAAGCCATTTTTCTCCAGTTGTGACTGGTCAGACTCTGGAACGACTTCACCTTCACAGTCCATAGGTCAGTCAACATCATCCTGTTTGCACCCGTCACCTTGCCAGACTTTATGTTACACTCCTATAGCTTGATTCAGCAGGATTTTGAGTATGTCTGGCATGATGAGACTGCTGGATGTCACAGGTTTTTTTTTTCTGGGCCTCGCAAACTCAGGCACTGGAAATGACTTGACTCTGGCACTGAAAATGACTGGACTCAGGCACTGGAAATGACCTTCATCAGACATGCATCAGACACGACTTCCATCAGGCAGTTCTCCTGTAGTCTTGATTGAAGATCGTTGATGAGGTTCCTCCATAAAAAGATACGCAGATCTTTATTAAGCAATTCAGAATTTCTTGAGTAGGGAGTGATGTCACAATACCTAAGTTGACTGTGGGAAGAACACAGTCTAATTCTAACCGACATTCAATCCATCCCTTACGAACTTCACCATTGCTAGGGTTAAAGTGGCAAATAACTTAGAAGCTGAGAGGACCTGTCCCTAGAGAACCTTACTCTTTCCCCATTCACACAAAACACATATATTACAATTCCATAATGCATATAGAGACCTAAGCTAAAATAGCATGGCTGCTACTGATCCATAATGCACATGCAGATCATTGATCCACGTACAGTTGGAGTTATGTACTGGCTGTAAATGCATGAACACCTTCACATGAACACACTGAGTGTGTCCATGTACAGGTATTCCTGCACTTATACCTAACGTGTCTATATGCACCCATATGGAATTTACTACACAGTAACACAACAATGAATACACATCATTATTATATACAATATATATATATTGGATTTGGGGTAATGGACTGGATTTTTCTTATGTCCTTAACCCCCTTCACCGGCTGAGTTAATGGTGCTCAGCCTGACTTCCGTGCAGTTGGGTGTCCAGTCTTTTGGTCCTCCTGCAGATCATAAACAGTCCAATATATATAAAATAATGACCAGGAGGAAAATGACAGGACGAAGTGGCGTTGGGTTTTATTACCTCCTCATGGCTGAAATCTGAGAGGAGATGTTTCAGCTCAGCACCAAACGTAAGAGGGGTGTTCTGGAGTCTCTCAGGGCCATCTGGGCAAAAGTCAAGACTTCTTCTCTGGAGTGATAGGTGCTCTTCTACATAGATACCTAAAATGGGACAAAAGGAACAATACACTCTGGGAGATCTCCCAGTGCAGTTAATAAACATCCTTATTTGATGCTTCCCTGTCCCACCAAACTCACTCATTCTTTATACTTTTACTTCAGGGTGACTTCTCCCTGTTAACCTTTCTTGAGCTGCCCAGTAATTAGCTAATGCTTCAACTCTCCTGAACCCCACAAAATGAATGCAATTTTCTTATAGTACGATCCTAGTCAATTGCCTCTGTTTCCTATACAGACACCCCTACCAGTTTTCCACAATTCAACAGAGTAACATCCACCCTCGCAGCTACTTAACACCCTAGAAAAACTAAACGTGAAACTAAGGTACACTGAATTTAGTTGTATCCTGCATCAGGTCTTAAACAAAACCATGTTATCCGTCCAAACTTCAAGGTCTTAGCAGCACACAGTATAAAATGACACTTCATCGTGTGCGTCCGCTATCTGTCCATGTTTCTTAGGCCATGTGCACACGTTCAGGATTTTTCACATTTTTTTCGCTATAAAAACGTGATAAAAACGCAAAAAAACGCTTACATATGCCTCCTATTATTTACAGGGTATTCCGCATTTTTTGTGCAAATGTTGCATTTTTTTCCGCGAAAAAATCGCATAGCGGAAAAAAAAGCAACATGTTCATTAAAAATGCGGAATTGCGGGGATTCCGCACACCTAGGAATGCATTGATCTGCTTACTTCCCGCACGGGGCTGTGCACACCATGCGGGAAGTAAGCAGATTATGTGCGGTTGGTACCCAGGGTGGAGGAGAGGAGACTCTCCTCCACGGACTGGGCACCGTATAATTGGTAAAAAAAAAAGAATTAAAATAAAAAATAGTGATATACTCACCCTCTGATGGCCCCCGAAGTGTTCCCGCCTCTCCGGTGCATGCTTTCTCTTCCGTTCCTATAGATGGTGTGGTTCAGGACCTGTGATGACGTCGCTGTCTTGTGATTGGTCGCGTGACCGCTCATGTGACTCACGCGACCAATCACAAGCCGCGACGTCATCGAAGGTCCTGAACCACACCGGCATCTATAGGAATGGACGCCGCTGAGGAGATCGGCTGTCTGCAGGTGAGTATAACCATTTTTTAATTTTTTTATTATTTTTAAACATTCTATCTTTTACTATAGATGCTGCATAAGCAGCATCTATAGTATAAAAAGTTGGTCACACTTGTCAAACAGTATGTTTGAAAAGTGTGACCAACTTGTCAGTCAGTTTTCCAAGCGATGCTACAGATCGCTTGGAAAACTTTAGCATTCTGCAAGCTAATTACGCTTGCAGAATGCTAAAAAAAACTGCGAAAAAAACGAAAAAAAACGCAAAAAAAAAAATGTGGATTTCTTGCAGAAAATTTCCGGTTTTCTTCAGGAAATTTCTGCAAGAAATCCGGACGTGTGCACATACCCTTAGCCTGTCTTAAGGTACCTTCACACGAAGCGACGCTGCAGCGATAGCGACAACGATGCCGATCGCTGCAGCGTCGCTGTTTGATCGCTGGAGAGCTGTCACACAGACCACTCTCCAGCGCCCAACGATGCCGAGGTCCCCGGGTAACCAGGGTAAACATCGGGTTGCTAAGCGCAGGGCCGCGCTTAGTAACCCGATGTTTACCCTGGTTACCAGCGTAAAATGTAAAAAAAACAAACAGTACATACTTACATGCGTCCCCTGGCGTCCGCTTCCTGCACTGTGTGAGCGCCGGCAGTAGCAGGGCACAGCGGTGACTTCACCGCTGTGCTGTGCTTTCACTTTCACTTTGCGGCGCTCAGTCAGTGTGGGAAGCGGACGCCGGGGGACGCATGTAAGTATGTACTGTTTGTTGTTTTTACATTTTACGCTGGTAACCAGGGTAAACATCGGGTTACTAAGCGCGGCCCTGCGCTTAGCAACCCGATGTTTACCCTGGTTACCAGTGTAAAATATCGCTGGTATCGTTGCTTTTGCTGTCAAACACAACGATACACGGCGATCGGACGACCAAATAAAGTTCTGAACTTTATTCAGCGACCAGCGACATCACAGCAGGATCCTGATCGCTGCTGCGTGTCAAACTAAACAATATCGCTAGCCAGGACGCTGCAACGTCACGGATCGCTAGCGATATCGTTACAAAGTCGTTTCGTGTGAAGGTACCTTTAGTTCATGTAACAACAACCTTTATCCAATCTAAGATGCACAGGAAAACAAACAAACAAAGTCAATTTTACAGC
Organism: Ranitomeya variabilis; assembly: GCF_051348905.1. Classification (NCBI taxonomy): domain Eukaryota; kingdom Metazoa; phylum Chordata; class Amphibia; order Anura; family Dendrobatidae; genus Ranitomeya; species Ranitomeya variabilis. The sequence continues at coordinate 217,266,910 of NC_135234.1, read as the reverse complement.
TGAACTTCAAAGCTTAGGTGAACACACACCTCCCTACCTATCTTAGTTCAACAAATCAGAGCATCCATGGATGTGACTCTACTATCCTGTGATCTGTGTTACTCTTATCATTATGAATTATATGGAAAACTGGAGCTAAAAATACAAGTACCAGTAAATAAACCTAATTCACTTCACAGGGGGTCTGATAGAAAACAGCAAACAACCAACAACTTAGGCTACTTTCACACTAGCGTCGGGAACAACCCGTCGCTGTGCGTCGGGCCGACGTTCCCGACGCTAGTGTGGTCTCCGCCGCACAACGGGGGCAGCGGATGCATTTTTCCCACGCATCCGCTGCCCCATTGTGAGGTGCGGGGAAGTGCGGGGAGGTGGGGGCGGAGTTCCGGCCGCGCATGCGCGGTCGGAAAAAGCGGACCGTCGGGAGCAAAAAACGTTACATGTAACGTTTTTTTCTCCCGACGGTCCGCTACCACACGCCCAAGCGTCGCAAAACGGACGCGACGTTTGGCAATGCGTCGCAAATGCGTCGCTAATGTTAGTCTATGATGAAAAAACGTATCCAGCAAGAACTTTTGCTGGATGCGTATTTTCGGCAAAACGACGCATTTGCGACGTATTGCAGTTAACGCTAGTGTGAAAGTAGCCTTAAGGTACCTTCACACTGAGCGACTTTACAATGAGAACGACAGCGATCCGTGACGTTGCAGCGTCCTGGATAGCGATCTCGTTGTGTTTGACACGCAGCAGCGATCTGGATCCTGCTGTGATATCGCTGGTCGGAGCTTGAAGTCCAGAACTTTATTTGGTCGTCAGATCGGTGTGTATCGTTGTGTTTGACAGCAAAAGCAACGATGCCTGCAATGTTTTACAATGGTAACCAGGGTAAATATTGGGTTACTAAGTGCAGGGCCGCGCTTAGTAACCCGATATTTACCCTGGTTACCATTGTAAAAGTAAAAAAAAAAACACTACATACTCACCTTCTGATGTCTGTCACGTCCCCCGGCGTCCACAGGGTTAAACTGCTTTCGGCAAGAGCGCTGCTAAATGCATGCGCTGCTGCCGAGAGCTTCCCTGCACTGACTGTCAGTGCCGGCCGTAAAGCAGAGCACAGCGGTGACGTCACCGCTGTTACTGCCGGGTGCCGGCGCTGACACATTCAGTGCAGGGAAGCTCTCTGCAGCAGCGCGTGCATTTAGCAGCGCTCCTGCCGAAAGCAGTTTAACCCTGTGGACGCCGGGGGACGTGACAGACATCAGAATGTGAGTATGTAGTGTTTTTTTTTTACTTTTACAATGGTAACCAGGGTAAATATCGGGTTACTAAGCGCGGCCCTGCACTTAGTAACCCGATGTTTACCCTGGTTACCCGGGTGCTGCAGGGGGACTTCGGCATCGTTGAAGACAGTTTCAACAATGCCGAAGTCGTTCCCCTGATCATTGGTTGCTGGAGAGAGCTGTCTGTGTCACAGCTCCCCAGCGACCTAAACAGCGAAGCTGCAGCGATCGGCTCGTTGTCTATATCGCTGCAGCGTCGCTGAGTGTGACGGTACCTTAATAAATCCTGTTATCATTGCTATCACATTGCACCTCAGATAAGGCTCTTCTGCCTCCTGTCTGAACCTCACTAGTTTAACAAAACATTTCAATTACAAAAGAGCAAACTTAGCAAATAACAGAAGAGCAAAAGAAAATAAAACAAAACAAACAATCAGAAAGACCAGAGGCCAGACAGAAACTCTTATGGCACCGTCACATTAAGCGACGCTGCAGCGATATAGACAACGAGCCGATCGCTGCAGCGTCGCTGTTTAGGTCGCTAGGAGACGTCAGACACCGGCAACAGCAGAACGATGCAGGAGCGATCCAGTGACGTACTTATCGTTCTCGCTGGTTGTTCGCTCCAGTTCGCTCCATGAAGAAACATTGCAGGCATCGTTGCTTTTGCTGTCAAACACGACGATACACGCCAATCTGACGACCAAATAAAGTTCTGGACTTCTAGCTCCGACCAGCGATATCACAGCGGGATCCAGATCGCTGCTGCGTGTCAAACACAACGAGATCGCTATCCAGGATGCTGCAACGTCACGGATCGTTGTCGTTCTCATTGGAAAGTTGTTTAGTGTGAAGGTACCTTTAGAAGCTGAGTTTACATTAAGGCCTCCCTAACTTCCCTGGTTGTAATCAGCCAAATTGACGACTCTGCCCACAGCCTGGCACATGACACAGAGAAAATGCCATTATGTCTGTGAAAATGCCTGTGATCCTTGACAATATTGTTAGGCCCCTCACAATTACTTGTGCAATAACAGTTCCTTGCAATATGTCCAAAGTGACCACATTTAAAACATTTCACAGAATGATATTTCCTCTCCCTCATTGTAACCGGCCATTTGCAGTACCTGGCAATATGGCCGGAGCCAGCACAGGCATAACATCTAACACATGCCATTCCTGATTTAGGGGCCTGGACAGAACATACTTCCTTCTGTCTGTAATGTTTAAACTCTTCCATTACTAAGGATGCACTCTTAACAAAGTTACGTTTGCACTTTCTTTGTAATTTAGACAGCACATATCTGTCATTACTTTTCGTTATTGGATCAAAATTTGATAAAATATTTGATCCCTCACCTGTCTTCTGCCTACATGCAGGAACTGCGGTAATTTAACCTTTATTTAGAGTCAGGTGAACTAATCTTCATTGTACGTGTAGCGAATGATATGACAGCCTTATGCAATGAGATCCGATCTAGGACTGCACGATATCAGGATGTACAACGTTATCTCATATCTGGGGACTGTCTGAATTGGTGGACTTGTCGCCACAGCTACAAGGTGTCACGGAGTTTCCGCGACAGAACAGTGCCAGAAGATCGCAGCGTCTGATGACTCCTGCTTCACCACTGAGAAGAAGCACTTCTCCGGTGTATTAAATGTGTTTGTTTTTCTTTCATCAGGACAGGGGTTAACCGGCCATGTGGAAATCCCTGCATTCAGCTGTGCTCGGTTAGCCACTCCTCTCTTCTATAAAAGCTAGGCCTTCTGGCCAGGTCCTTGTCTGAGTTAGCACTTGCTACATAGATCTGGAGAGTGAGGAGCTGGTGTTTGGAGAGCTGTAGGAGTTTAATGTGTGACAGTTGCTTGGTTTGAATGCTTGGAAATTCCTCATTCTAACCTGCCTTGTGTGACAGTTGCTTGGTTTGTACGCTTGGAAATTCCTCATCCTAACCTGCCTTATTTTCTTCCTCCGTCCTTCACATCCTGGTGAATTCCTCTGTTATTTGAGAGAGTATATTTTGTGTGAGTGGAATTTTCTTTTACCTTTGTCTTTGTTCCCCTGTCTGTCGGGTTGGTGTACTGCGGCACACGGTAGTGCCTATCTTCCGCTGGTGGGGGAAGGAGACAAATGCAGGGCTACAGCTAGGAGACAGGGCAAGGGTGGAGGCCCCAGCATCCTCACCATCTGAGGTATCCCAGGGAACTGGGCAAGCTAGAGTGCCCCCTAGTGCTAGGGCCAGGAAAGGTGCCCCTGGTCCCAGTTTACTCGCCAGTCCTATCGTGAAATTAACTCAGACCAAAAGTCCTTTTTATGATCCATGATGGATCCTATCACAGAGCTGACAAAGCCAGTTAGTGGCGACAGGCGTTGGGCATCCGCTCTTCCTGTGCTTGACTCCTTAAGGAATAGGTTATCATACTGGGCCGTCCTGTGGTATTGGTATTGGTGTGTACTGACAACATCGCACTCTCACTACTCACTGTGATGGGTACGGGTATTGCAGTCGGCAGGTAACCTGTGAAGGTGTGAATATTATCTGACTGCTCACTCTTTATATTGTGTGCTGTTGTAGGGTCCACTATTTTGCTTATTGGTGGGTATTCTGCGACAATATCTAGGCTACATCGAGTTGCAAGGGTATACGCTCGTTTAATGAGAGCATATGTGAATTTACCAACTGAGATTCTTTGCCCACCAGGGCTCTTAACACAAACAGGTTACGAATAATCAGGTTGCGTATCTGATATGCTGTCTATATAGGTGTCTGATTTCCTAGGAGTCATGCTCAGGCTGTAACCTTATTTTGGGCTTTTTTCTGTATAGGGCGCATGTGTGACCCTTTTTTTTAAATGCTTTTAAGCGTACGTGTCTTGTGAGTTTAATTAAATAAAGCTGTGTTCATTTTATGTCATATCCTTGTCTCTGGTGATCCCCATGGTATGGCCTATTCTTTTTTCTTTTTAAGTGCTGACAGGGCAGTTGCAGCAGCTCAGTTTGCAGGTGGTGGATTTACGCACTGTAGTTTCACAGCACCCTGTTATATCTGGTGTGGGGATCTTGCCCTCCAGGCTAACCATTGTGGATCCCAAGGTCGCGCTGCCAGACAGGTTCTCAAGTTTGTTGTGTTCTGTGAGTCCTGTAAACCATATTTCCGACTGCATCCAGTATCCTCTGGTACAGAGGAGCAACGGGTGATGATTGTTTTCTCGCTCCTGCAGGGGGACACACAAGCATGGGCATTTTCTCTCCAATCTGACTCACAGTCACTCCAGACAGTAGAGAGCTTCTTTCAGGCTTTGGGCTTGGTGTATGATGACCCTGATCGCGTCTCCTTGGCTGAGTCATCTCTGCGCCAACTTCAGCAATTAGACCGTCTGTAATACTCCTCCGAGTTCCGGTGGTGGGCCACTGACACTAGGTGGAATGACCCGGCCCTCCATATTCAGTTCTGCGAGGGTCTCTCTGTGAGAGTAAAGGATGCATTAGCTCTCTATGAGAGTCCTGACTCCCTAGAGGCGGCCATGTCTCTGACAATCCGGGTTGATCACCATTTTCATTAGAGATATAGGGAGTCACCTCTGGGGGCAGGAGGTCCAAGTTTGAGTGTGGTCAGTACTGATCTTACTGTGGAACTCATGCACGTGGGTGTGGCGTCCCAACATAGCATTAATCCGACGTAAGGGAAGTGTGTTTTTGTTGTGGCACTTAGGGTCATTTTTTGAGCACATGTACTACCCATCACTTGTTTAAACAACCGCAAGAAAACTAGAGGGCCTGGGTTGCGTGGAGGTTGGCAACTTGGGTGCACTCCAAACCTCGGTGGGAAAGACTCGTTTTTTCCTTCCAGCCATTTTATAAGTGGGTGAAAATAAGGTGGACATTTCCGCCTTCTTGGACAGTGGGGTTTAATTTGGTCGACACTAGGTTCATCCGGGACCAAGACCTTGTCCCACATAACTTGTCCAGACCGATATCCATTATAAATCACTTTTTTTGGTTATTATACTAAATAGTAAATTCCTCCTGAAGAAGCGGTCAGTGAAACGCGTGTCGGGGCAGAGGGACGCCGAGGATTTACCACGCCACGTCACTCTGGTAATGTGCCTTTGTTCACATTGTTTCATAGAAGCTTCGTTTGCACAATAATCACTTACTATTACCAACAACTCATTCTCATACTTCTCAACACGTTGTCATTGCTGTCATACCTGATAGTCTAAGAGTTAGACATCAGCTTAATATTTTTATCAGCACAGACTCTATAAATTGTTTCTACTGTGTTTAAGTATGAGAGTTAGAGGTCATCTTATGTAGAACTTAGCTTCCTTCTTTTGCAATCATTGTGCACAGTTGTACCTTAGTGTTACAGGAAACTGGTGGTTTTCCAATGGCTATAATGTCCCTCTTTTAATTGGATACTGCACTTTTTTGTACATGTTGTTTCTATGTGTTTCCAATTTTAATCATGTTTAATAAATTATATTTTATCAAGTAAAGCACCACCGGTTTTGGAATTTACTATTTAGTATAATAACCAAAAAAAAGTGATTTATGCATAAAATATTTAGTGGTACTTGTTTCTCCCGGACAAAGGGGTATTGCATTAAGGGCAATTTTTTGTGAGTTGAACGATATCCATTATAGCTATTGATTCTGGCCCTCTAAAACAGGGGCACTTCGCAGGTGGTCCATGACTTGCGGCTACAGGTGGGGGCCATACACTATGAGTTGTTAAACTGCTACGTGCTTGAGGGCCTGCCCTCACCTGTGGTATTGGGACTTCCTTGGCTCGCTCTGCACAATCTGGTAATTGATTGGCAGACATAGGAAGTGGTAAAATGGAGTACATATTGTCAAATACACTGTTTGGGTACCCAGTTGGCAAGGGTGGATACCCTGTCTGTGCCCCATTACCTGTCAGACTTCGAGGATGTGTTTTCTGAAAAGGGGAGCCAAGAGCTTCACCCTCATCATCCTTATGATTGTGCCATTAATCTGGTTCCTGGTGCCAAGCATGGCAACCATGTGCATACTTTTCTAAAAAACTTTTGCAAGCTGAGAAAAACTATGGTATTGGTAATAGGGAACTCTTAGCTATCAAATGGGTATTTGAGCAGTAGCATCATTTTTTGGAGGGAGTGGTCTGATGTGCTTTGGTCTAATGAGTCCAAATTTGAGATCTTTGGTTCCAACCACCGTGTCTTTGTGCGACGCAGAAAAGGTGAACAGATTGACTCTACATGACTGGTTCCCACCGTGAAGCATGGAGGAGGAGGTGTGATGGTGTTGGGGTGCTTTGCTGGTGACACTGTTTTTTCAAAACTGTAGGCATACTGAACCAGCATGGCTACCACAGCATCTTGCAGCAACATGCTATTCCATCCGGTTTGCGTTTAGTTGGACCATCATTTATTTTTCAACAGGACAATGACCCCAAACACACCTCCAGGCTGTGTAAGGGCTATTTGACCAAGAAGGAGAGTGATGGGGTGCTACGCCAGATGACCTGGCCTCCACAGTCACCAGACCTGAACCCAATCGAGATGGTTTGGGGTGAGCTGGACCGCAAAGTGAAGGCAAAAGGGCCAACAAGTGCTAAGCATCTCTGGGAACTCCTTCAAGATTGTTAGAAGACCATACCCGGTGACTACCTCTTGAAGCTCATCAAGAAAATGCCAAGAGTGTGCAAAGCAGTCATCAAAGCAAAAGGTGGCTACTTTGAAGAACCTAGAATATAAGACATAATTTCAGCTGTTTCACACTTTTTTGTTAAGTATATAATTCCACATGGGTTAATTCATAGTTTTGATGCATTCAGTGTGAATGTACAATTTTCATAGTCATGAAAATACAGAAAAATCTTTAAATGAGAAGGTGTGTCCAAACGTTTTGTCTGTACTGTATATATACATACATGTATGAATATTTCCTTTGAAAACAATGTGTAAATGACAGAGAATTGCACAATGTAAAAGCGCATGTTAAAACTGCATTGCAATTGGATCGCATTTGCATGTAAATCGGATGTCATTCGGATGCTAGGTGCTAAAGGTCACGTTATACTCGCAAGAAAATCGCATGAAACTCGTCCAACTTTTCTGGACTGATATTGGACCATTTTTTGACCCCAAAACCGAACCCAACAGAGGCTAATGGCGGCCCAAACTTTGGTGCTGTAAAATAGTGGTAATAAGAATTAGTGGGCTGCAAAAGGAAGAACTAAAATTAGGGTAAGAGAAGGACAATTGCCCTGCAAACAAATTTGGGTAGGAAAATTGCTTAAAATAACATACAGTAGAGGAGGAGTAGGTAGCCAACACTGTTTGTGTATTTTGTTTCTTTGTCTTTTTTTAGGTAAATAACTGAAATAACTTAAAATAACATAGAATAAAAAAATGAAAAATAACAATCTTGAACTAGGAGGCGAGGTCTAAGTGGAGGAGGAGGTGGAGCCAACACTGTTTTTGTGTTTTTTGTTTGTTTGTTTTTATGGAAATAGCTTAAAATAACAGTGAATAAAAAACTAAAAAAATAACAATTTTGAACTGTGAGGTGGATACATTTACCCAATTGGCAGTTAGGGAGATATAACATCCCTGTCAGCACTTACTAGTCCACGAATCGGTGGTTATGTGGACCTTACCACTGATGGAGTTGCACAATGCATACCTAAGTTTATCTAAAACATGCGTGTGCAGGGCAGGGATGGCTGATGTTATGATCCTTAGTGGCTGAGGATCACGAATAGACCAGTAAGTGAATAAACTAAGGACAAGCTCTAGGGAGATGGTAACTGGACTGATCGCAAATCTGAACCTATCCAAAACAACTAGAGGTAGCCGGTGAACGTGCCTAAAAAATTTCCTAGATGTCTCGAGCCAGCCTGAGGAACTAGCTACCCCTAAAGAGAAAGAAAGACCTCGCTTGCCTCCAGAGAAATAATCCCCAAAGATATAGAAGCCCCCAACAAATATTAACGGTGAAGTAAGAAGAAGGCACATACGTAGGGATGAAATCAGATTCAGCAAAAGAGGCCCACTAGTACTAGAAAGCAGAAAATAGAGCAGGGGTCTATGCGATCAATAAAAAACCCTTACAAAATATCCATCCTGAGATTTCAAGAACCCACGCACCAACTAATGGTGTGTGGGGAGAAACTCAGTCCACTAGAGCATCCAGCAAGCGAGGGAATCACATTTTAGCAAGCTGGACAAGAAAACATGATAAACACTGCTGATCAAAAAAATGAACAAACAAAACTTAGCTTGTCCTGGATGGACTGGGAGCAAGGTAGTCAGAAGGAATCTGAGTAGCACTGATTACATCGACAGCCGGCAACAAGTGGAAGTAAAACAGAGCTACATAGGAACCTCCCAGAGGATAACGAACCAGCTGATAGCCAGAGACCAGCAGGATAACCAACAAGGCCACCAGGGGGAGCCCAAAGCAGAAGTCACACCATACCACCAGTGACCACAAGAGGGAGCCCGAAAACAGAGTTCACAACAGTACCCCCCCCTTAAGGAGGGGTCACCAAACCCTCATGAAAACCCCCAGGGCGATCAGGATGAGCCACATGGAAGGCACGAACCAAATCGGCCGCATGAACATCAGAGGCGACAACCCAAGAATTATCCTCCTGACCATAGCCCTTCCACTTGACCAAATACTGGAGCCTCCGTCTAGAAACACGAGAATCCAAGATCTTCTCCACCACGTATTCCAATTCTCCCTCAACCAGCACCGGGGCAGGAGGCTCAACCGGAGGAACCACAGGTACCACATACCTCCGCAACAACGAGCGATGGAACACATTATGAATAGCAAATGATGCCGGGAGGTCCAGACGGAATGACACAGGGCCAAGGACTTCCAGAATCTTATAAGGACCGATAAACCGAGGCTTGAACTTATGAGAGGAGACCTTCATAGGAACGAAGCGAGAAGACAACCACACCAAGTCCCCAACGCGAAGTCGGGGACCCACACAGCGACGGCGGTTGGCAAAGAGCTGAGCCTTCTCTTGTGACAATTTCAAATTGTCCACCACATGATTCCAAATCTGATGCAACCTATCCACCACAACATCCACTCCAGGACAGTCAGAAGGCTCCACCTGACCCGAGGAAAAACGAGGATGAAAGCCCGAATTACAAAAAAAAGGAGAAACCAAAGTAGCAGAACTAGCCCGATTATTAAGGGCAAACTCGGCCAACGGTAAAAAAGTAACCCAGTCGTCCTGGTCAGCAGAAACAAAACATCTTAAATAAGTCTCCAAGGTCTGATTAGTTCGCTCGGTTTGGCCATTCGTCTGAGGATGGAAGGCCGACGAAAAAGACAATTCAATGCCCAACTTAGCACAAAAGGTGCGCCAAAATCTAGACACAAACTTTGATCCTCTGTCAGAAACAATGTTCTCAGGAATCCCGTGCAAACGAACCACATTTTGAAAAAACAGTGGAACCAACTCGGAGGAGGAAGGCAACTTAGGCAAGGGCACCAAATGGACCATCTTAGAAAAACGATCACACACCACTCAGATAACAGACATTCTCTGAGAGACAGGGAGATCTGAAATAAAATCCATGGAAATGTGCGTCCAAGGCCTCTTCGGGACAGGCAAAGGTAACAGCAAACCACTTGCACGAGAACAGCAAGGCTTCGCCCGAGCACAAATTCCACAAGACTGCACAAAGGAACGCACATCCCGCGACAAGGAAGGCCACCAAAAAGACCTGGCCACCAAGTCTCTGGTACCAAATATTCCAGGATGGCCCGCCAACACCGAAGAATGAACCTCGGAGATGACTCTGTTGGTCCATCTATCCGGGACAAACAGTCTCTCCTTTGGACAGCGGTCAGGTCTATCCGCCTGAAACTCTTGCAGCACACGTCGCAAATCTGGGGAGATGGCAGACAAAATCACCCCTTCTCTAAGGATACCAGCCGGCTCTGAATCTCCAGGAGTCAGGCACAAAACTCCTAGAAAGAGCATCAGACTTCACATTCTTCGAACCAGGCAGGTACGAGACCATGAAATTAAAACGAGAGAAAAACAACGACCAACGAGCCTGTCTGGGATTCAGCCGCTTGGCCGACTCGAGAAAAATCAAATTCTTGTGGTCAGTCAAGACCACCACACGATGTTTAGCTCCCTCGAGCCAATGTCGCCACTCCTCAAATGCCCACTTCATAGCCAACAGCTCCCGATTACCGACATCATAATTCCGCTCGGCAGGCGAAAACTTTCTTGAAAAGAAAGCACATGGCTTCATCACAGAGCCATCGGGGCTTCTCTGCGACAAAACAGCCCCCGCTCCAATCTCGGAAGCATCAACCTCCACCTGGAAGGGAAGTGAGACATCTGGCTGACATAAGACCGGAGCCGAAGAAAACCGATGCTTCAGCTCCCGAAAGGCCTCCACAGCCGCAGAAGACCAATTAGTCACATCAGAACCCTTCTTGGTCAAATCCGTCAAAGGCTTAACAACGCCAGAAAAATTAGCTATGAAGCGATGGTAAAAATTAGCAAAACCCAAGAACTTCTGAAGACTCTTAACAGATGTAGGCTGCGTCCAGTCATGAATAGCCTGAACCTTGACTGGGTCCATCTCAATAGAAGGAGAAAAAATGAAACCCAAAAAAGAAATCTTCTGGACTCCAAAAAGACATTTTGAGCCCTTCACAAATAAAGCATTGTCACGTAGGACCTGAAAGACCATCCTGACCTGCTTAACATGAGACTCCCAATCATCCGAAAAAACCAGAATATCATCCAGATACACAATCATAAACTTATCCAGATATTCACGGAAGATGTCATGCATAAAGGACTGAAAGACTGAAGGAGCATTAGAAAGTCCAAAAGGCATCACCAAGTACTCAAAATGGCCTTCAGGCGTATTAAATGCAGTTTTCCATTCATCACCCTGTTTTATACGCACAAGGTTATACGCACCACGAAGATCTATCTTGGTGAACCAACTAGACCCCCCTAATGCGAGCAAACAAATCAGTTAACAATGGCAAAGGATACTGAAATTTGACCGTGATTTTATTCAAAAGGCGATAATCAATACAGGGTCTCAGGGAACCATCCTTTTTAGCCACAAAAAAGAATCCTGCACCAAGACGGGCGAATATGTCCCTTCTCTAAAGACTCCTTTATATAACTCCGCATGGCAGCATGCTCCAGCACAGATAAATTGAAAAGTCGTCCCTTAGGAAACTTACTACCAGGAATCAAATTTATAGCACAATCACAGTCCCTATGAGGAGGTAGAGAATTGAGTTTGGGCTCCTCAAATACATCCTGGTAGTCTGACAAAAACGTAGGGACTTCAGAAGGAGTGGACAAAGCAATTGACACCACAGGAGCGTCACCATGAATTCCCTGACAACCCCAACTTGACACCGACATAGCTTTCCAATCCAGGACTGGATTATGAGTCTGCAACCATGGTAGACCCAACACGACGACATCATGCAAATTATGCAGTACAAGAAAGCGAATCACCTCCTGATGAACAGGAGTCATGCACATGGTCACTTGTGTCCAGTACTGAGGTCTATTCGTAGCCAATGGTGTAGAATCAATTCCCCTTAGTGGAATAGGGAATTTTAAAGGCTCCAAATCAAAACCACAGCGCCTGGCAAATGACCAATCCATCAGACTCAGGGCGGCACCTGAATCTACAAAAGCATTAACCGGGTAAGATGACAGGGAACAAATCAGGGTAACAGACAAAATGAACTTAGGCTGTAAAGTACCAATGGTGACAGATTTATCAACCTTTTTTTTGCGCTTAGAGCATGCTGAGATAACATGAGCTGAGTCACCACAGTAAAAGCACAACCCATTTTGCCATCTATAATTTTGCCGTTCACTTCTGGTTAGAATTCTGTCACATTGCATAGATTCAGGTGTCTGTTCAGAAGACACTGCCAAATGGTGCACAGGTTTGCGCTCCCGCAAACGCCGATCAATCTGAATGGCCAGAGTCATTGACTCATTCAGACCTGCAGGCGTAGGAAACCCCACCATGACATTCTTAATGGCTTCAGAAAGACCTTCTCTGAAATTTGCAGCCAGGGCACACTCATTCCACTGAGTAAGCACCGACCATTTCCGAAATTTCTGGCAGTACACCTCTGCTTCATCTTGCCCCTGCGAGAGGGCCAATATCGTTTTTTCAGCCTGGTTCTCAAGATTAGGTTCCTCATAGAGCAATCCAAGGGCTAGAAAAAAATGCATCTACACTAAGCAATGCAGGATCCCCTGGCGCCAATGCGAAGGCCCAATCTTGGGGGTCACCACGCAAAAAGGAAATGATAATCTTAACTTGCTGAACGGCATCACCAGAGGAACGAGGTTTCAAAGAAAGAAACAACTTACAATTGTTCCTAAAATTCAGGAACCTAGATCTATCTCCAGAAAACAACTCCGGAATAGGTATTCTAGGCTCTGACATAGGACTGTGAACAACAAAATCCTGAATACTTTGAACCCTAGCAGCAAGATTATCCAGACTGGAAGCCAAGCTCTGGACATCCATGTCAGCAGCTGAACTCAGAGCCACACCAAGATTAAGAGGAGGAGAGAAGCTAGCCACAGCAGCTAGACACACAGCAACAACAACAACAAAAAATAAAAATAAATAAAATTTCTCAAGGCTTCTTTTCTCCTGCTTCTGCCATGCAATTAACACTTTACAGGCCGGCTGTACTGTTATGATCCTTAGTGGCTGAGGATCACGAATAGACCAGCAAGTGAATAAACTAAGGACAAGCTCTAGGGAGATGGTAACTGGACTGATCGCAAATCTGAACCTATCCAAAACAGCTAGAGGTAGCCGGTGAACGTGCCTAAAATATTTCCTAGACGTCTCGAGCCAGCCTGAGGAACTAGCTACCCCTAAAGAGAAAGAAAGACCTCGCTTGCCTCCAGAGAGATAATCCCCAAAGATATAGAAGCCCCCAACAAATATTAATGGTGAAGTAAGAAGAAGGCACATACGTAGGGATGAAATCAGATTCAGCAAAAGAGGCCCACTAGTACTAGAAAGCAGAAAATAGAGCAGGGGTCTATGCGATCAATAAAAAACCCTTACAAAATATCCATCCTGAGATTTCAAGAACCCATGCACCAACTAATGGTGTGTGGGGAGAAACTCAGTCCACTAGAGCATCCAGCAAGCGAGGGAATCACATTTTAGCAAGCTGGACAAGAAAACAAGATAAACACTGCTGATCAAAAAATGAACAAACAAAACTTAGCTTGTCCTGGATGGACTGGGAGCAAGGTAGTCAGAAGGAATCTGAGTAGCACTGATTACATCGACAGCCGGCAACAAGTGGAAGTAAAACAGAGCTACATAGGAACCTCCCAGAGGATAACGAACCAGCTGATAGCCAGAGACCAGCAGGATAACCAACAAGGCCACCAGGGGGAGCCCAAAGCAGAAGTCACACCATACCACCAGTGACCACAAGAGGGAGCCCGAAAACAGAGTTCACAACAGGCTGACCTGGAAAAGTAGTATTTGCTGAGAAGCACGCACTCTAGGACAGCCACCGCTTTAAGTTTTTTAAAACTGTTCATCTCCACCACCCAGAATGGCAGCATTTCAAAGGCCAGGAATTTTGAAATGCTGTCATTCAGGACGAGTGCTCGTAGTTGTGTAGGGGGTACTTTTTCTTTGTCTCCAGTGTTTGGTTGATGGACAGCTACGCGCTTCCATGGGATAGTGTGGTGATGCTCTGTGGCACTGCTGGTGGTACTGCCATATCTTCTCTTTGCTTTGAGCCAGGTGGCCCTGTTAAATGGGAGCCTTTTGTGATTTTTCAGGTGTGCACTCCACTGCAGCTTGTGCTTTGAATTCAGATGCCTCGTCATGCAGGTGGTCTTCAGGTTCAGAACACTTGTGTCTTGCTTTGGGCTATGATGGCACAGCATGCAAGCCAACTATCTCTTGACTTCAGTATATTGACTAAAGAAATGCAACATCAGGGTGCTCCTTTGAGCTGGCTTTGGTGTGCTCAGTTTGTCGGCTTGGTGGGCAGCAGCAGCCGAAGTACCAGTTAGGGCCTGGCTGCTGTGCTATTGCATCCTCCTTTTTTGCAGTGCAGCTGTGGCAGCATGACCACCTCCTCTTCCTGCGTACTAACACGGATGGCCTTCACTCCAAGTGGGATCTAGGACGTCATCATCCCCCTCTTCATCTTCCAGTCAGTCCTCACAATTTCCCTATTTGACGGTTTGCACACTGGAGAAAGACGCAGCAGTTGGAACAAATGTTTTATCATCATCAGAGATGTGTTGTGGTGGTCCACTGTGTTCACTAGCCCTAACAAGTACTCATGCTCAAACTGAAGAAGTGGTTGGGCATCACTCCACTCAATCTCTTCTACTTTTTGGGCAGGGCCAGATGGATGGAACCTCAGCCAGCGGAATCATCAAAAAGCAAAAGTGGCTCCTGCATGACTTGAGGCCCAAACTGCTTGGCTAATTTGCAATGGAGTGAGGTGGAAGACAGATGCGCAAAGTCCGCAGGTGACAAAAGTTCAGTCGGGTACCAGAACGCGTACTTCCACGGGTCTGCTCATCTCTACTCATCTGTTATATTAGTCTAATTTGCCAACCATAAACGCTACACCTATATTTTGGCCTATTGTTACATTTAGCTTCTTGTAGATGACCTACCTACCCAGTATTTCTTAATACGTCCCTTTAGGCAAAGGTTGAATAAGCGGGGTTGAAAATATTGTCAAAAGTTAAAGTGTTGTACAAAATGGATGGTAAAAGTGTGGGAGCTGCTAGCAAAATCAAATGCAGCACCAGCTGTCCACACAGTAGTTCTACCAAGGCAGGCCACAATTGGCCCCCTTTGCCTCTGGCAAGAATATAGGTGCGGAAAGAGTGAGTGGGTGTTATGCAATATATGGCACATAACTTGTCTCAGTCACAGCAGAATGATGTTACATCTAACAGCAACACCATCAGTTTGAGTCAGTGTTTATTTTACTCAGTTATATAGCACCATTAATTCCACAATGCTTTACGGGCATTACCACTATCCCCAATGGGGCGCTAGATTCCCCATCAGTATGTTTTTGGAATGTAGGAGCAAACCGAGAGAAATCCACAAAAAAAACAGGGAGAGCCTACAAACTCCTTGCAGATGTCCATTGAACTAAGGACCCCAGTGCTGCAAAACAATAGTGCTAACCACTGAACCAGTGTTTTGAACAGGATGGTGTGCCTGTTCATAAATTGCTAAAAGGGATCTTTTTTGGGCTTTTTTATTTAAAAAAAACATGAAATGTCTATCAGTAAGCTTATTAAATAGGTTGCCAAAACAGGTTACCATCTGCTTGCATACTGAGGTGACATAAATATTACTAAGGTTGAGTTCAAATTAAAGAGATTAAAAGGGGTTGTACACAGTGTATGTAAGTGGAGGTGCTGCCCACAACTTACTTAAAGATATGTGTTGTATATACTGCATTGCACTGTTTAAATGTAATTTTATCTGTTTAGTAATTTGCATATACTTAGTTGGGTAATAGATAGACTTAACAGGTCGGATTAGCTTAGAATGGGAGGAGCTATGTGGGAAGACAGAAGACAACTCCCTGATAGAGAGTCAGTTAGAGCCCAGTGTTCGGCAGAGACAGACCTAAGGTCTGACAGTGGGCAGACTGACAAGATATAGAGTGTTGTATGGAAGAGGGAAGATTGCAGGACATCAGATAATATGTCTTAAGAACCAAGGAAATGTGACTGACAGATTTGACGGAGACATATGACTGTTTGAAACCGAGGCCAGGGCGGCCACCTAAACGGTACGTAACTTAACCCAGGGGAAGTAAAAGGCCCGCTTAAAGGGGATTGAAGGAGAAAGAATTGTATCAGCAGGACTTTAGTGAACGTAGTCTACAGTGAAAGGGAACTTAATTGTGTGCATAGAAAGAAAGCAATGGTCACCATATTGGGACTCAAACTGTGTTATGGAGAACAGTGGACTTCCAAGGTTCTAGTAAGGAGCCATACAGATGCACCCCAAGCAGTGGAGTCCTCGTTAGACAGCTGGGAACTGAGAGTAGCTAGCCATAACATTACCCCTAGACACGTGTGGTCCTTTTAGGAGAAGTCTCCCATAACCGTTTGCTAGATTGTCATGAGATGAAAAAGTATGAAGCGCAAGATAATGTATGAAGTGTTATTAAATGTAACTGCCTGCTTAACGCAAGAGAAAACATTGTGAAGAAACATGACTAATATCGCATGTATATACAGGTCTTAGCAAGTTCACATTCAGTAAAAAACAAGTTTAATGTTGGACTTTGGTCTCTCTCAATTCTTTAACATCTATTCCTGGCGACATCATACAGTCTGCAGAGGTGTATGACCCAGATTTTCATGTAGCATGACAGGGTGTGAAAGACGAGTATCTTGTCCATGGCAATCACCCTGCGCCATGTTACAACAGTCTTAGGAGACATCACAGTATTATACACTTTTGTTTTCAGGGCAATTAATTTAGCGCTAGTCAAATGTTTTGGAAAAATCAAGAACCTGGTGAATTTGAATTTCAAAACATTTTATCATCTCTAGGCTACACAAGAACCATGTGCTCTAAAGATTATCTGACACAAAGACCAGGAGATTGAAAAGTTAATACTCCATAACAATAGAAATATAATATTTAATAGTAATAATGACATCATGGTATTACTGCATATATTTTGATAGGACCACATTTTTTCCTCTAAATAATTTATTTCTTTGATTTTTCTATGCAGAAAGTCATATAAATCCCACCCTCAGTCCTATTAGCCCGGAGAACCTTTCACCCACATTAATCCCCAATCACACTGTCCTGAATACTGAAACATCTAAATCTCAAACTGAAGGTTTGTTATGATTGCACAGATCAGAGTTTCCGGGACTGTGTTACATTTATGTACTGATATATACAATCTTGTTCAGAGAACACAACATGGCAGCATTATATGACTGCTCAAAGAAATCCAACTGATGGAGGATCCACTGTCCATTTGCCTGCTGTTTCTGCATCTGCTACACATAGTATTCAAGGTTAGCCAGTTTTCTGTAACAACATCATATACAATAAAAAAAATAACTGTTGGTGATATTTTATGGAATCTGTGTTTTTTATGTTTGACATTTACTACTCAGAGATTACTATTACTACAAGCAAAAACCATGTCACAGCTAAGAGAAAGGAATATATCAGCTCTTTTCTACCCACAACTAAAGACTCTGCTCTTACTCACATTAAGCAAGGTTAGTGATGATGACATGTACAAATCTTAAATGTTAATAGCTGAATTGGGGAGATATAGCTTGTAAAGTACAGGTTATAATTTACACTATGTCCTAGGGGGCGTTACCAGAGACTTTTCTCTGTGGATGTGTGCTTTTTGCTCTGCATGGCAATGACCAATCATAATCAGCTTCTTTCAGCTTCATCTCACAGTGTAGGGCGAGGCAATACAGAACTCAGCATTGAGAGGCATATTTGATGATGAGTTTGTAGTTAGACTTAGCTCTGCTGTGGTTATCCTCCTCCCACACTTACTGCCATGAGATGATAGCTGAAAGTGTATGTAAGCACACTCAGCACTACTTTACTGCTAGCAAGAATAATTACTTTGCATTGAGACCAGTGAGGAGAACTGGCTGTTTGTCATTACATGTTTCAAACAGGAAAAATAATGTTCTAAGTTATTATGTGGGGTATGATCTTTTTTTTCCCAAATATGGTCCTATCACCTTTAGATTGGCCAATGTCAATCAGGGTCCAAAGTACATGCCCAGAGTAATACCCTCTCAGACTTAGCATGTAAACATTAGGTTATCATTTATACTAATATCTCCTCATTGCCAGAGAAATTAAGAAATAAAAACTGTTTTCCTACAGCTCTGCAGTCACTATTCTATGATGTGGCCAGTTTAACATGGTCAAACTGGTGAAAGGTCCTCTTTAACCCCTTCATGACCTTGGGATTTTCTGTTTTTCCGTGCTCGTTTTTCGCTCCCCTCCCAGAACCATAACTTTTTTATTTTTCCGTCAATATGGCCATGTGAAGGCTTATTTTTTGCAGGACGAGTTGTACTTTTGAACGACATCATTAGTTTTGCCATTACATCTATTAGAAAATGGGAAAAAAATTACAAGTGCGGTGAAATTGTAAAAAAAGTGCAATCCCATGCGTGTTTTTTGTTTGGCTTTTTTGCTAGGTTCACTAAATGCTAAAATTGACCTGCCATTATTATTTTCCAGTTCATTACAAGCTCATAGACACCAAACATGTCTAGGTTATTTTTTATCTAAGTGGTGAAAAAAAATTCCAAACTTTGCTAAAAAAAAATTGCGCCATTTTCCGATACCCGTAGCGTCTCCATTTTTCGTGATCTGGGGTCAGGTGAGGGCTTATTTTTTGCGTGCCAAGTTGACGTTTTTAGTGATACCATTTTGGTGCAGATATGTTCTTTTGATCGACCGTTATTGCATTTTAACGCAATGTCGCGGCGAACAAAAAAACATAATTCTGGAGTTTTGAATTTTTTTCTCGCTACGCCGTTAAGCGATCAGGTTAATCCTTTTTTTTAGTTGATAGATCGGGCGATTCTGAACGCGGCGATACCAAATATGTGTAGGTTTGATTTTTTTTTTATTGTTTTATTTTGAATGGGGCGAAAAGGGGGGTGATTTAAATTTTTATATTTTTTTATTTATTTCATATTTTTTTATACTTTTTTTTTTACTTTTGCCAAGCTTCAATAGCCTCCGTGGGAGGCTAGAAGCTGGCATAGCCTTATCGGCTCTGCTACACAGCAGCGATCATCAGATCGCTCCTATGTATCTTAATTACAGGCTTGCTATGTCTCAAGGAGACCTCTGGTTGCTATGCCGATGCATCGCTGACCCCCGATCATGTGACGGGGTCGGCAATGAGCGCATTTCCGGCCGCACAACCGGAAGCGGTAGTTAAATGCCGCTGTCAGCGTTTGACAGCAGCATTTAACTAGTTAATAGCGGCGGGTGGATCGCGATTCCACTCGCCGCCATTGCGCGCACATGTCAGCTGTTCAAAACAGCTGACATGTCGCGGCTTTGATGTGGGCTCTGCGCCGGAGCCCACATCAAAGCAGGGGATCTGACCTCGGATGTACTATCCCAACCGAGGTCAGAAAGGGGTTAAATGAAAGCTGTCAGCTGATTCATGTGACCCAAACCATATGCGATTTTCATGCTACTAGTCATGTGCCGACTATCCTCTGTTCCTGCCTCTCTCAATGTTCAATGAAAAACTTCAGCCAACTGCTTCAGTGAGAGAAGCAAGAAGAGAAGCTGGCTGGCATGTAACCGTAGTATGAAAATCGCTTATTAGTGGTTACATGTTGACTGTTATACCTGGCAACCAGAGCCAAATCCACATAGTGAGTATATTACACATTGTAAGAATTTGGCATGCTATACTGAAGTGCTTGCCAGAAATGTTTTCTGGCCCGGAAAACACTTTCATCTATATTCCCTTGCCAGATATCTTAAACATACTGTAGGTCTCCAACTTCATATGAACAGAGGATTTTCCAAGATTATTTTGTTTGGCCAATAGGCTTGTAGACTAGTGATGAGCAAGCACTAAAATGCTTGGATGCTTGTTACTTGAACCAACCAAGCAATTCCTAATAGTCGGATGCTTGTTTCGAGTAATAAGTGAAAAGGGGATCAATGGGAAATCCGAGCATTTTTCCGGCAGACCCTACAAGGAGGTCTGGAGGGCAGTGAAAATTTTGACATAGATGGAAAAAGTGCTGAATCGAAGGAGAACAGGAAGGGGAAGATACCTGGAAGCATCTCTAACTCCTAGATCGCTGCTGAGAACAATGGTGTCACATTTCTCCACTTTAAGGACTAACAAAACATTTAAAATCGAAGAGAAATTTGAGTTTACAGGAAAAAAAGTTAAGAAACATTCTTTCCTGTATATTGACTTGCATGTAAGACAAAATGGTAAAAAATAACAATTTTAAATTAAAAATCAAATCAAATTGTCATATATATTCTGTTCAAAATGATATTGCTTTTTTATTTCCTGAAGAAGTGGGTCACACTTTGAAACGCGTAGAAAAAATAAAGAAACGGTTTATTTTATATTCTCAGGTGTTTTCTTCACCAGCTAGCAGAGCGGATATGAACCACAAACTTTTCACATTTTTATGCTTTTTTGCTGATTTCCATCAGTGGATCTGCAGTATCCATATTATCCTGCATTAGGTCAACATATATTGATATGATTCCTGATATTTATCCAGCAGACAAGACCTTATTTTTTAACCCCTTTACCCCCAAGTGTTGTTTGCACGTTAATGACCGGGACAATTTTTACAATTTTGACCAGTGTCCCTTTATGAGGTTATAACTCTGGAACGCTTCAACGGATCCCAGTGATTTTGACACTGTTTTCTCGTGTCATATTGTACTTCATGACAGTTGTAAAATTTCTTTGATATTACCTGCATTTATTTGTGAAAAAACAGAAATTTGGCGAAAATTTTGAAAATTTTGTAATTTTCCAAATTTGAATTTTTATGCCCTTAAATCACAGAGGTATGTCACACAAAATACTTAATAAGTAACATTTCCACATGTCTACTTTACATCAGCACAATTTTGGAACCAACATTTTTTTTTGTTAGGGAGTTATAAGGGTTAAAAGTTGACCAGCAATTTCTCATTTTTACAACACCATTTTTTTTTTAGGGACCACATCACATTTGAAGTCACTTCGAGGGGTCTATATGATAGAAAATACCCAAGTGTGACTCCATTCTAAAAATTGCACCCCCCAAGGTGCTCAAACCCACATTCAAGAAGTTTATTAACCCTTCAGGTGTTTTACAGGAATTTTTGGAATGTTTTAAAAAAAAAATGAACATTTAACTTTTTTTCACAAAAAATTTAATTTAGCTCCAATTTGTTTTATTTTACCAAGAGTAACAGGAGAAATTGGACCCCGAGGGTTGTTGTACAATTTGTTCTGAGTATGCTGATACCCCATATGTGGGGGCGCATGGCAGAGCTCAGAAGGGAAGGAGCGCCATTTGACTTTTCAATGCAAAATTGACTGGAAATGAGATAGGACGCCATGTCGCGTTTGGAGAGCCCCTGATGTGCCTAAACATTGAAACCCCCCACAAGTGACACCATTTTGGAAAGTAGACCCCCTAAGGAACTTATGCAGATGTGTGGTGAGCACTTTGAACCCCCAAGTGTTTCACTACAGTTTATAACGCAGTGAAGTGAAAATAAAAAATATTTTTTTTTTCCACAAAAATTATTTCTTAGCCCCCAGTTTTGTATTTTCCCAAAGGTAACAGGAGAAACTGGACCCCAAAAGTTGTTGTCCAATTTGTCTAGAGTACGCTGATACCCCATAAGTGGGAGAAAACTACTGTTTGGGCGCATGGCAGAGCTTGGAAGGGAAGGAGCACTGTTTGGAATGCAGACTTAGATTGAATGGTCTGCAGGCATCACATTGCGTTTGCAGAGCCCCTGATGTACCTAAACAGTAGAAACTCCCCACAAGTGACCCCATATTGGAAACTAGACCCCCCAAGGAACTTATCTAGATGTGTTGTGAGAACTTTGAACCCCCAAGTGTTTCACTGCAGTTTATAACGCAGAGCTGAGAAAATAAAAAATATTTTTTTTTCCACACAAATTATTTTGTAGCCCCCAGTTTTGTATTTTCCTAAGGGTAACAGGAAAAATTAGTCCCCAAAAGTTGTTGTCCAATTTGCCCTGAGTACGCTGATACCCCATATGTGGGGGGGAACCACTGTTTGGGCGCATGGCAGAGCTCGGAAGGAAAGGAGCGCCGTTTGGAATGCAGACTTAGATGGATTGGTCTGCAGGCGTCAGGTTGCATTTGCAGAGCCCCTGATGTACCTAAACAGTTGAACCCCCCCCACAAATGACCCCATATTGGAAACTAGACCCCTGTTGTGAATTAGACTTTTTTGGCTCCCTCTTGTGGTCACTGGTGATATGACTCTGGGATTGTCTTTCTCAGTTTGGCACCCACCTGGGTCGTTAGTCCAGGGGTGTTGCTATATAAGCTTCCTGGATTCTCAGTCCAGTGCCTGGCATTGTTGTAATCAGATCCTTTCTGTTTGCTCCTGTCTGCTGGTCCTGATTCTTGCAAAATTAAGCTAAGTCGTGCTTCCTTGTTTTTTGGTTATTTGTATGGCTCTTATTTTCTGTCCAGCTTGTACTAAATGTGATTCCTGATTTTGCTGGAAGCTCTAGGGGGCTGGTATTCTCCCCCTGGGCCGTTAGATGGTTCGGGGGTTCTTGAATATCCAGCGTGGAAATTTTGATAGGGTTTTTGCTGACCGTATAAGTCATCTTACTATATTCTGCTATTAGTCAGTGGGCCTCTCTTTGCTAAATATCTAGTTCATTCTTACGTTTGTCTTTTCTCCTTACCTCACCGTTTTTATTTGTGGGGGGCTTGTATCCAACTTTTGGGTCTTTTCTCTGGAGGCAAGAAAGGTCTATCTTTTCCCTTCTAGGGTTAGTTAGTTCTCCGGCTGGCGCGAGACGTCTAGAACCAACGTAGGCACGTTCCCCGGCTGCTGCTATTTGTGGTGCTAGGATTAGATATACGGTTAGCCCAGTTACCACTGCCCTATGAGCTGGTTTTTTATGTTTGCAGACTTGGTATGTACTTTTGAGACCCTCTGCCATTGGGGTCATAACAGTATGCCAGGCCAAAGTTGAATGTTTAATGCATTGCAGAAGTGGGATAATAAGAAAGGAAATTCTGAGGTTTTTTTTTTTTTTTTTCCTCTCTTTGTTCCTCCCCTTTACCTCTGAGTGGCTTGTGCTTGCTGCAGACATGAATGTCCAGGCCTTGATTACAAGTGTGGATCAGCTTGCTGCTCGTGTGCAGGGCATACAAGATTTTGTTACCAGTAGTCCAATGTCTGAACCTAAAATACCTATTCCTGAACTGTTCTCTGGAGACCGATTCAAGTTTAGGAATTTCAGGAATAATTGTAAATTGTTTCTATCTCTGAGACCCCGTTCATCTGGAGACTCAGCTCAGCAAGTTAAAATTGTTATCTCTTTCTTACGGGGCGACCCTCAGGATTGGGCCTTCTCGCTAGCGCCAGGAGATCCGGCATTGGCAAATATTGATGCGTTTTTTCTGGCGCTCGGATTGCTTTACGAGGAACCCAATCTTGAAATTCAGGCAGAAAAAGCCTTGCTGGCTATTTCTCAGGGCCAGGATGAAGCTGAAGTGTATTGCCAAAAATTTCGGAAATGGTCCGTGCTTACTCAGTGGAATGAGTGTGCTCTGGCCGCAAATTTCAGAAATGGCCTTTCTGAAGCCATTAAGAATGTGATGGTGGGTTTCTCCATTCCTACAAGTCTGAATGATTCCATGGCGCTGGCTATTCAAATTGACCGGCGTTTGCGGGAGCGCAAAACTGCTAATCCTCTGGTGGTGTTGTCTGAACAAACACCTGATTTAATGCAATGTGATAGAATTCAGACTAGAAATGAATGGAAAAATCATAGACGTCAGAATGGGTTGTGTTTTTACTGTGGTGATTCTACACATGTTATATCAGCATGCTCTAAACGCCTAACAAGGGTTGTTAGCCCTGTCGCCATTGGTAATTTGCAACCTAAATTTATTTTGTCTGTGACTTTAATTTGCTCATTGTCTTCCTACCCTGTTATGGCGTTTGTGGATTCAGGTGCTGCCCTGAGTCTTATGGATCTGTCATTTGCCAAGCGCTGTGGTTTTGTTCTTGAGCCTTTGGTAAATCCTATCCCTCTTAGAGGTATTGATGCTACGCCATTGGCGGAAAATAAACCGCAGTTTTGGACACAGGTAACCATGTGCATGACTCCTGAACATCGGGAGGTGATTCGTTTTCTTGTTCTGCATAAAATGCATGATTTGGTCGTTTTGGGTCTGCAATGGTTACAGACCCATAATCCAGTCTTGGATTGGAAGGCAATGTCTGTGTCAAGTTGGGGCTGTCAGGGAATTCATGGTGATTCCCTGCCAGTGTCTATTGCTTCCTCTACTCCTTCGGAAGTTCCTGAGTATTTGTCTGATTATCAGGATGTATTCAGCGAGTCCAGGTCCAGTGCTCTGCCTCCTCATAGGGACTGTGACTGCGCCATAGATTTGATTCCAGGTAGTAAATTTCCTAAGGGAAGACTAATTAATCTGTCTGTACCTGAGCATACCGCAATGCGTTCGTATATCAAGGAGTCTCTGGAGAAGGGGCATATCCGTCCATCCTCTTCCCCTCTTGGTGCGGGATTCTTTTTTGTGGCCAAGAAGGACGGATCTTTGAGACCTTGTATTGACTATCGGCTTCTGAATAAAATCACTGTTAAATTTCAGTATCCTTTGCCTCTGTTGTCGGACTTGTTTGCCCGGATTAAAGGTGCCAAGTGGTTCACCAAGATAGATCTTCGTGGTGCGTACAACCTTGTGCGCATTAAGCAGGGAGATGAATGGAAAACTGCATTTAATACGCCCGAAGGTCATTTTGAGTACTTGGTGATGCCTCTTGGGCTCTCTAATGCTCCTTCAGTGTTTCAGTCCTTTATGCATGATATTTTCCGGAAGTATCTGGATAAATTTATTACATAGTTACATAGTTATTGAGGTTGAAGGAAGACTTTAAGTCCATCTAGTTCAACCCATAGCCTAACCTAACATGCCCTAACATGTTGATCCAGAGGAAGGCAAAAAAAACCCATGTGGCAAGGAGTAACTCCACCATGGGGAAAAAAATTCCTTCCCGACTCCACATACGGCAATCAGACTAGTTCCCTGGATCAACGCCTTATCAAGGAATCTAGTGTATATACCCTGTAATATTATACTTTTCCAGAAAGGTATCCAGTCCCCTCTTAAATTTAATTAATGAATCACTCATTACAACATCATACGGCAGAGAGTTCCATAGTCTCACTGCTCTTACAGTAAAGAATCCGCGTCTGTTATTATGCTTAAACCTTCTTTCCTCCAGACGTAGAGGATGCCCCCTTGTCCCTGTCTCAGGTCTATGATTAAAAAGATCATCAGAAAGGTCTTTGTACTGTCCCCTCATATATTTATACATTAAAATAAGATCACCCCTTAGTCTTCGTTTTTCCAAACTAAATAGCCCCAAGTGTAATAACCTATCTTGGTATTGCAGACCCCCCAGTCCTCTAATAACCTTGGTCGCTCTTCTCTGCACCCGCTCTAGTTCAGCTATGTCTTTCTTATACACCGGAGACCAGAACTGTGCACAGTATTCTAAATTCTAAATTTATGATTGTTTATCTGGATGATATTCTGTTTTTTTCTGATGATTGGGACTCGCATGTAGAGCAGGTCAGGATGGTATTTCAGGTTTTGCGTGAGCATGCTTTGTTTGTTAAGGGCTCAAAGTGTCTCTTTGGAGTACAGAAGGTTCCCTTTTTGGGGTTTATTTTTTCCCCTTCTGCGGTGGAGATGGACCCAGTCAAGGTCCGAGCTATTCATGATTGGACTCAGCCCACGTCAGTTAAAAGTCTTCAGAAGTTCTTGGGTTTTGCTAACTTCTACCGTCGTTTTATCGCTAATTTTTCTAGCGTTGTTAAACCTTTGACGGATATGACCAAGAAAGGTTCTGATGTTGCTAACTGGGCTCCTGCAGCCATGGAAGCTTTCCAAGAGTTGAAGCGCCGGTTTACTTCGGCGCCTGTTTTGTGCCAGCCTGATGTCTCACTGCCCTTTCAGGTTGAAGTGGATGCTTCTGAGATTGGGGCAGGGGCCGTTTTGTCGCAGAGAGGCCCTGGTTGCTCTGTAATGAGACCATGTGCCTTTTTCTCTAGGAAGTTTTCGCCTGCTGAGCGGAATTATGATGTTGGCAATCGGGAGTTGTTGGCCATGAAGTGGGCATTTGAGGAGTGGCGTCATTGGCTCGAGGGTGCTAAGCATCGTGTGGTGGTCTTGACTGATCACAAAAATCTGATGTATCTTGAGTCTGCTAAACGCCTGAATCCTAGACAGGCCCGCTGGTCATTGTTTTTCTCCCGTTTTGACTTTGTGGTCTCGTATTTACCAGGTTCAAAGAATGTGAAGGCTGATGCTCTTTCAAGGAGCTTTGTGCCTGACTCTCCTGGAGTCGTAGAACCAGTTGGTATTCTTAAAGAGGGAGTTATCTTGTCAGCCATTTCTCCGGATTTGCGACGTGTGTTGCAGAGATTTCAGGCTGGTAGACCTGACTCTTGTCCACCTGACAGACTGTTTGTTCCTGATAAGTGGACCAGCAGAGTCATTTCCGAGGTTCATTCCTCGGTGTTGGCAGGGCATCCGGGAATTTTTGGCACCAGAGATCTGGTGGCTAGGTCCTTTTGGTGGCCTTCCTTGTCACGGGATGTGCGGTCATTTGTGCAGTCCTGTGGGACTTGTGCTCGAGCTAAGCCTTGCTGTTCTCGTGCCAGCGGGTTGCTCTTGCCCTTGCCTGTCCCGAAGAGGCCTTGGACACACATTTCCATGGATTTCATTTCAGATCTTCCGGTGTCTCAGGGCATGTCTGTCATCTGGGTGGTATGTGATCGCTTTTCCAAGATGGTCCATTTGGTATCTTTGCCTAAGCTGCCTTCCTCTTCCGATCTGGTTCCTTTGTTCTTTCAGAATGTGGTTCGTTTACACGGCATTCCTGAGAATATTGTGTCTGACAGAGGATCCCAGTTTGTTTCCAGGTTCTGGCGATCCTTTTGTGCTAAGATGGGCATTGATTTGTCGTTTTCGTCTGCCTTTCATCCTCAGACTAATGGACAAACGGAGCGAACTAATCAGACTCTGGAGGCTTATTTGAGGTGTTTTGTTTCTGCAGATCAGGATGATTGGGTGACCTTCTTGCCGTTGGCTCAGTTTGCCCTTAATAATCGGGCTAGTTCCGCTACTTTGGTTTCGCCTTTTTTTTGCAACTCTGGTTTCCATCCCCGTTTTTCCTCGGGACATGTGGAGCCTTCTGACTGTCCTGGGGTAGATTCCGTGGTGGATAGGTTGCAGCAGATCTGGAATCATGTGGTGGACAACTTGAAGTTGTCACAGGAGAAGGCTCAGCGTTTTGCCAACCGCCGCCGCGGTGTGGGTCCCCGACTTCGTGTTGGGGATTTGGTATGGCTGTCTTCTCGATTTGTTCCTATGAAGGTCTCCTCTCCTAAATTTAAGCCTCGCTTCATCGGTCCTTACAAGATATTGGAAATCCTTAATCCTGTGTCCTTTCGCTTGGATCTTCCGGTGTCGTTTGCCATTCACAACGTGTTCCATAGGTCTTTGTTGCGGCGGTACGTTGTACCTGTGGTTCCTTCTGTTGAGCCTCCTGCTCCGGTCTTGGTTGAGGGCGAGTTGGAGTACGTGGTGGAGAAGATCTTGGATTCTCGTCTCTCCAGGCGGAGGCTTCAGTATCTGGTCAAGTGGAAGGGCTATGGTCAGGAGGATAATTCCTGGGTGGTTGCCTCTGATGTGCATGCGGCCGACTTAGTTCGTGCCTTTCACGCTGCTCATCCTGATCGCCCTGGTGGTCTTGGTGAGGGTTCGGTGACCCCTCCTTAAAGGGGGGGTACTGTTGTGAATTAGACTTTTTTGGCTCCCTCTTGTGGTCACTGGTGATATGACTCTGGGATTGTCTTTCTCAGTTTGGCACCCACCTGGGTCGTTAGTCCAGGGGTGTTGCTATATAAGCTTCCTGGATTCTCAGTCCAGTGCCTGGCATCGTTGTAATCAGATCCTTTCTGTTTGCTCCTGTCTGCTGGTCCTGATTCTTGCAAAATTAAGCTAAGTCGTGCTTCCTTGTTTTTTGGTTATTTGTATGGCTCTTATTTTCTGTCCAGCTTGTACTAAATGTGATTCCTGATTTTGCTGGAAGCTCTAGGGGGCTGGTATTCTCCCCCCGGGCCATTAGATGGTTCGGGGGTTCTTGAATATCCAGCGTGGAAATTTTGATAGGGTTTTTGCTGACCGTATAAGTCATCTTACTATATTCTGCTATTAGTCAGTGGGCCTCTCTTTGCTAAATATCTAGTTCATTCTTACGTTTGTCTTTTCTCCTTACCTCACCGTTTTTATTTGTGGGGGGCTTGTATCCAACTTTTGGGTCTTTTCTCTGGAGGCAAGAAAGGTCTATCTTTTCCCTTCTAGGGTTAGTTAGTTCTCCGGCTGGCGCGAGACGTCTAGAACCAACGTAGGCACGTTCCCCGGCTGCTGCTATTTGTGGTGCTAGGATTAGATATACGGTTAGCCCAGTTACCACTGCCCTATGAGCTGGTTTTTTATGTTTGCAGACTTGGTATGTACTTTTGAGACCCTCTGCCATTGGGGTCATAACAGACCCCCCAAGGAACTTATCTAGAAGTGTTGTGAGAACTTTGAACCCCCAAGTGTTTCACTACAGTTTATAACAAAGAGCCGTGAAAATAAAAAATCTTTTTTTTCCACACAAATGCCCCCCGTTTTGTATTTTCCCAAGGGTAACAGGAGACATTGGACCCCAAAAGTAGTTGTCTAATTTGTTCTAAGTACGCTGATACCCAATATGTTGGGGTAAACCCCTGTTTGGGCGCACGGGAGAGCTCGGAAGGAGCACTGTTTTACTTTTTCAACGCAGAATTGGCTGGAATTGAGATCGGACGCCATGTTGCCTTTGGAGAGCCCCTGATGTGCCTAAACAGTGGAAACCCCCCAATTCTAACTGAAACCCTATCCCAAACACACCCCTAACCCCAATCCCAATCCTAACCACTCACCTAACCCTAATCCCAACCCTAATCCCAACTGTAAATGTAATCCAAACCCTAACTTTAGCCCCAACACTAACCCTAACTTTAGCCCCAACCCTAACCCTAACTTTAGCACCAACCCTAACCCTAACTTTAGCCCCAACCCTAACCCTAACTTTAGCTCCAACCCTAACCCCAACCTTAACCCTAACTGTAGCCCTAACCCTAAACTTTAGCCCAACCCTAACCCTAACTTTAGCCACAACCCTAACCCTAACTTTAGCCCCAACCCTAACTCTAACCCTAATGGGAAAATGGAAATAAATACATTTTTTTAAAATTTTATTATTTTTCTCTAACTAAGGGGGTGATGATGGGGGGTTTTGATTTACTTTTATAGCGGGTTTTTTAGCGGATTTTTATGATTGGCAGCCGTCAAACACTAAAAGATGCTTTTTATTGCAAAAAATTGATTTTGCGTCTCCACATTTTGAGAGCTATAATTTTTCCATATTTTGGTAAACAGAGTCATGTGAGGTCTTGTTTTTTGCGGGACGAGTTGACTTTTTTTGTACCATTTTCGGGCACGTGACATTTTTTGATCGCTTTTTATTCTGATTTTTGTGAGGTAGAATGAACAAAAACCAGCTATTCATGAATTTCTTTGGGGGGGGGGCGCTTATACCGTTCCGCGTTTGGTAAAATTGATAAAGCAGTTTTATTCTTTGGGTCAGAACGATTACAGCGATACCTCATTTATATCATTTTTTTATGTTTCTGCGCTTTTATACGATAAAAACTATTTTATATAAAAAATAATTTTTTTTGCATTGCTTTATTCTGAGAACTATAACTTTTTAATTTTTTCGTTGGTGATGCTGTATGGCAGGTGTTTTTTTTGCGGGACAAGATGACGTTTTCAGCGGTACCATGGATATTTATATCTGTTTTTTTGATCACGTGTTATTCCACTTTTTGTTTGGCGGTATGATAATAAAGTGTCGTTTTGTGCCTGTGTTTTTTTTTCTTTTTAACGGTGTTCACTGAAGGGGTTAACTAGTGGGACAGTTTTATAGGTCGGGTCGTTACGGACGCTGTGATACTAAATATGTGTACTTTTTTTTTACACATGTAAATGTTGTTTTTTTTTTACTTTTTTACATTGCCCCGGGGGGACATCACTATATATGATCAGATCGCTGATCTGACACTTTGCAGGCGTTGAAAGCCACCTCCCTGCAGGACCCGGAAGGCCCCCCCGTGGCCATTTTGGATCCGGACCTGCAGGGAGGAGGAGGTAGGAGACCCTCGGAGCAACGCGATCACATCCCGTTGCTCCGAGGGTCTCAGGGAAGCATGCAGGGAGCAGCATTCTGGGGGTTAATGTGCCAGGAGCAGTCCGTGACCGCTCCTGGCACATAGTGCCGGATGTCAGCTGTGATAGTCAGCTGACACCCGGCCGCGAACGGCCGCGCTCCCCCCGTGAGCACGGCTGATCATGCTGGACGTACTATTCCATCCATGGGAAGTAGGGCCCACCCCACATGGACGGAATAGTACATCCAAAGGTAGAAAGGGGTTAACTATTCTTTCTCCTCAGCTTTTTTGCAATTTCAAATTACCATGTAGTGGTACTTCTAGACTCATAAAGACTAAGTGTAAAGCCTGCCGAAAAAATACAAGCAGGTTATCCATACACTTTTGAAGGCAACAACTGGGGAGCCTTATTAAAATATTGTAAATAAAGTGTAGTTGTGGTACTCCTACACTCATAAAAGCTCTGCACACATCCATAGACCCTTGAATACAACAACTAGAAGGCCTCATTCAAATATTAAAGGGAACCTTTCACCCCCAAAATCGATGGTGAGGTAAGCTCACCATCATCAGGGGCTTATCTACAGCATTCTGTAATGCTGTAGATAAGCACCCAATGTTACCTGAAAGAGGAGAAAAAGAGGTTAAATTATACTCACCCAGGGGCGGTCCCGCTGCGGTCCAGTCAAATGGGTGTCTCAGGTCCGCTCTGGCGCCTCCTATCTTCATTCCATGACGTCCTCTTCTGTTCTTCACGCTGCGGCTGCGGCGCAGGCGTACTTTGTCTGCCCTGTTGAGGGCAGAGCAAAGTACTGCAGTGCGCAGGCACCAGGCCTCTCTGATCTTTACGGCGCCTGCGCATTGTAGTACTTTTCTCTGCCCTCAACAGGGCAGACAAAGTACGCCTGCATCGGAGCCGCGGCGTGAAGACCAGAAGAGGACGTCATGGAATGAAGATGGGAGGCGCTGTACCGGACCTGAGACGCCCATTGGAGCGGGACCGCCCCTGGGTGGGTATAATCTAACGTCTTTTTCTCCTCTTTTAGGTAACATCAGCGGCTTATCTACAGCATTACAGAATGCTGTAGATAAGCCCCTGATGACCGCGAGCTTACCTCACCATCGATTTTGGGGGTGACAGGTTCCCTTTAAAGATTAAAAACACTTTATGTGATGTTGTCATCTGGTGATGTGGAAAAGTCGGAGCTAATCCTGGTTTTGTTTATTTTTAATAGAGTGGGTCTGTCAGCATTTTCTGTTGCCAGGCAAAGGAGCCTGTCTTTTATGATCCGTGGCGGCACTAAAAGCCCTCTCAGACAAGACACAAGGTATAGAGGGACAGCTCATGCCATGGTTCAGGTTTGAAACCCAATAGTTGAAGATTGCAGAGAAATTAGGGAGTACGCTAGTTAGGTCGGCCAGGAATTGCTTGACCATCTTTATAAACTTTTCCGTCCTTGTCAAATAATCCCCGGTCATCAGGACATCAACGCTGGGAGGGTGTAATAAAGTTGGCCTAAGCCTTCGACAGTATACCCCTGCCTCTGCTGTACCTGGTATATGTCTCCATTGCCTCTCCTCTTTGGTTGGGAGAAGGAAGCTTGCCCCTGCTGCTAGTGGAGCGCCCCCACATAAGGGCAATGGGGTACTCGGTACCGGGTCCTTCAGTTCCCGACGGGGATTGTTGTGAATTCTGCTCTTGGGTTCCCTCCGGTGGTTGTTGATAGTAATGCAGTTGTCCCTGGGTTGCAATCCTGGGCAGGTGTCCCTGCTGATTGCAGCTCTGTCTGGGATATTTAGGTGTGCAGGATTCATTAGCCCTTGCCAGTTGTCCATTGTTCTTGGAGGTTTTGCATCTCTGTCTGGTTCCTCCTGCCCTGCTGCCAAATCAGCAAAGATAAGTGTCTGGTTTTTGTTTCTACAGCACACATGCTGTGTGCTTTACAATTCAGTGCTATTCATGATTTTTTCTTGTCCAGCTTAGACTGTGTTTGGATATTTTCAGTCAAGTTGGATTCTCAGGAGAAGCAGATATACACTCCATGTCTTTAGTTAGATGGTGGAATTTTTGTATTATCTGCTGTGGATATTTTTAGGGTTTTAATACTGACCGCTTAGTATTCTGTCCTATCCTTTCCTATTTAGCTAGCGTGGCCTCTTTTGCTAAATCCTGATTTCTGCCTGCGTGTGTCTTTTCCTCTAATACTCACAGTCAATATTTGTGGGGGGCTGCCTATCCTTTGGGGTTCTGCTCTGAGGCAAGATAGAATTCCCATTTCCATCTATAGGGGTATTTAGTCCTCCAGCTGTGTCAAGGTGTCTAGGATGTTAGGTACACCCCACGGCTACTTCTAGTTGCGGTGTCAGTTTAGGGTTTGCGGTCAGTACAGGTTCCACCTACTCCTGAGAAAGTCCCATGCGGCTCCAAGGTCACCAGATCATAACAGTACAACTGGCCAGCAATGAGTTAAATGCATCTCAGAGGAAGGGAAGAAAGGTGTTGAGCCATTTTTTTTTCTGTAGCCTGCTTTGTCTTTTCTTCCCTCTTTTTCTCTGGGTGACTGAGGAGTCTTGTGCTAGCATGGATGTTCAGGGATTAGCTTCTCGTGTAGACCAGCTTGCTGCTAGGGTACAGAGTATTTCTGATTATATTGTTCAGACTCCAGTTTTAGAGCCATTTCCATCTATAGGGGTATTTAGTCCTCCGGCTGTGTCGAGGTGTCTAGGATGTGTTAGGTACACCCCACGGCTACTTCTAGTTGCAGTGTCAGTTTAGGGTTTGCGGTCAGTACAGGTTCCACCTACTCCTGAGAAAGTCCCACGCGGCTCCAAGGTCACCAGATCATAACAGGGGATGTCACGGTGGCCCGACCCGGCCCGTGGCCCTATGAGGGGCGCCCAAATAAATGGGAATAAAGTTTGTAGAATGGTGATGTTCGTGACGCCACCTGTGGTGTTCAGTCAGGGCGACCGACGCTGCTTAGGGGTCCGCTGGGGTGATGGAATGGCAGCTAGATGGTATACCTTCCCACAGGTGAAGTATGTCCCCAGGGCTTCCCAGATGTGTAGGTGGTGATGGTGGACGTTGTAAGGCGCAGTGAATAACGAGGACACAAAGGTTGCAGTCTCTTTACCTTTTACTGAAGACTTCAGAGTCCGCAGTCCAGAGTACTGTTCACAGGGCTGGCTGAGTCCGGCCGGTCTGAAGGCACATCCAGAGTTCCCTTATCCAGGTGGAAATCAGTAGCCTTCTTACTAGCGCCTGTGTGTTGTAGTACCTCCCTGCTGAGCACCACGGGATAGTCCTCACAACCTTTGTAGATGTTACTGATGTTATTTCTCTCTGTCCCCTAGATGGTATAGATAGGACAAACCCGTATGACGGGGTAGGCCTGGAGTTATTTTATAGGGACCCTATTGATGCCCCTCTCCCACAATTGCCTCCGTTGTCTGCTTAGGTATTTAGGTCGGGCAGCCAACTTGGAATCGACTGTCCTGCCGTCTCTGAAGTAATTCGTAGAGTCAATTACTCCCTCGGTGTTCCAGCCACCGGCTACGCGCTTCAGAAGAATGTTGCCGATCTTAAGGCAAGACTCCTCCCGGTATTATCTCCTTTTGCTGTGACTCCATTTCTCACTCTCCACAATATACTTCGCTTCGTGTCCTTTGTTAGGATGCTGCCGCAAGGGGTGCAGGCGCAGCTCCGTAACGATCTATCTCTTGCTGGGCCTCTGTGAGGATCCCACCCCTGGCAGGAGCCCTCTGTCTGCAGCTCAGATGTTCCTCCTTCTCCCCCTGTCTGCCTGACAGGTCTTGTCCGGGCCTCACCCAGGTAGCTTCTCTCTCACTAGATGTTCCCTGGGCCGAGCCCAGCTTGCTTCTGCCTGACTTCCAATCCAACCCACCAGTTTTACCCGTATGTGAGGAGTGGCCTAGTAAATAGCACCTTTGCTCCCCCTGGTGGACTGGAATGTGAAGTGTAGTGTGTGTCTTGTGATACCTGGAAAGATGAACTCCTTTAGTACCATCAGACGTAACATCACTCCCCCTAGTGGAAGAGCGACATTACTGCAACGACCAGGACTCTGGGGCGCTGCACTGGCATTGTCTGATCTGAGTTTTTTCAACATTTTTTCCACAATGGCCATCTGGTGTAGCACCATTTTAATAGACCTTTCTGCCTCAGTACAGAGAGATGCAAGGTTCTTCTTGCAGTGTGGGTCTACCAGGATGAACAACCAGTACTCTGTTTTGGGCAAGATGACTATAACATGAAAGCCATGGGAAAGACAGCTTTACATAAAGTCGGCCTTATGTGCCAAACTCCCTCCCTGTTTTTGCCATGAAGATGACTCTCCTTCTCTTCTCTCTTCACACTCTTCCTAATCATCCCCCTCCACAGCCTATTCACATAGGAGAGAAGGTACAAAGCTTGTGTACGTACTAGCTTTCGTTGTACTACTAACCAGCTCCTGTTCCTCCTTCTCCTTAGCCTCCTCCTCTTCCTCATTGTTACCCAATCCATTTTGAACAGATGAGTGAGGTTGCAGAAACCCTGATAGAAGTAGGGCCAGCAATTCTTGGCATCAGTGGCACATGTGTCATGCCAGGGTGGGAGTCAGCCTTGAATTTCACAAGTTTGACCCAGTGTGCTATAAGGGAGATAGCAAAACCGAAGAAGAAAATGTGCCAGGGCAATAGGGAGATGTAGTGTCCCTGGCCACAAGCGCTAGTCCACATGTCGGTCTTTAAGTGGACAATCCCAGTAACTGCATTGGTAAGGGCACATGTGATGTTCCTGGACACGTGGTGGTACAAGGCGAGGACGCCACTATGGTAGATATAGTGGCAGCTATGGATCAAGTATATAGGGATGGGTACTGCAATGAGTCAGTAGAAATCCCCCTCATCCACAAGCCTAAACGGAAACATTTTCACTACAAGCAGCTAGGAAATGTACTCATTTAGTGAACGTAGTGCTGGGATAAGAATTTGTAAATGCCTGATGATGGTGCCTCCGAATGTACAAGGACAGGGCCAGGGTAGGAGGCACCTACATTATCTACCACCTCACCTTCCACCACTGAACACTAGTCCTCCTGACTTTGTGACTTAACAACAACAAGACTTAGCGGCAACTGTATCTCATCATCATCTTCCTTCTTATCCCAAATTTGCCATTCCCCACCGTCATGTTCTTGTGGTCATTGTTACTCTACGTTTTGTGCATCACTATCCAGCATGTCCTTTTGTCCCTCTTGGAGCATGCAGACTGAAAGGCCACAATCAAGAATTGATCTTGTAAAGTGCTTCTCAGAGTGTCCTATTGTGGGATCACTGGTTTCCTAGGACTGGACATGGTGGGAGGAAGGATTATCAGGGTGAGGTTTAAGTGATCCAGACTGTAGGCTGGTGAGACTGGACCAAGTGGAAGGCTTAATGTTGCTGGTAATCACGCTGGAAGCATTATCTGCTATCCAACCAACCACCTGTTCGCACTGCTCTGGCTTCAGAAGTGGTGTACTGTGCCTCCCTGCAAAGTGGGACAGCATGCTATGTTTCACGTTTCTTGTGCTGGAGCAACAGGCATAGTCACACCTGCCCCATGTCCTCGGAGTCTGCATGCACCATCATCAGCACTTTCACTTCCCCGTCCTTTACTGCACATGTAATATATACAAAATGGTCACCGGCAGCACACAAAGCATTATTTTGGAGTTTAATAACACCATAATGTACCACTAATCACGTAATACTCTATGGATAACAAATTCAGGCCAGAAAAATTTTCAAATGATTGTTTGAAGTGTTATATATCACCAAAATTTAAAAAAAATCATGTAATGCTCTATAGATAACAAATTGAATTAAAAAAGTTTTTTGACTCATTTTTGGAAAGTTGTATACCACAGAAATGTAACACAAAGCACACAATACTCTACGGATGACAAAGTCAATCCATAAAAATGTTTTATTGCTTTTTTGGAGTGTGATATACCACTGAAATGTAAAACAAAGCGCGTCATACTCTATGGATGACTAATTGAATCCCAAAAAATGTGTTAACTCTATTTCAAGTGTTACATACCACAATGCTGTCATACAAAGCACACAATACTCTATGGATGACAATAAAGTATATTTTTTCACCACCACCCCAAAAAAAGGTGGTTACGTGCTGCATCTATATATTTAGCAGTGGACTGCAAAGCCCTAAGCCCTGCCTTGAGCCTTTATTCTGCCATTCTCTCTGCTCCTGCAATAGTCCCTAGGCTAAAAGCAAAATTTATCTGATATAATCAGCAAAGCACAAGATTAATCCTTAGGACTGTTAAGGTACCTTCACACTAAGCGACTTTGCAGCGAGAACGACAATCCGTGACGTTGCAGCGTCCTGAATAGCGATCTCGTTGTGTTTGACACGCAGCAGCGATCTGGATCCCGCTGTGATATCGCTGGTCGGAGCTAGAAGTCCAGAACTTTATTTGGTCGTCAGATCGGCGTGTATCGTTGTGTTTGACAGCAAAAGCAAAGATGCCAGCAATGTTTAACAATGGTAACCAGGGTAAATATCGGGTTACTAAGCGCGGCCCTGCGCTTAGTAACCCGATATTTACCCTGGTTACCCGGGTGCTGCAGGGGGACTTCGGCATCGTTGAAGACAGTTTCAACGATGCCGAAGTCGTTCCCCTGATCGTTGGTCGCTGGAGAGAGCTGTCTGTGTGACAGCTCCCCAGCGACCTAAACAGCGACGCTGCAGCGATTGGCTCGTTGTCTATATCGCAGCAGCATCACTGAGTGTGACGGTACCTTTAGTATGAAGGTTCAGCATCAGCACCATATCAACAATAGAGATCTTTGATTAGTTAAACTGTACACACATAGGTTTGGATAGCTGTGAATAAATTATCTCTGAGCTTTTTAATGGCGTCAGTGAGCCAAGCGCGGTGGCACCAGTCCTTTTACAACCTCTGACGAGGGAATGTGGCCAGCCAATCACAGTAATGTCACTACCAAGATAGCTACGGCATTACAAAGACTGGCAGGCAATACCCGCATGCTTCTTGGCTGTATAACAGGTGCTAAACATGTTGGGCGCGGATTCGAGTTCCAAATCTGAGCACCAGTCAATGCCCGTTGAATGATGAGCACAACCAAGCACCCAGACACTCGAGTGATATCCGAGCATTATTGAGCACGTTCACGCATCCCTGATGATGCTATACAAATCTACCAACCTGTAGTCTGTGAATAGACATCAGACTATCCAAACAGTATGTAATCTAATGATGTTCTGATGAATATTACAGGAAATGTAATAATTGCAATATTACTGTATTACTGTACAATTCTGATGGTACAACATTATATCTTCTAAACACGAGTTTATTATTATTAATTTGTCTGTGCAGAAATCCATCTAAATGCCACCCCCAGTCTTAGCAGCACGAAGAACCTTCCACCCACATTAATCCCCAACCACACTGTCCTGAATACTGAAACATCTAAATCTCAAACTGAAGGTTTGTTATAATTGCACAGATCAGAATTACCGAACTGTGTTACATTTATGTACTGATATATACAATCTTGTTCAGAGAACACAACATGGCAGCATAATTTAACTTCTAAAAGAAATCCAACTGATGGAGGATCCACTGTCCATTTGCCTGCTGTTTCTGCATCTGCTGCACATAGTATCCAAGGTTAGCCAGCTTTCTGTAACATCATCATATACTGTAAAAAAATACATGGTGATATTTTATGGAATCTGTGTTTTTTATGTTTGACATTTACTACTCAGAGATTACTAGTACTACAAGCAAAAACCATGTCACTGCTAAGAGAATGGAATATACCAGCTCTTTTCTATCCACAACTAAAGACACTGCTCTTACGCACATTAAGCAAGGTTAGTGATAATTACATGTACAAACCTGAAATAATGATAGCTGAATTAGGGAGAAATTAGCTTGCAAAGTTTAGGTTATAATTTACACTATGTCCGAGGGGGCATTACCAGAGATTTTTCTCCGTGGGTGTATACTTTTTACCCTGCATGATATTGACCAATCATAAGCGTGCAGCAGCTTACTGGGGAACAAAAAACACTCCTCCACAGGATCTTAGAACAATATTTCTCCTCTGTTAAGACGTGAAGTTCAGACAGGTCTGATCTCCCCACTGGTCTCACTGCAGAATGATTACAAGTGCCTAAAGTAGAGTAGAGATTGCAACCACCTTTCAGCTTTATCTCACTGCAGTCAGTGTAAGGGGAGGAGGTACAGGAGATAACTTAGAATTGAGAGGCATATTTGAAGATGAGTTTGTAGCTAGACTAAGCTCTGCTGTGATTATCCTCCTCCCACACTTACTGACAATAAATGATAGCTGAAAGTGTGTGTAAGCACACTCATCAATACTTTAGTTGTAGCACTTATAATTACTCTGCACTGAAACCAGCGAGGAGAACTGGCTGTCTGTCGTTATATGCTTCAAACAGGAGAAGGAATGTTCTAAGCTAGACTGCAGAGACTCATGTGTCATAAACAGTGCCTTCCCCCCTCCTACCAAATGAAATCACGGCCAGGCCTAGATGGGTTGAACAGGTCGGTCACAGTTTATTAATTACATATGCAGAGAAAGGCAATTACATTTCATAACTGGCTCATCGCCTAAGGCCCTGTCTGCGACCGACAGGCGAGCAGGCCAATGAGTGGTGACGAACCTTTGCCCATCTCTACACTTCCGCTGTGACTTAAAACAGAAAATTCCTTTATTTTTATTTTACATGATATATTTTTTCTGGCAGCGCAAAACATCAATGAATATATAAGGGAGGGAGGCTGGGACAACAGCTTCCAGGGGTCAGCCGGGGAGAAAGAGAAAGGCACTGACCCCTGGCACCTGAATTTAACCCATGTGCGTGTGGCCGGACGCCACTTCCCCTTTGCCTCATTGGTCAGTTGGGCGCCCCAATTACTGCATCACCTGTGGGAGTAGCGGGAGGGGGGAATAAGGCACCAGAATGTATTTTCTCTAGCTTTGGTTATAGGGGCTCCGCAGTCAGAGACACGTTCCTTAGTACCGTGCCTGCCAGACTGTGGAGACCCATGTGTTGTAAACAGTGCCTTCCCCCTGCCACCAATCCCACAATTAAATCGCGGCCAGGCCTAGATTGGTTGAACAGGTTGGTCACATTTT
The DNA here is from genome assembly GCF_051348905.1 of Ranitomeya variabilis. NCBI lineage: Eukaryota > Metazoa > Chordata > Amphibia > Anura > Dendrobatidae > Ranitomeya > Ranitomeya variabilis. The sequence goes on along the minus strand of NC_135234.1, from coordinate 217,227,275 downwards.
ATTAATTACATATGCAGAGAAAGGCAATTACATTTCATAACTGGCTCATCGCCGAAAGCACTGTCTGCGACCGACAGGTGAGCAGGCCAGTGAGTGGTTATGAACCTTTGCCCCTCTCTACACTTCCACCACGGAGGATCATGTGTATGATCTACCTGGTCTCAATAGTGCCGAGTTATCTCTCTCCAGCTGGTGATGGCAAACCACGATGTCGTAATTTCCTTTTTACCAACATTGCCATCCACGCATTGATCATTTTTCTTGATCTCTCTATGACTTTTGTATCTTTTGCTCCATGCCAGACTGCTCGTGGCACTATCTCCGACCACACCAATACCAGATCCGGTAAAAGCCAGGTAAAACTCTCTATGTCTGTTGACATCGCTGTACAGAGCGCAAATCATTGCCACCGGCATGTAACACTAATATCACCGGCCCTTTGGCCTTCTTAGAGATGTTAACTACTTCTGGGAAGATCTGTTGCCATTGGAGCCCCCTGATACCTCTCCAGTTGACTTCCAGTCTCGGGAAGCCTAGATTTTTTTCACCAGGTCAAAGTTTGGCCATTTTGTTCGCCCAGTAGACATATGAATGTCCTACTACCCAAACTGCGGGCTTACGGACATCTGCAAGAGACAAAATTCGTTACTTGAGCATATTATAACCTGCGAAGCATGTGGATTTCCCGTGACCCATTCTCTGCACTTCGGCCTCTGATACTCCTGCCCTAGCTGCTTCGGTTGCTGCCCTTGCGCCGAAAAATGCGGTTGCGAAAGCTGCAGATACTAGGGTTGACTCATATTGCGACTTGCACGCTGATAAGGATATTGTGATAATATCATGCAATAGTCTCAATGAGATGGGGCACTGACATTCCTGACTAGGTTGGCGCCTTTTCCAGCCTTTAATGGCTTGTTTGATGAAAAAGTACTTAGTAACTTCCGCCCACCCCATTAGTTGGAAGATAAAGCTATTCCCAATAAAAAAAAGTTTGCGCCGATGTACCCAACACGCCTCTTTGCCTGAGCAGATTCTAAAATTTACCCCTCGCACGATCACACTTATCAACCGGCCTACCGTGAATTAGAGAGCACTACTCTTTCCATGCCTTACCATAAACCTGCCAGGTAGCCAGTGTAACAGAAGCACGGATTAATGGCATCAGTGATTGACCACAGTGTCCCACAGGGATGGAGGACACTGGAGGCCAGATGGCTTTGCATTGGGGATAAGGACTTTGAAGGCCTGCCAATCGGAAGATAACAGTGAGTTGACAAGTTCATCGTCTACGTTATTAATTAGTGGTCGTTGGTGAAAAGGAGGGCTGTTCCTATGACAGCATTAGTTGTAGCCATTCATCTGTCGATTTAACTCCCAGCCTAAATCGGTCTGCAGGGCTAGCCGCCTGCAGAACTCCTCATCATACCGCCTCCAGGCAGAACTGCCATTGGATTTATATGAATTGTATATTAGGTCCTAATAAATAAATAGTTCTGAACAGCATTCTGGATGGGTCTGGCCCATAATGCCGCTTAGGACAACGAAGGCTTGCAGCCAGTTGTTCACATTCGTGCTATTTTTGGCTTATTCCTCTCATATACCCATTCGCCTGTCCTCCTTTCCTTATCTACGGACTGTTGGTCTGCAGATAATAATGACCATATGTCCACGTAATCATTATTCCATATTTTCTGTTTAGTCTCTTGGTCTATGTGAGCCCCTAGCAGGCTAATTCAGCAAAAAAAATGCGTCTTTATGTAGACTAGCAGAATGAGGTGTTATTTTAATGTCGGTTGACCCTCGTGGATGATTTAAGTGTTGAACTAGCGCCTTGATAGCTGATGCTAGTTTGTTGTCTCCTGTGTTATGTACAGTGTGGTGTTTGTTAGTTTCAAAGCACTCACCACTGTCTAATGCAGACCGGGCATCTCCAGGTGATGGAGGAACTCCGGTTCCCATTGTAGCAATGGTTTGGTGTTGGCTGGAAGCCCAGGGAGATGGGGATGAGACTCTCTGGCCGTAATCTAATGAGGTAACACGTAGCTGCTGTTGACTGTTGTGTGTGTGAGCACGAGTGGCTTCAGGTGATGGAGGAATTCTGGCTCCCATTGTCGCGATGATTTGGTGTTGGCCGGAAGCCCAGCCAATGATGGAGCACATGACAGCTGACATCTGTCGCGTTACTGAGCCCAAGTGACTCCAGGTGATGGAGGAACTCCGGCTACGGTTATATCGATGGTCAGATGTTGGCTGGTGGCCCTGGGAGATGGGGATGGGTCTTTCTGGTCAGCAGCCAATGATGGAGCATCGTGTGCCTGATGCCGGGTGACTCCAGGTGATGTAGGAACTCCGGCTCCTGTATGGGCGATGATGTGGCTGGAAGCCCTGGGAGGTGTTGATGGTTCGCTCTGGCTGACAGCCATGAATAAAGGCCTTGGCCATCATCTTCTGTCTCGTGTTCGATTCCGGCTATCATGACTCTCAGGTGCATATGGGGAATGCCATCTAGAGGACCGAGATCTATGACAGCTCCTATGCAAGCTGTGTCTGTGGCGGTAATGGGAATAGCGACATTTAGAGGGACAGCAAAAATGATGGCGGGAATCTTCAGAGGATGGGGAGGGTCTGCAGCATTTATGCCTGCGACTGCCATGGCTGGGGGAGCTTTGTTGTGAACTCTGTTTTTGGGCTCCCTCTTGTGGTCACAACTGGTACTGTGTGAGTGCTGTCTTTGGGCTCCCTCTGGTGGTTCTTTGTGTCATTCTGCAGGTCTGAGGCAGGATCAGCTGTCTCGTTATCTCTTAGCTGGTTTCCTATTTAGTTCACCTGGACTCTCAGTTGTTGCCTGCTGTCAATGTCTTCAGTGCTATTTTGGAGCTCTCCTGCAGTCCTTCGTTATCAGTCTCTTCAAGAGAAGCTAAGTTTTGCTTGGTTCATTTTTTGACCATCAGTGGTCACATGTTTCTTGGTTTATTTTTGTCCGGCTTGCTAATATGTGATTTCCTTGCTTGCTGGTAGCTCTAGGGGGCTGAGTTTCTCCCCTCACACCGTTAGTTGGTGTGGGGGTTCTTGTATTCTCAGCGTGGATATTTTGCATAGGGTTTTTTTACTGACCGCACAGTTCCCTATCTGTCTTCTGCTATCTAGTATTAGCGGACCTCATTTGCTTAATCTGTTTTCATTTCTACGTTTGTGTTTTCCCCTTACCTCACCGTTATTATTTGTTGGGGGCTTCCTATATCTTTGGGGTGATTTCTCTTGAGGCAGGTGAGGTCTTACTTTCCCTCCAGGAGTAGATAGTTTCTCAGGCTGCGTCGAGACGTCCAGGATTTTAGGCACGTTCACCGGCTTCCTTTAGTGTGTTGGTTAGGATCAGGTTTGCGGTCAGTCCAGTTACCACCTCCCTAGAGCTCGTGTCTATGTTCATAAACTTAGCTAGTCCATTTTGTGATCCTCAGCCACTAGGATCATAACAGTAGAGCAGGCCCAAAAAGTGTTTAATGCATCGCAGAAGTGGGATAAGAGAAGCCCTGAGTACAATTTTTTTTTTCTCTCTATCTTTGCTGCAGTCTGTCCAGCTTCTCTCATCCCCTTAATCTCTGGGTGGTTTTGTGTTCAGCTGCAGACATGGATATTCAGAGTCTGACTTCTAGTGTGGATCATCTTGCTGCAAGGGTGCAAAGCATTCAGGATTTTGTTGTTCATAGCCCTATGTCAGAGCCAAAAATACCTATTCCTGAGTTGTTTTCTGGAGATAGATCTAGGTTTCTGAATTTTAAGAATAATTGTAAATTATTTCTATCTTTGAGACCTTGTTCCTCTGGTGATTCCGCTCAGCAAGTTAAAATTGTTATCTCCTTGTTACGTGGCAACCCTCAAGATTGGGCCTTCTCTCTGGTGCCAGGAGATCCTGCATTGCTGAATGAGGATGCGTTTTTTCTGGCGCTTGGACTGCTTTATGAGGAACCTAATATTGAGAACCAGGCAGAAAAGGCCTTGCTGGCTCTTTCTCAGGGCCAGGATGAAGCTGAGGTGTATTGTCAAAAATTTCGGAAATGGTCGGTGCTTACTCAATGGAATGAGTGTGCCCTGGCTGCAAATTTCAGAGAAGGTCTTTCTAAAGCCATTAAGAATGTTATGAGTTCCCCACTCCTGCAAGTCTGAATGACTCAATGGCTTTGGCCATTCAGATTGATCGGCGTTTGCGGGAGCGCAAATCTGCGCACCATCTGGCGGTGTTTTCTGAACAGAGACCTGAGTCTATGCAATGTGACCGAGTTCTGACCAGAATTGAGCGGCAAAATCATAGACGTCAAAATGGGTTGTGCTTTTACTGTGGTGATTCAACTCATGTTATCTCAGCATGCTCTAAGCGCGTTAAAAAAATTGCTAAACCTGTCACCATTGGTACTATACAGCCTAAATTCATTTTGTCTGTTACTTTAATTTGTTCTTTGTCATCCTACTCGGTTATGGCTTTTGTGGATTCAGGTGCTGCCCTGAATCTGATGGATTTGTCGTTTGCCAGGCGCTGTGGTTTTGTACTGGAGCCTTTGGAATTCCCTATTCCACTGAGGGGAATTGATACTACATCATTGGCTGAGAATAAGCCTCAATATTGGACTCAAGTGACCATGTGCATGACTCCTGTACATCAGGAGGTGATTCGCTTTCTTGTGCTGCATAATTTGCATGATGTTGTCGCTTTGGGTCTGCCATGGCTGCAGGCCCATAATCCAGTTCTGGATTGGAAAGCTATGTCTGTGTCAAGTTGGGGTTGCCAGGGGATTCATGGCGATGCTCCTTTGGTGTCAATTGCTTCTTCAGTGCAGTTCAGTTCAGCTGCAGTGTTGTGGGCTCTGCTACGCATTCCCATGCCCCCCCATGCAGGCAGTGCGACTGCGCTTACTGGAGGGACGGTGTGGAAAGCGTCTGGGCTGACCTGGTGGTAACCGATATGACACACAGAAGTGGGTGGGGCTTGCCCAGACCACACTGGAATGTGGGCGGAAGCTGCAGGGACTCAGGCCTGGTGTGTCCCAGCCATCTGCCTGGGCCCCGTGGTGTTCTGAGCAGTTATCCTGGGCATCACTGCGTTTCTAGCAATCTCAAGAATGATCGGTGGGGCAGTGGTGCGAGCACGATGACTTGGAACCGGCGGTCCCCAGCCAACATGGAGACGCTCAGGAGGTCGGGAGAACCACGCTGAAGGCCTGCTGACCCACACCGCTGCTTCTGGTGGGACGGAGGAGGGGGGAGCCACAGATGGTTCAGAGGACATGCACTGGCCCGCCAGCACAGTGGCCAGCGGAGGTGGGTGAAGACAGGAGGCCAATGAAGGAGGGGAAGCCATGGGGGAGTGAGTGTCACAGTCTGCATGGCCTATGGAGAGGTTATGGGGGGCAGGGGAGGATGGGGGATGAAGAGGGAGCCTGCGGCACAGTTAGGGGGTCATGAGAGGGCACAGGGAGGTGAGCGCCAAGGCCAGTCATAAAGGCTTGTAACCATTGCTCACCTTTCTGTGCTGCTCTCTACTGCAGGGCCTCAATCATGGCGTCAGACCTGGCTGTAACGACGACAACAGCTTCCAGGGGTCAGTCGGGGAGAAAGAGAAAGGCACTGACCCCTGAATTTAACCCATGTGGGTGTGGCCGGACACCCCTTCTCCTTTGCCCCATTGGTCAGTTGGGCATCCCAATTGCTGCATCACCTGTGGGAGTAGCCGGAGTGGGGAATTAGGCACCACACTGTATTTCCTCTTGCTTTGGTTATAGGGGCTCCGCAGTCAGAGGCACGTTCCTTAGTTAGTACCGTGCCTGCCATTGTGGGGGGGGGGTGATCTTTTTTTCCACAAAATGTTCCTAACAGCTTTTGATTGGCCAATGCCAATCATGGTCCAAAGTACATGCCCAGAGGAAAATCTTTAGTAATACCCTCTCGGACTTTGCATATAAAGATTAGGCTATAATGTATGCCAATATCTTCTCAATGCCATAGAAATTAAGAAATAAAACAATGTTTTTCTACAGTTCTGCAGTCACGATTCTATGATGTGGCCAGTATAACAGTCAAACTGGTGAAAGGTCCTTTTTAAATGAAACCTGTCAGCTCATGATCAAACCACATGCGATTTTCATGCTACCAGTCATGCACCGACTTTCTTCTGTTTCTAATTCTCTCAATGTTCAATTAAAAACTAAAGCCAACTGCTTCAGTGAGAAGAGAAGCTGGCTGGCATGTAACCGTAGTACGAAAGTATGAAAATCGCTTATTAGTGTTCATTTGTTGACTGTTATACCTGGCAAGCAGAGCCAAATCCACATAGTGAGTACATTACACATTGTAAGAATTTCGCATGCTATAGTGCTTGCCAAAATTGTGTTTTGGACCGTAAAACTCTTTCACCTATGTGCCCTGCCAAATATCTTAAACATAAGTGTCAAGCTTCATATGCACAGAGGATTTTCCAAACTTATTTTGTTTGGTCAATAGTCTTGAAGACTAGTGAAAAGCAAGCACCTAAATGCTCGGATGCTTGTTACTTGAACAAAGCAATTCCTAATACTCGAATGCTTGTTACGAGTAGTGAGTAAAATTTGAGTCAATGGGAAATCTGGCCATTTTCCAGCAGACCCTACAAGGAGGTCTGGGAGTCAGGGAAAATGTTGAAATGGAAAGACAAAGTGCTGAATGGAGGAGAACAGGATGGGGAAGTGCACAGGAAAAAAATGTTAAGAAACATTCTTTCCTGAATATTAATTGGTATATAAGCCAATATTTAAAAAAAATAATAATTGATGTAAACCAGAACTGAAATTTTTATTAGAAAAATTGAAATTTTAGTGTAATTTATAAAGGAAAAAAGACCTGTCAAAAATTGGATGAAAAAGGGACTCAGATTCCACCTGTATTAGACATAATGGAGGGCCTCAGACACATTTTGTTCAAATTGTCATACACATTCTGTTCATATTGATATTTTTTTTATATCCTGAAGAAGTGGGTTAGACTTTGAAACACTTAGAAAAAATAAAGAAACCATTTATTTTACATTCTCTGGTGTTTTCTTCATCAGCTAACAGAGCGGATATGAAAAGCAAACTTTACAGATTTGTATGCTTTATTGGTGATTTTCACTACTGCAATAGCCATATTAACCTGTATCAGGTCAGAATGTATTGATACGATTCCTGATATTTATCCAGCATCAAGACCCTATTTTTTCACAACTCTTTCTCCCCAGCTTTTTTTGTAATTTCAAATTGTCATGTAGTGGTACTTCTAGACTCATAATGACTAAGTGCAAAGCTTGCCAAAAAAACAAGCAAGGTCATCCATACACCCTTGAAGGCACCAACTGTAGTACCTCATTCGAATATTGCTAGCAAAGTTTAGCTGTGATACTACTACACTCACAAAATCTCTGCACACATAGTGCAAAGCCAGACAAAAATTAGAAGCAGGGTCATCCATAGACCCTTGAATGCAACAGCTGGAGGGCCTCATTCAAATATTGAAGATAAAAAACACTTTATGTACTGCTGCCATCTGGTGGTGTGGAAAAGTCAGGGCTAATCCAGACTTAACACTTCCCTATATCCACCATGAAGAAGACTTTCCATCTCCTTCTCCTCTTCCCTCTCTTCCTCCTCATTTCCTGCCTCAGGAGGCAATTCTTGTAGGAGAGAAGGGACTAAGCTTCTGTTGTGAAATTGGATTCTGGGCTCCCCCGGTGGCCACTTGTGGAATTTAACTTGTGTGCATCATCCCCTCTGTTCACCTGCTCCTATCAGGATGTGGGAGTCGCTATATAACCTTGCTCCTCTGTCAGTTTCATGCCGGTCAACAATGTAATCAGTAGCCTTTCTGTGCATGTTCCTGCTACTAGACAACTCCCAGCTAAGTTGGACTTTTGTCCTTGTGTGTTTTTGCATTTTGTTCCTGTTCACAGCTGCTGTTTCGTTACTGTGTCTGGAAAGCTCTTGTGAGCGGAAATTGCCACTCTGGTGTTATGAGTTAATGCTAGAGTCTTAAAGTAATTTCTGGATGGTGTTTGGATAGGGTTTTCTGCTGACCATGAAAGTGCCCTTTCTGTCTTCATGCTATCTAGTAAGCGGACCTCGATTTTGCTAAACCTATTTTCATACTACGTTTGTCATTTCATCTTAAATCACCGCCAATATATGTGGGGGCCTCTGTCTGCCTTTTGGGAAAATTTCTCTAGAGGTGAGCCAGGACTGTCTTTTCCTCTGCTAGGATTAGGTAGTTCTCCGGCTGGCGCTGGGCATCTAGGGATAAAAAACGTAGGCATGCTACCCGGCCACTTCTAGTTGTGCGGCAGGTTTAGTTCATGGTCAGTATAGTTTCCATCTTCCAAGAGCTAGTTCTCATATATGCTGGGCTATGTTCTCTCGCCATTGAGAATCACGACAGTTTGACCGGCCTCAAAAAAGGGTTAAATTACTGGCTAAGAAAGAAGAGAAAAAAGAAGTCTGCTACAATTTTTTTTTTTTTTTTTTTCCCTCTAGTTCTGAGTGTGCTCTTAATTGAATCACTTGCTAGTCTGCCTATACTGCAGCCTTCCTCTCTTCCTCTCCTTCTAATCCTTGAATGGCTCTGTGTTCACCTGTTTCAAATGGATCTTCAGAGTGTAGCTACAGGTTTGAATTATCTCGCCACAAAGGTACAAAATTTGCAAGATTTTGTTGTTCATGCACCTATGTCTGAGCCTAGAATTCCTTTGCCTGAATTCTTCTCGGGGAATAGATCTCACTTTCAAAATTTTAAAAATAATTGCAAATTGTTTTTGTCCCTGAAGTCTCGCTCTGCCGGAGACCCTGCACAGCAGGTCAGGATTGTAATTTCCTTGCTCCGGGGCGACCCTCAAGACTGGGCTTTTGCATTGGCACCAGGGGATCCTGCGTTGCTCAATGTGGATGCGTTTTTTCTGGCCTTGGGGTTGCTTTATGAGGAACCTCATTTAGAGCTTCAGGCGGAAAAGGCCTTGATGTCCTTGTCTCAGGGGCAAGATGAAGCTGAAATATACTGCCAAAAATTCCGCAAATGGTCTGTGCTTACTCAGTGGAATGAGTGCGCCCTGGCGGCGATTTTCAGAGAAGGTCTCTCTGATGCCATTAAGGATGTTATGGTGGGGTTCCCTGTGCCTGCGAGTCTGAATGAGTCCATGACGATGGCTATTCAGATCGATAGGCGTCTGCGGGAACGCAAACCTGTGCACCATTTGGCGGTGTCTACTGAGAAAACGCCAGAAAATATGCAATGTGATAGAATTCTGTCCAGAAGCGAGCGGCAGAATTTTAGACGAAAAAATGGGTTGTGCTTCTATTGTGGTGATTCAACTCATGTTATATCAGCATGCTTTAAGCGTACTAAGAAGCCTGACAAGTCTGTTTCAATTAGCACTTTACAGTCTAAGTTTATTCTATCTGTGACCCTGATTTGTTCTTTGTCATCTATTACCGCGGACGCCTATGTCGACTCTGGCGCTGCTTTGAGTCTTATGGATTGGTCCTTTGCCAAACGCTGTGGGTATGATTTGGAGCCATTGGAGGCTCCGATACCTCTGAAAGGGATTGACTCCACCCCATTGGCTAGTAATAAACCACAATACTGGACACAAGTGACTATGCGTGTTAATCCGGATCACCAGGAGGTTATTCGCTTTCTGGTGCTGTATAATCTACATGATGTTTTGGTGCTGGGATTGCCATGGCTGCAATCTCATAACCCAGTCCTCGACTGGAGAGCTATGTCTGTGTTAAGCTGGGGATGTAAAGGAACTCATGGGGACGTACCTTTGGTTTCCATTTCATCATCTATTCCCTCTGAGATTCCTGAATTCTTGTCTGACTTTCGTGACGTTTTTGAAGAACCCAAGGTTGGTTCACTACCTCCGCACCGGGAGTGCGATTGTGCCATAGACTTGATCCCGGGTAGTAAATACCCTAAGGGTCGTTTATTTAATCTGTCTGTGCCTGAACACGCTGCTATGCGAGAATATATAAAGGAGTCCTTGGAAAAGGGACATATTCGTCCTTCGTCATCTCCCTTAGGAGCCGGTTTTTTCTTTGTGTCTAAGAAAGACGGCTCTTTGAGGCCGTGTATTGATTATCGTCTTTTGAATAAAATCACGGTTAAATATCAATATCCGTTACCACTGCTTACTGATTTGTTTGCTCGTATAAAGGGGGCCAAGTGGTTCTCTAAGATTGATCTCCGTGGGGCGTATAATTTGGTGCGAATCAAGCAGGGGGATGAGTGGAAAACCGCATTTAATACGCCCGAGGGCCATTTTGAGTATTTGGTGATGCCTTTTGGTCTTTCAAATGCCCCTTCAGTCTTCCAGTCCTTTATGCATGACATTTTCCGCGATTATTTGGATAAATTTATGATTGTGTATCTGGATGATATTCTGATTTTTTCGGATGACTGGGACTCTCATGTCCAGCAGGTCAGGAGGGTTTTTCAGGTTTTGCGGTCTAATTCCTTGTGTGTGAAGGGTTCTAAGTGTGTTTTTGGGGTTCAGAAGATTTCCTTCTTGGGATACATTTTTTCCCCCTCTTCCATCGAGATGGATCCTGTCAAGGTTCAGGCTATTGGTGATTGGACGCAACCCTCTTCTCTTAAGAGTCTTCAGAAATTTTTGGGCTTTGCTAACTTTTATCGTCGATTTATTGCTGGTTTTTCTGATGTTGTAAAACCATTGACTGATTTGACTAAGAAGGGTGCTGATGTTGCTGATTGGTCCCCTGATGCTGTGGAGGCCTTTCGGGAGCTCAAGCGCCGCTTTTCTTCCGCCCCAGTGTTGCGTCAGCCTGATGTTGCTCTTCCTTTTCAGGTTGAGGTCGACGCTTCTGAAATCGGAGCTGGGGCGGTGTTGTCGCAGAGAAGTTCCGACTGCTCCGTGATGAGACCTTGTGCTTTTTTTTCCCGTAAATTTTCGCCCGCCGAGCGGAATTATGATATTGGGAATCGGGAGCTTTTGGCCATGAAGTGGGCTTTTGAGGAGTGGCGTCACTGGCTTGAGGGGGCCAGACATCAGGTGGTGGTATTGACTGACCACAAAAATTTAATTTACCTTGAGTCTGCCAGGCGCCTGAATCCTAGACAAGCGCGCTGGTCGTTGTTTTTCTCTCGGTTTAATTTTGTGGTGTCTTACCTACCGGGTTCTAAGAATGTTAAGGCGGATGCCCTTTCTAGGAGTTTTGAGCCTGACTCCCCTGGTAATTCTGAGCCCACAGGTATCCTTAAAGATGGAGTGATATTGTCTGCCGTTTCTCCAGACCTGCGGCGGGCCTTGCAGGAGTTTCAGGCGGATAGACCTGATCGTTGCCCACCTGGTAGACTGTTTGTTCCTGATGATTGGACCAGTAGAGTCATCTCTGAGGTTCATTCTTCTGCGTTGGCAGGTCATCCTGGAATCTTTGGTACCAGGGATTTGGTGGCAAGGTCCTTCTGGTGGCCTTCCCTGTCACGAGATGTGCGAGGCTTTGTGCAGTCTTGTGACGTTTGTGCTCGGGCCAAGCCTTGTTGTTCTCGGGCTAGTGGATTGTTGTTACCCTTGCCTATCCCGAAGAGGCCTTGGACGCACATCTCGATGGATTTTATTTCGGATCTGCCTGTTTCTCAGAAGATGTCTGTCATCTGGGTGGTGTGTGACCGTTTCTCTAAGATGGTCCATCTGGTTCCCTTGCCTAAGTTGCCTTCTTCTTCCGAGTTGGTTCCTCTGTTTTTTCAAAATGTTGTTCGTTTGCATGGTATTCCGGAGAATATCGTTTCTGACAGAGGGACCCAATTCGTGTCTAGATTTTGGCGGGCATTCTGTGCTAGGATGGGCATAGATTTGTCTTTTTCGTCTGCTTTCCATCCTCAGACTAATGGCCAGACCGAGCGGACTAATCAGACCTTGGAGACATATTTGAGGTGTTTTGTGTCTGCGGATCAGGATGATTGGGTTGCTTTTTTGCCTTTGGCGGAGTTCGCCCTCAATAATCGGGCCAGCTCTGCCACCTTGGTGTCCCCGTTTTTCTGTAATTCGGGGTTTCATCCTCGATTTTCCTCCGGTCAAGTGGAATCTTCGGATTGTCCTGGAGTGGATGCTGTGGTGGAGAGGTTGCATCAGATTTGGGGGCAGGTGGTGGACAATTTGAAGTTGTCCCAGGAGAAGACTCAGCTTTTTGCCAACCGCCGTCGTCGTGTTGGTCCTCGGCTTTGTGTTGGGGACTTGGTGTGGTTGTCTTCTCGTTTTGTCCCTATGAGGGTTTCTTCTCCTAAGTTTAAGCCTCGGTTCATCGGCCCGTACAAGATATTGGAGATTCTTAACCCTGTGTCCTTCCGTTTGGACCTCCCTGCATCCTTTTCGATTCATAATGTTTTTCATCGGTCATTGTTGCGCAGGTATGAGGTACCAGCTGTGCCTTCCGTTGAGCCTCCTGCTCCGGTGTTGGTTGAGGGTGAGTTGGAGTACATTGTGGAAAAGATCTTGGACTCTCGTGTTTCCAGACGGAAACTCCAGTATCTGGTCAAATGGAAGGGATACGGTCAGGAGGATAATTCTTGGGTCACTGCCTCTGATGTTCATGCCTCCGATCTTGTCCGTGCCTTTCATAGGGCTCATCCTGATCGCCCTGGTGGTTCTGGTGAGGGTTCGGTGCCCCCTCCTTGAGGGGGGGGGTACTGTTGTGAAATTGGATTCTGGGCTCCCCCGGTGGCCACTTGTGGAATTTAACTTGTGTGCATCATCCCCTCTGTTCACCTGCTCCTATCAGGATGTGGGAGTCGCTATATAACCTTGCTCCTCTGTCAGTTTCATGCCGGTCAACAATGTAATCAGTAGCCTTTCTGTGCATGTTCCTGCTACTAGACAACTCCCAGCTAAGTTGGACTTTTGTCCTTGTGTGTTTTTGCATTTTGTTCCTGTTCACAGCTGCTGTTTCGTTACTGTGTCTGGAAAGCTCTTGTGAGCGGAAATTGCCACTCTGGTGTTATGAGTTAATGCTAGAGTCTTAAAGTAATTTCTGGATGGTGTTTGGATAGGGTTTTCTGCTGACCATGAAAGTGCCCTTTCTGTCTTCATGCTATCTAGTAAGCGGACCTCGATTTTGCTAAACCTATTTTCATACTACGTTTGTCATTTCATCTTAAATCACCGCCAATATATGTGGGGGCCTCTGTCTGCCTTTTGGGAAAATTTCTCTAGAGGTGAGCCAGGACTGTCTTTTCCTCTGCTAGGATTAGGTAGTTCTCCGGCTGGCGCTGGGCATCTAGGGATAAAAAACGTAGGCATGCTACCCGGCCACTTCTAGTTGTGCGGCAGGTTTAGTTCATGGTCAGTATAGTTTCCATCTTCCAAGAGCTAGTTCTCATATATGCTGGGCTATGTTCTCTCGCCATTGAGAATCACGACAAGCTTCTGTGCATACTAGACTCTGTTGCACTACTAACCAGCTCCTGTTCCTCCTCCTATTAATTTTTACCCAGTCCTTTTGAGCAGATGGAGGAGGTGGGGAAAACCCTGATAGAAGTAAGGCCAGCAATTCTCGGCATCAGTAGCTCATATGCTTTGCCAGGGAAATGACATGGCGGTTCACCCTGTGTGCCATCAAGGAGATAGCAAAACCGAACAAGACAATGTGCCAGGGTAATAGGAAGATGTAGTCTCCCTTGCCACAAGCATTGGTCCACATGTCAGTCGTTAAGTGGACAATCCCAGTACCTGTGTTAGTAAGGGCCCTGTCATGTTCTTGGAGATGTGCAGGTACAAGGCGAGAACGCCACTACGTGAGATATAGTGGCAGCTATGGACCGAGTATTGAGGGACGGCTACCGCCATGAGATGGTAGAAATCCCACTCGTCCACAAGCCTAAACGGCAACATTTTCACTGTAAGCAGCTTGGAAATGTAGCCAACACAGTGCTGGGACAAAAATGTAGAAATGCCTGGTGATGGTGCCTCAGAATATACAAGGACAGGAATATAGCTAAAAAAACAAATAAATATCGTAGGATCTTTGATCAATATGGAAAACCAAAAAATCAAAAAGACCTAAAAAATATTATTTATTGATATATTTTTAAAAATTCAAAAAAACAAACTAAAATGCAACAAAAAAATCACAGGGGAAAAACTGGAGGGTCCAATCTCATGCTAAGTATCCAAAACTCCATATATGTTTATACAGATGTCTGTTTAAGGCCAAAAAAATGGTCAGACATAATACAATATACAGAAAATGGGTTAGGGAGGATAGACAGTGCCTTCCCTTATCAATGTCCCTTCCTTGCAGCAGAGGTTGGCACCCTTGGAAATGATATGGCGCCCCCACTCAACGTAGACTGACCCTAAGAGACCCTCCAAAGGAATCCCTGTCAAAGCCACCACCAAACACACACATTAAAATAAAGTGCTGTTAGTGCTAATAATGTTGATCTGTTACAGCGTCCTGCTATTTACAGCTGCCCATCACCTATTATTGGCATTCCCCTGATGAACCCCTCTGGATTGCCTATTGGGGGGAAACGCATTGGAATGGGACTAACTCCCTAAGATGAGTTATTTCCATTATGGCTCTGATTATCTTTATGGCCACACACTTTTGCGGTTGGCCTGATATACTTGCTTCCCCTTGCTGAATAAGTATGTAATTTATAATATATGGGACACCTGTGACAATTAACTATATACTATATGGGTCTATTTGAATAACTCAGTGTATACACTGTGTTCCAAATTATTATGCAAATTGGATTTAAGTGTTATAAAGATTTAATTGTTTTGTTTTTCAAACAAACTCGTGGATGGTATTGTGTCTCAGGGCTCAATGAATCACTGAAATCAATCTTAAACACATGTGATAATTAGTTTTCCAGGTGATTCTAATTAAAGGAAAACTACTCAAAAATGATGTTCCACATTATTATGCAGGTCACAGGTTTCAAGCAATATGGGAAATAAAAAGGATCTCTCTGCTGCTGAAAAGCGTTAAATAGTGCAATGCCTTGGACAAGGTATGAAAAAATTAGATATTTCACGAAAACTTAAGAGTGATCATCATACTCTGATGAGATTTGTGACTGAAACAGAGCACAGACAGAGTTCATGCAAATAAAGGCATAATGAGGAAGTTTTCTGCCAGACAAATTCATTGGATTAAGAGAGCAGCTGCCAAAATACCATTACAAAGCAGCAAACAGTTATTTGAAGCTGCTGGTGCGTCTGGAGTCCCTCGAACCTCAAGGTGTAGGATCCTTCAAAGGCTTGCTGTGGTGCATAAACCTACTATTCGGCCACTCCTAAACAGTGTTCACAAGCAGAAAAGGTTGCAGTGGGCTCAGACATACATGAAGACTAATTTTCAAACAGTCTTGTTTACTGATGAGTGTCGAGCAACCCTGGACGGTCCAGATGGATGGAGTAGTGGATGGTTGGTGGATGGCCACCATGTCCTAACAAGGCTGCGACATCAGCAAGGAGGTGGCGGAGTCATGTTTTGGGCTGGAATCATGGGGAACCAGCTGGTAGGGCCCTTTAAGGTTCCCGAAGGTGTGAAAATGACCTCAGCAAAGTAAATAGAGTTTCTGACAACTTTCTTCCATGGTCTAAAAAGCAGAAACGTGCCTTCAGGAACAAAATCATCTTCATGCATGACAATGAATACCTCTGAGTAATTGGCTGCTATGGGCATAAAAGGAGATAAACTCATGGTGTGGCCACCATCTTCCCCTGACCTCAACCCTATAGAGAATCTTTGGAGTATCATCAAACAAAAGATCTATGAGGGTGGGAGGCAGTTCACATCAAAACAGCAGCTCTGGGAGGCTATTCTGACTTCATGCAAAGAAATACAAGCAGAAACTCTCCATAAACTCACAAGTTCAATGGATGCAAGAATTGTGAAGGTGATATCAATGAAGGGCTCCTATGTCAACATGTAACTTGGCCTGTTAGGATGTTTTGGAGTTAAATAGCTTTTTTGTTCAGTGAATGTGACCTCCTAATGCTGCAAATTCCACAAATGCGCATTTTCAGTTCTTTAAAACAAATCAAATGTTTAGAAATACTACTGTGCCTAATAATTTGGAACAGTGCATTTTGAGTTTTTATTCATTTTGGAGATTATACTGTTATCATTGGGAGGTTTCTTCAATAAAATTCGATGTATACTCTAACGGGTGATGACTTTTCTTAGACCTACTGTTATTTGCACTGACCATTTAGGAAAATCCGAGAAAAATGTCATTTGCATAATAATTTGGAACATAGTGTACATAAAGGTGCAATTTTCTATTGACCATCAGCTGTACCTTGTACCTTGGAAACGATATCTCTATTTGAATCTATCCAGCACAATATACCATTTTATGTCTAGAAAAGAAGCAGTATTGAATGTGTTTTGAACTGGAATATATCCTAGTGATTTATCAGCAGGATAGAATAGTATATCTATATTCATAATCATTGTATACTTTATGTAATACTGTTCGGTAGTTAATCTGTATCATTACATATTCTCTTTCACTCTATACTATTATGAGATCTTGTTGGATAATGGCTATGTCCCGGTTATTTCCAAATATGATGGAGTCCCTATCATAGTGGCTCAATAGTTATTCTAAAAGCACATACAGATCAACATTATAAGCACTAACAGCACTTTATTTTAATGTGTGTGTTTGGTGGTGGCTTTGACAGGGATTCCTTTGGAGGGTCTCTTAGGGTCAGTCTACGTTGAGCGGGGGCGCCGTATCGTTTCGCAGGGTGCCAAACTCCGCTGCAAAGAAGGGACATTGATAGGGGAAGGCACTGTCTATCCTCCCTAGCCCATTTTCTGTATATTGTATTATGTCTGACCATTTATTTTGGCCTTAAAAAGACATCTGTATAAACATATGTGGAGTTTTGGATACTTAGCATGAGATTGGACCCTCCAATTTTTTTCCCTCTGATTTTTTGGTTGCTTTTGGGTTTGTTTTTTTGAATTTGTAAAAAATATATCAATAAATAATATTTTTTAGGTCTTTTTGATTTTTTGTTTTTCTATACAAGGACAGGAGCAGGGAAGCATCTACGTCATCCATCACCTCACCTTCTACCGCCACACACTGGTCCTCCTGACTTTGTGACTAAACAGCAACAAGACTTTTAGAGGCAACTTTGACATTCCTCACTGTCATATTCTTGTGGTTGTTGCTGCTCTCAGTTTTGTGCATCACTAAACATCATGTCCTCCTGTCCCTCTTGGAGCACATAGGTGGAGAGGCCACAATCAATAAATTATGTTGTAAAGAGCTCCTTGTAGTGTCCTAGTGTGGGCTCACTGGTTTCCTAGGACTCGACATAGTGGGAGGAAGGAGTATCAGGGTGAGGTTTAAGTGATCCAGACTGTTGGCTGGTGAGAATAAGCTGTGTGGAAGACTGAGTGTTGCTGGCAATCACGCTAGAAGCATTATCTGCTATCCAACCGACCACCTGATTGCACTACTCTGGCTTCAGAACTGGTGTACTGTGCCTCCCTGCAAAAGTGGGACAGGATGCTATGTGTCATGTCGCACCTGTTCCATGTCCTCATCATCTGCGTGCACCATCAACAGCACTTCCACTTCCCCATTCCTTGCCGCATGCCTTATGCATTTTCTAACTGATATGTCTCTGGAAAAGTTTACGTGTAATAAAAAAAAATTGGTCACTGGCAGCAGGCAAAGCTTTTTTTTGGAGTTTAATACCATTGTAATTTACCACATATCACATAATACTCAATGGATGACAAATTCAAGTCGTAAACATTTTTGAACACTTTTTTTTAGTGTTATGTATTACCAAAATGTAAAACAAAGCATGGAGTACTCTATGGTTAACAAATTAAATCCAGGGGGAGGCGTGGTTTGCAGGGGACAGGAGCAGACATGCCTTTACAGAGCTCCTGAATAATCACCTATATTGAGCTACTTCTGGCTTCCAAAAAGTGGAACTTATAGATCTATAGGCTTGGAAAACCTTTGGTCCTTATCTACAACAAATAAAATGAAGAATATAGCGGATATTACAAGGACAACAAGCACTACAGCTTCTCAGCCTGTAACAAGGCCTCCAATCAAGATGGCCACCACACAGGCAAACATGAGAGGAAAGTCCTTCAGAATTTCTGTCACCCATGGAACAGAAAGAGCTGGAGCCAAGAAGTTTCTGGTAAAAGATAAAAGTCCCTTTTGCTCCTTTGTTGGGGAGGACCTCAGATGTTCACCCAGAAAACAGGGATTCAAGACAGAAGAATACCAACGGCTGTGCTGAATCGTCGTTGGCTGTTGCGGAGGTGATATGTCAGACGACGTCAGCGCTGCCACCAGCGAAGAACCTTGCACTCCCCATGGCACCATTACCCACTGAAAAGGAGGGGAAGAAGAGACGGGAGTTTGCGGTGAGATCGGGAGCTGCGACGCTGAGGAAGGAAGGACCCCAGGACTTGTCCCTTACCTTAACACCAGGCAAGTCCTTCAGGACCGACTCGGTCCGGTGGGAGCTGGGAATTGAGGCCCGGTGTGGCCCGGTGATTACTCCGCCGGCCGCTTGCGACGTCACCGCATGCAGAGCGCTGATGCAGCAGCGGTGAGGGAAGAGGGAGTCCCACCGCTGTGAGGTGTTCAGCTGTATTGTGAAGCAGCGAATGGTACACCGCCACTACTACATAGCGCCGCTCAGCCTCTTAGTGCTTCAGAGAGGTATGCTACCTCTAATCCTTCATATAATTGCCCAAAAATCACAGGGGAAATTGACAATTACCCAAACAATAAGGGGCAATCATGCAGAAGCTACACTACAGAGGGTGAAGAGGCTGATGCAGCGACAGTTAGGGAGGAGGGAGTCTTGCCACTGCAAAGTGGTGGTATAGCGATTGGAACACCGCTACAGTTATATAATGCCTCACAACCTCTTCCTATATTGAGGAGAGGTACCAGCCTTAAACCTTCTTTTGATACCCCCAAAATCATAGGGGAAACTCATGAAAGCATTGACAATAATGGGCAACTATGTAGAAGCCCATCTGTTAAAGGGGTTTTATGAACAAATTGGAGTGGCTGTGACCAGTCCTCTGACACATCAGATAGTGACCCCTTTAAACAAATACGGTCACAACAAAAATCTATACTAGAAACTAGGCTTCTTTGTACTAAAAGCTTTGAAGAAATAATTCAAAAAATACTTCCTAATTTGACCTCTACTATGGAACCAGCTGACAAAAACAATAGGGGCACAGTAGATCAATAGGAACAGCTGGATGTAAACCATGATACAGATAATTCTTCTAATTCATCAGAGAGGCTAGAAAGTGTCCACTCAGAAGAATTTACCAAAATGACAGATACCTCTGACTATGGGGACTGCGACTTTACTAATTTTACAGATTCTGACAAAAATTCATCCCAACATTCCTCCTCAGAGGGTTCTACTGAATACGACACTTATGAGCCCATAGGAAAATTCCTATTCCAGCCAAATAAAATTAACTTGGGTTAATTTTAGAGAAATCGGATGCAGGGCCTGAGGACCATATCTCTAATGTTTCTTTAATAGATAACATACCAGCTTCTGACGACTACCCATCTGAGAGCTTTATGATCAATATCTGCAGAGCCTTTTTAACATCGACAAACATCTTGGAAAAGGGTACTAATACACGTGGATACGAATCTAAAATATCCGACCTTCAACAATCAAATACAGTAGAAGCCTCTGAATCTGTTATCAAGAAGCTATTTAAAGATACACTACATTTTATAGTCAAAGACTCTAACTTAAATTCTACCAAGGCCCCCGATGCCCCTCTTCAAGACTCAAAAATAACAGACTCTCTACACAAAAACTACCGGATCTCGCCCTCTATCCATGCTCATAATCCACACATACTCTCGGACTCTCTGGAGAGGATCCAAAAAGACATCAACTATTTTAGAGACTACTTGGCTAATTATGAAGACTTCAAAAGGAAAAATAACATAAAAATCAGAGGAATACCGGAGTCGGTCCAGCCCTCACAGTTAAAAAATTATATTTCTTCAATGATCTCTCACTTATTACCCAAAAACAAAGGAAAAAATGGGATCGAGAAGGTTTTCAGAATCCAAAGGCCACTCTCTCTCCCTACAAACATTGCTCGAGACGTCAATGTGTCCCTCTATCCTACAGGGGTAAAGAACGATCTCCTTATGCTGACAAGAGACTCAAAGCACCTTCCATCTCCGTACAGCAACTTATCTTTTTTCAAGGACTTGTCTAAAGATACCCTACAAAAATGAAAATCATTCTTTCAAACCACTCAGGAACTTTTACACGCCGGAATACCCTACCAATCAGGGCCAGCTCCAGGTTTTTGAGGGCCCCGGGCAAAAGAGTCTCAGGGGGCCCCCCTTTAGCACATACCACGATTCATGATGCACAGATACAGCAGAGAAATATAGCACAGCCACGTAGCATATAACACAGCCCATGTAGTATATAACACAGCCCACGTAGCATATAGCACAGCCACATAGCATATAACACAGCCACGTAGTATATTGCATTGCACAGCCCAAGTAGCATATAACACAGCCCACGTAGTACAGTCATATGAAAAAGTTTGTGCACCCCAAGGACAATCCTCAGACCATCTCCAGAGAGCTGCAGCATCAACTTGCTGCAGATGGTGTCACTGTGCATCGGTCAACTATACAACGCACTGTGTTTTTTTGCCGCCATGCATAACTACTTTTTGTATTACCAAACAACTCAATCTTGGTTTCATGAGTCCACAGGACCTTCTTCCAAAAAGAAATTGGCTTCTCCAAATGTGCTTTTGCATACCTCAGCCAACTTTGTTTGTGGCGTGCTTGCAGAAACGGCTTCTTTCGCATCACTCTCCCATACAGCTTCTCCTTGTGCAAAGTGCGTTGTATAGTTGACCGATGCACAGTGACACCATCTGCAGCAAGTTGATGCTGCAGATCTCTGGTGGTGGCCTGAGGATCGTCCTTGACTGATCTCACCATTCTTCATCTCTGCCTTTCTGATGTTTTTCTTGGCCTGCCACTTCTGGCCTTAACAAGAACTGTATCTGTGTTCTTCCATTTCCTTACTATGTTCCTCACAGTGGAAATTGACAGGTTAAATCTCTGAAACAGCTTTTTGTATCCTTCCCCTGAACAACTATGTTGAATAATCTTTGTTTTCAGATCATTTGACAGTTGTTTTGAGGAGCCCATGATGCCACTCTTCGGAGGAGATTCAAACAGGAGAACAACTTCAAGTGGCCACTTTAAGTAGCTTTTCTCATGATTGCATACACCTAGCTATGAAGTTCAAAGCTCAATGAGGTTACAAAACCAAAAAAAGTGCTTTAGTAAGTCAGTAAAAAGTAGGTAGGAGTATTTAAAACAAGAAAATGATAAGGGTGCCCATACTTATGCACGTGTCAAATTTTGTTTGAATGCAGATTGCACATTTTCTGTTAGTACAATAAACCTAAATTCAAGGCAGAAACATTACTGTGTCCAACAGTTATTAGATATATGAAATGGAAATAGCTGTTGCAAAAAAAACATAATTATAAAACATTAAGCTTAAGATTAATAGGGGTGCCCAAACTTTTTCATATGACTGTATATAGCACAGCCACGTAGCATCTAACACAGCCCACGTAGTATATAACACAGCCCACCTAGTATATAAAACAGCCCACGTAGTATATAACACAGCCCACGTAGTATATAACACACAGCCACGTAGTATATAACACAGCCCACGTAGTGTATCACACAGCCCATGTAGTATATCACAGCCACGTAGTACATCACACAGCCACATTGTATATAGCACAGCCACGCAGTATATAACACAGCCCAAGTAGTATATAACACACAGCCACGTAGTATATAGCACAGCCCACGTAGTATATAACACACAGCCACATAGTATATCACACAGCCACGTAGTATAACACACAGCCACGTAGTATAACACACAGCCACATTGTACATAGCACAGCCACGCAGTATATAACACAGCCCAAGTAAGATATAACACAGCCCAAGTAGTATATAACACACAGCCCACGTAGTATATAACACACAGCCCACGTAGTATATAACACAGCCACGTAGTATATAACACAGGCAGCCCAAGTAGCATATAACACAGCCACGTAGTATAACACATCCCAAGTGGAAGACACCCTCACTCACTGCTTCAGTTCACTGTCACGCCATTGCCCCCGTTGTGGACAGAGGGTGTGTGCACCATCCGTGCACCTGAATGCTGCTGCTGCTCACCTTGCTTGGCGCTGGACCTGGCCGTTGCCCCCGTTGTGGACAGAGGGTGCACCGTCCGTGCACCTGACTGCTGCTCGTCTTGCTTGGCGTTGGACCTGGAGTGGACAGTGGACGAGCTCTTAGGATGACGAGCTCTCACCCAGCCGGAAGTGATTACACAGATGACCGCTGGCCGGCGGAAGTGACTCGTATCCATGGTGACGGGTTGTCGGCGGTGACGGTGAGTATTCCTGCAGCTGCGCAGGAGCTCCGTGCGGCTTGCTGCCGGGCGGGGATGGATGTGCTCCGCATCGGCGCCTCCGAGTCCTGGCTGGCTGGGAGTTGACTGTCACACACAGACACAGCACAGGGATGTAGTCCGGCTGTGGGGGGCCCCCAGGAGCGCATCAGTGTGTGTGTGTAATGTACTGTTACTACTGTAAATGGACCCCCCGTCTCGCCAGGGCCCCGGCACTTGCCCGGGTGCGCCGGGTGCTGACGCCGGCCCTGCTACCAATTGACAAAGACTTCCAATCTACAAGTGAAATTTGCTTCAAAATTGTTCACACTCTCATCTCCGGAGGAAGGAATTAACTTTCTGAAAAGAACAGGATTGACATCTTTTCCTGTTTCTTCCGATACCTCCTCTCTGTGTACATCAAATACATATCCTTCTTAAAAAGACCTTTATTCCACTTGTTATTTTAATAAAAACAACTGAACATTGCCCTCCAGCCAGTCTTAGGGTCACCTTAAGGTGTTCCCAGACTTGACAGGTTTTCATACTTTACATAATATATACTGACTTTTATTTTCAGACGCTGATATTGAGCAACATATAATTTGATGTCATACGCAATTGTATATGTTTACTGTTTGAGTTTCTATTTCAGGTGCTGATATTAAGCGACAGTTGTGTTGTGTAAACCTACGGGAATGTCTGTATGTATACCTGTCTTTTTTCCCTTTTCCCCATATTATATGGGGGTTTTCCTTTTTTCCCCTCTACCTTGCTTTCCCTTATTCTTTACCCTTCCCCATTATAAAATTTATAAAACCAATAAAGATTATTGGAAAAACAAATTGAATCCAGAACTTTTTTACCGCTTTTTTAGAGTGTTATATACCACCGAAATGTAACACAAAGCACGTAATACTCTATGAATGGCAAAGTCAATCCAGAAAAATGTTTTAATACTTTTTTGGAGTGTTATATACCACCAAAATGTGAAGCAAAGTACCACATATACTCGAGTATAAGCCGACCCAAGTATAAGCCGAGGCACCTAATTTTGCCACAGAAAACTGGGTAAGCTTATTGGCTCAAGTATAAGCCGGGTTTGTATTGTGCCCTTATCCCTGTCCTGCTCTGTGTGGCTCCTTCCGTCCTGTCCTGCTCTGTTTGGCTCCCCCCGTCCTCTCCTGCTCTGTGTGGCTCCCCCTGTTGTAAGCATGGCTTCCCCCTTCCCATCTAATATGCATGGCTCGGCTTCCCCATCCCATCCTTGTATGCATGGCTCCCCCGTCCCATCTTGTATGCATGGCTCGGCTCCCCCCATCCCTTCCTTGTATGCATGGCTCCTCCCGTTCCATCTTGTATGCATGGATCGGCTCCCCCATCCCATCCTTGTATGCATGGCTTCCCCCTTCCCATCTTGTATGTATGGCTCGGCTTCCCCATCCCATCCTTGTATGCATGGCTCCCCTCATCCCATCTTGTATGCATGGCTCGGCTCCCCCTGTCCCATCCTTGAATGCATGGCTCCCCCCGTCCCATCTTGTATGCATGGCTCGGCTCCCCCCATCCCATCTTTGTATGCATGGCTCCCCCGTTCCATCTTGTATGCATAGCTCGGTTCCCCCCTCCCATCCTTGCATGCATGGCTGGGTTCCCCCTATCTCATCTTATATGCATGGCTGGGCTCCCTCAGTCCCATCCTTGTATGCATGGCTGGGCTCCCCCCGTCCTCCCCCGTTCTTCCCCATCATACTCACCCTCCTTGCGCCATCGCTAAACGTCCCTGCATCTCCATTGTCCCAGTGCTGCAGCGCTTCCTGTGCTGAGCGGTCACGTGGTACTGCTCAATAAGGTCATGAATATGCACTCCATGCCAATGAAACTCAGATCTACCTCCCTGGCCCAGATGTCACCTCTCTGCTCTCCAGAATCCCAGAGTGTCTATCAGCCATAGCCTCCTTCTTCTCCTCTCGCTTCCTCAAGCTCAATGTGGACAAATCTGAACTCATTATCTTTCCTCCACCACGCATATCTTCCCTACCTGATCTATCTATCAAAATAAATGAAATCACACTTTCCCCTGTCCCCAAAGTCCGCTGCCTCGGAGTAACCCTTGACTCTGCCCTGTCCTTCAAACCGCACATCCAAGCTCTCGCCACCTCTTGTCGCCTCCAGCTCAAAAATATTTCCCGAATCCGTCCTTTCCTCAACCCACACTCTACCAAAATGCTCGTGCATGCCCTAATCATCTCCCGCCTCGACTACTGCAACATCCTCTGTGGCCTACCTTCTAACACTCTCGCACCCCTCCAGTCCATCCTTAACTCTGCTGCCTGACTAATTAATCTCTCTCCTCGCTACACTCCTGCTTCACCTCTTTGCAAATCCCTTCACTGGCTCCCAATTTCCCAGCATATCCACTTTAAATTACTAACACTGACCTACAAAGCCATCCATAACCTTTCTCCTCCGTATATTTCCACACTAATCTCTCAATATCTTCCTTCACGTAATCTCCGGTCCTCCCAAGACCTCCTCCTCTCCTCCACACTTATTCGCTCCTCACCCAATCGCCTCCAAGACTTCTCCCGAATATCACCTATCCTCTGGAATTTAGTGCCCCAGCACGTCCGGTTATCCACTACTTTTGGATCCTTCAAAAGAAACCTGAAAACCCACCTCTTCAAAGAAGCTTACAGCCTGTAAAGACCACACGGCCACCTCAACACCATTGGAGCTACTGCAACCCTCGACCTACTGTCTCCTTCCCCATAATCCTGTAGAATGTAAGCCCGCAAGGGCAGGGTCCTCTTTCCTCTGTACCAGTCTGTCATTGTTAGTTTTGTTTACTGTAAGTGATATTTGTATTTTGATGTAACCCCTTCTCATGTACAGCACCATGGAATTAATGGTGCTATATAAATAAATAATAATAATAATAATAATAATAATAATAATGCCTATGGGAGTGGAGATGCGTGCATATTCATTACCTTAATGAGCGGTACCACGTGATCGCTCAGCATAGGAAGTGCTGCAGCACCGGGACATCGGAGATGCAGTGACGGCGCAAGGAAGGTGAGTATGATGTCACAGCCACCGGCTCCTGCTGCTGTTCCGCTGCTCCCCTCCCCCACAAAAAAAGTGCTGAAAATCTCGGCTTATACACAAGAATATATGGTACATAATACTCTGTGAATGACTAATTGAATCCTCCAACATTTTTTAACTGTTTTTGGCATGTTACATACCACTGTACTGTAGCACAAAGTACGCAATACTCTATGGATGACAATAAAGTAATTTTTTTCACCCCCCAATGCTCGTTGAGTGCTGAGCATATCCAAGCACCCAGATACTCAAGTGGTATTCGAGTATCATCAAGCATGTTCGCTCATTCCTAATAATTTTCTCATGCCCTGCAAATCTACCAACCTTTGAATAGATATTAGACTTTCCAAACAGTATGTAATCTAATGATGTTCTGATAGAAATTACAGGAAACGTAATAATAATATATTATTAGTACATTATATCTTGTAAACACAAGTTTATTATTATTCATTTCTCTGTGCAGAACATAATATAAATGTCACCCTCCGTATTAGCAGCACGAAGAACCTTCCACCCACATTAATCCCCAATCACACTGTCCTGAATACGGAAACATCTAAACCTAGAATTGAAGGTTTGTATTAATTGCACAAATCAGAATTACCAGGACTGTGTTACATTTTATGTACTCATGTATAGAATTTTGTGCAGAGAACGCAACATGGCAGCATTATTTAACTGCTCAAAGAAATAGAACTGATGGAGGATCCACTGTCCATCTGCCTGCTGTTCCTGCATCTTTTACACAGAGTATCCAAGGTTAGCCTGTTTTTGGTTCCATTATCATACACAGCAAACAATACCTTGTGACAGTATAGGTCATCTGTGTTCTTTATGTTTGTTATTTACTACTCAGAGCTTACTAGTACGATGAGCAAATACCATGTCACTGGTAACAGAATGGCATATGTCAGCTCATTGTTACTCACAACTAGAGACACAGCTCATACCCATTCTATTCCCACTAAGCAAGGTTGGTAATAATGGCATGTACAAATATCAAATGTACATCAAATAGTTATATGATATCCATTCTTCGCAGAGCTGTACCCCAGAACATCCAGCAGATGGCAGGCTAGTAATAAAGTATTCATCTCCACTTCAAACATCAAACAAGGTTGGTGGAGTCTGTTCAGCAATGTCATAAATCATTTTCTAATATTAATAATTTTATATAGTAGTATGCAAGTTTTAAGCAATTACTTTTTTTGGCAAAAATTACATTTATGAAGACAAAAGAATTGTGATGAGTTAAAAGATTTACGTTACGATTAGTGATGAGCGAATACATTCAGCACTATTCGTTACTCGCATGAGTACTACGCTATTCGGGCTATTTGTTACTCAATGAGTAATTAGCTATTCACTTTGGTCTATTCGAGTGAACCACCTAGCATGTTTGGCTTCTTTTTTGCAGCCAATGACGATGCTGGGCTAGCATCCCAATCACAGTAACGCCGTCGCCATCTTTGGTGTGGCATTACTGTGTTTGGCTGGCCTTATAGTGTCATAGGGGATATTTAAGCCCTGCCGGAGCCATCTTCCACACATTACATGCGGAAACAGCGCAGTGTGAGCGTAGGGAGGGTGAAAGCAGCATATAGGACGAGTTCCTGAGTCCAAAAAGCTCTTTTAAGAGCTGCTGAGAGTGAAGATTAGTTCTCTGTTAGGTTGAGATAGCGTAGGGAGAGATTTAATACGAGGGAGAGGGAAAGGCAGAATGTTAGCATTGTAAGTATACGCTGCAGATCTCTGCTACGTTGCATTGAGTATAATGTAGGAACAGATTGTGGAAGTAGGGAGAGAGGCAGGATTTCATATCCAGTACCATAATATAGAAAACAGGTCTTTTTAGAGCAAAATAATATTGCTCAGTGCCAGCATATACTAACCAATTTTTTTTAGAGCTCAATAATATTCCTCAGTAGCAGCATATACTAAACATTTTTTTAGAGCTAAATAATATTCCTTGCCTATTGCTAAAATAGCATATTTTTAGCTGGCATTTGTGCAACTGGCGCAAAGGCTGCTGACATACGCAAACATCACTATTTACCAGTAATTTTCCCGAGTCTGCTGTTTGTGTGTGTCATAAAGGTGATATAAAAGAAAAATTACTGTGCTATTGGTTAAATAAATAGTGTATATTTAGCTAGCAGTTGTGCGACTGGTGCAAGGCCTGCAGAGATACACAAATGTCACTGTTTACCAGTAATTTTCCTGAGTGTGCTGTTGAAGTGTGCCATAAAAATGATACGTAAAAAAATGACTGTGCTATTGGTTAAATAAATAGCGTATCTTTATCTAGCAGTTGTGCGTCAGGTCTAAAGCCTGGTGAGATATGCAAATTTCACTATTTACCAGTAATTTTCTTGAGTTTGCTGTTGGCGTGTGTCATAAAGGCGATATAAAAAAATAATTACTCTGATATTTTAAAAAAATTACTGTGCTATTGGTTAAATAAATAGCGTATATTTATCTAGCATTTGTGCGTCCAGCACAAAGCCTGCTGAGATATGCAAATGTCACTATTTACCAGTAATTTTCCCTAGTCTGCTGTGGGCATGTTTTAAAGATGATTTCTAAAAAAAATTATCCACACATTGGTAGATACAGGTAATTTGTACATGACACCTCTGTGAGGGTACCTGTGAAAAATAACGCTAGAATTTTTTTTTTTCATAACGCATTCAATGTGGGAAAGTGTGATGTTAAGGAACGGAGATGTGGGTGTGGTGGTGCCTGCCAAGGCTGTGTGACAGATCAGAAGGTGACTGTATCTCATGCAACCTTCCTGTCAAAATTCGGTCTGTGCGCTACACCAATGTCGACTCCAGACAAGTGCAAGGATGTTGTGGGTTGGATGGCAGACAAAGGCTCTAGTGTGTTGACAAGCAGCACCAACAAGTTTTCCACATGGTCCAGTCTCAATAGCCAAAACCTGGTCCTCCTTCCTTCCCCATACGAGAGTACCAGCATATACAAAACTGCTTTTTTTTAACAGCTAAATAACATTCCACAGTGCCAGCATATACTAAAATATAAAAATATTTCTCGCCTCTTCCTATTTCTGAAAGAGCTTATATGTATCTAGTAGTTGTGCGACTGGCACAAAGCCTGATCACATACACAAATATCACTATTTAACAGTAATTTTCCTGATTCTGCTGTTGTCATGTGTCATAAAGGCAATATAAAAAAATTACTTTGTTATTGGTTAAATAAATAGCGTATTTTTTTAGAAGTTGTGCGACTGATGCAAAACCTGCTGAGATACGCAAACGTCACTATTTACCAATAATTTTCCTGATTCTGCTGTTGGCTTGTGTCATGAAGGTGATATTTAAAAAAATACTGTGCTATTGGTTAAATAAATCACATATATTTATCTAGAAGTTGTTCGACTGACACAAAGCCTGCTGAGAAAGGCAAATGTCACTATTTGCCAGTAATTTTCCTGAGTCTGCTGTTGCCATGTGTCACAAAGGTCGACATAAAAAATAATTACTCTTCTATTGGTTAAATAAATAGCGTATATATATCTAGTGTCACGGATTCCGTGTGTAACTACTGCTGGGATGCTACTCGCCACAGTAATTGAGCCCAGAGCAGAATGGCGGAGAACTCACTGGGTAACAAGCAGGACCTGAACCATGTCACAGAGGGGGAGTGGCCAGGGGAGCAGCCCGGCGCCGGGTGCAAAGGAGGCGAACATTGCTGGAGAGTAGTCAAACGTGCCGAGGTCAATAACCAGGAGATAAGCGAGGTACAGGAGGGTGAGACAGAAGGATAGTCAGGTGGAAGCTAGAGGTCAGAAAGCCAAATGAATCAAACAGACCAGATCGAGCACGAAGAGCAAACAAACAAGAAAGTAAGCACACGCACACCAGGGGGTCAGGCACACAGACAGAACGAAAGTATAACTGACAGAGAATCCAAGTCCAGCGTGCGTATAAATATCACTCCCAGATCCAAAAGGAGGCCAATATAATTAACCCTGAGAGGGCAAGGCATTAACCCTGTTCAAACCATGGCATCTAGCAGTTGAGCGACTAGTGCAAAGCCTGCTGAGATATGCAAATATCACAATTTGCCAATAATTTTAATTTTCCTGACTCTGCTGTTGGCGTGTGTCATAAAGGTGATATTTTTACAAAATTATTGTGCTACTGGTTAAATAAATAGCGTATATTTATCTAGCATGCTGATATACGCAAACATCGCTTTTTACCATTAGTTTTCCTGAGTCTGCTGTTGGCGTGTGTCATAAAGCTAATAGTTAAAAAAATGTACTCACACATTGCTAGATACATGAAATTTGTTCATAACACCTTTGTTAGGGTACTTGTGAAAAATAAAGTAAGAATTTTTTTTTCATAACGCATTCAATGTGGAAAAGGGTGATGTTAACACTAGCAATACTGAACTCTTGACCCCGACTAGAACTACTGAATGTAGTCATTTTGACTACTGACTTGTTTTCGTTTATTTTTTGAGTTTCATTTGTGGTTATTTATTAATATTTTTAATGTATTATTATTGTGAGATCCAACTGTAATGCTTTGGAATGTTTTTTTTCTGATTTTTCATATTTTTATACAGGAAATAACAAAAGTAAACTAAGTAAAACAGCTGTAAACTATAACTAATAACATCAAGCTGTATGCAAATATAGTTTCCCCCCAAAAAAAATTGCTGCTTCACACTATACAGTACAAAATAATTGAATAATATGACAATAAAATGTTGTATCTGCTATATACTTGTGTGAGTTTTTTGAGCTCTTAGGCCATGTGCACACGTTCAGGATTGTTAGCGTTTTTTTCGCGTTTTTTCGCTATAAAAACGTGATAAAAACGCGAAAAAAAACGCTTACATAAGCCTCCTATTATTTACAGTGTATTCCGCATTTTTGGTGCAAATGTTGCGATTTTTTCCGCGAAAAAATCACATAGCGGAAAAAAAAGCAACATGTTCATTAAAAATGCGGAATTGCAGGGATTCCGCACACCTAGGGGTCCATTGATCTGCTTACTTCCCGCACGGGGCTGTGCACACCATGCGGGAAGTAAGCAGATTATATGCGGTTGGTACCCAGCGTGGAGGAGAGGAGACTCTCCTCCACGCACTGGGCACCATATAAGTGGTCAAAAAATAAGAAATAAAATAATAAACAGTCCTATACTCACCCTCGATGTCTTGCCGCCTCCTCGCACGCTGCCGTTCGGTTTCTGTACCTGGTGTGCGCTGAAGGACCTCGCCGAATGACGTCACTGTCCTGTGATTGGTCGTGAGCGGTCATGTGACCGCTCACGTGACCGTGACGTCACGGGAGGTCCTGTGCGCACAGACCAGCTATACGGAACGGACGCCGGTGAGATGTCTGGGTGAGTATAAGCATTTTTTTATTTTTTTTATTATTTTTAAACATTCTATCTTTTACTATAGATGCTGCATAGGCAGCATCTATAGTAAAAAGTTGGTCACACTTGTCAAACGCTATGTTTGACAAGTGTGACCAACCTGTCAGTCAGTTTTCCAAGCGATGCTACAGATCGCAGGGAAAACTTTAGCATTCTGCAAGCTAATTACGCTTGCAGAATGCTAAAAAAACGCGAAAAAAACGGAAAAAAAACGCAAAAAAAAAAATGCGGATTTCTTGCAGAAAATTTCCGGTTTTCTTCAGGAATTTTCTGCAAGAAATCCGCAACGTGTGCACATACCCTTATGTCTGCATGTGTTAGCTTTGTCTCTTCAGCTGAACTGAAAGTAAACTTACTATCCAGACTACTGTCTACTGCTAGGACCAGAGAAAAACAACACCCTTCTTTAGCATAAGAGCCTAAAGTATTTCAAACAAACTCTTTTCAGTTCAGGATTACACAGTATGCATGAGACAGGGATTGGATTATAACCAAATTGGATTATGTAACCCATGCTTTATACTACACCTCTTCTCTCTGAGGTCAGTGCTATGGTAGGTGACGTTGGATAAGGCTACTATCACACTAGTGTCGTTCGACGCACATCGCAATGCGTCGTTTTGGAGAAAAAACGCATCCTGCAAAGTTGCCCGCAGGAAGCGTTTTTTCTCCATAGGCTTTCATTAGCGGCGCATTGTGACGGATTGCCACACGTCACATCCGTCGTGCAACGGATGTGGAGCGCCCCAGACGCAGGACCGCGGGGTACTCGGTACCGGGCCTCTCTGTCTCGGTCCTGGGGTTGTCACGGTGGCTAGACCCGGTCCGTGACCCTGCTTAGGGGCGTCCAATTAAAGATGATGGTGCCGTTGTGCAAGGCGCGATGAATAACGAGGACACAGGGTTGCAGTCTTTTTACCTCTTTACTGAAGGCTTCGGGATCCGCAATCCAGAGCACTGCTAACAGGGCTAGCTGAGACCGGCCGGTCCGAAGGCACATCCAGAGTTCCCTTTGCAGGTGTAAATCAGTGCCTACCTACTAGGTACTACTGGGTGTTGTAGTACTTCCCTGCTGAGCACCACGGGATAGTCCTCACAACTGTCGTGTCTGTTTCTGATGTTCTTTCTCTCTCCGTCCCTCAGTTCGGATAGGACGCACCCGTATGACGGGGGTAGGCCTGGAGCTATTTTATAGGGACCCTAGAGACGTCCCTCTCCCACAATTTGCCTCCGTTGTCTGCTTAGGTGATTTAGGTGAGACAGCCAACCTAAAGTTAACTGTCCTGCCGTTGGTTTGAAGTAATGCGTGGAGCCTAATACTTCCTCGGCGCTTCGGCCACCGGCTATACGCCTCAGTAGGATGTTGCCACGGTGTTAGGGGCACGACTCCTACTGGTTCTATTCTCCTTTGTGCTGTGATCTCGTTTCTCACTTCTCCACAATAAACCTCGCTTCGTGTCCTTTCTTAAGATGCAGGCGCGGCTCCGTAACGATCTGTCCTTTTCGCTAGGCCACTGTCAGGATCCCACCCCTGACAGGGACCCCCCTGAATCTTCCCAGTAACTCCCTCTCTCACAGGATGTTGCCTGGGCAAAACCCAGTCAGCTTCTCTCTAACTTCCTATCCAACCCCCAGTTTTACCAGAGTGTGAGGAGTGGCCTAATACATAGAACCCTTTGCTCCCCCTGGTGGCTGAAGTGTGAAGTGTAATGTGTGACAGTGATACCTGGTCAAGTGAACTCCTTTAGTGCAATCAGACGTAACATCACTCCCCTTAGTGGCAGAGCGACATTACTGCAACGACCAGGTCTCTGGGGTGCTGCAGATGCGTCATGTTTTGGCGGACCGTCAGCACCAAAAAACATTCCATGTAACTTTTTTTGTGCGTCGTGTCCGCCATTTTTGACCATGCATGCGCGGCCGAAACTCCACCCCCTCCTCCCCGCAACTCACAATGGGGCAGCGGATGCGTTGAAAAACTGCAACCCCTGCCCCTATTGTGATTTTATTTCACAGGATGCGTCGGTACATCGACCCCACACACTGCGACGGGTCCGTACCGACGCTAGTGTGAAAGTACCCTAACACAAGGAAAATGTGAAAAGTTGCCATCTGAATTGAACTACATCTATATTGTAGCGTGGCTAAAGGTTGTATAGTCGACAGGAGGTATGTATCACAGGGATGGATGCTCCCTGCGATGTAACCCGGAGTGTTTTTGCACATAAAGCAATAAGGAGTTGCTTAGTATATTTGGGTCCGGGTTACGGGTAGCTATGAGAGATGGGAGGGTCTGGCTACCCATATACCTCACCCCTGGGTAAGGGGTATAACCATGCCTATCTATATGTGTTTCAGGACCTGTGGTGATGTCACGACCACATGTCTAATCATGTGACAGGTATCTGGGTGTGGTTACACCTTTGTAAGGGAGGTGTGTGTAGCACATGGAGTAAGTGTTTGGGAGACTATCAGTGTGGACAGATTTCCATGTGTCCAGGCGGGACACTACAGACAGGAGTCTGTGTATTGAGAGGAAGAAGCCCTTCTGTGTCTGTGGCTTCGGATAGAGGACTGAGTGCTGGACATTGCACAGCCTGTGTGCCGTCAGGCCTGAGAAGAGCAGAGCCCTTCTATGGACTTTTATGCTATGTCGGCCTGATGTACGGACTGTTTTCCTTTTTGTTGCTGCCTTGCTGGTTTAATGGAGCAAATAAACCCACATGGACATCAACCCCTTAACGACCGCCGATACGCCTTTTAACGGCGGCCGCTAAGGGTACTTAAACCACAGTTTAAGGAAAAAGTTTAAGGAAAAAGTGAATAGCGCCCCCCAAAGTCGGATTTTCTCTGGGGTCTCGGTTGCCGAGGGTAGCCGAGACCCCAGAGAACATGATTCGGGGGTTTTTTACCGACCCCCGAGTTGCGATCGCCGGTAATTAACCGTTTACCGGCGGTCGCAACAAAAACAAACTGCGATTTGCCATTTAATTTCTCTGTCCTCCGATGTGATCGCACATCGGAGGACAGAGAAATAGGGTCCCCGATGGCCTCCCAATACTCACCTATCTCCCCCGCTGCTCCTCGTGGCTCCCCATGGGCGCCGCCATCTTTTTTCCGGGAAAAAATGGCGGGCGCATGCGCAGTGCGCCCGCCGCCCGGCACCTGGAAGATCTTTGGGGTCTCGGCTGTCGGGGGTAGCCGAGACCCCAAAGAACATGATCGGGGTCGGTTTGCACCGACCCGTTTTGCGATCGCCGGTAATTAACAGTTTACCGGCGACCGCAAAAAAAAAAAAAAAAAGCAATCTGTAATTCTCTGTTCTCTGATGTGATCGCACATCAGAGGACAGAGAAATAGGGGGATTCGGGGACCCTATCATACTCACCCGGTGTCCCTGGGTCCTCTTCTGTCTCCTCCTGCCGGCCTTTTCCTCATGGCGGGCGCATGCGCAGTGCGCCCGCCATCTGCTGCCATCTGCCGGCCGGCAGGAGAGACGAGTTGGGGCTAAAATTAGGGTTAGGGCTAGGGCTAGGGTTAGGGCTAGGGTTGGGGCTAAATTTAGGGTTAGGGCTAGGGTTGGAGCTAAATTTAGGGTTAGGGTTAGGGCTAGGGTTAGGCTACTTTCACACTAGCGTTTTTTGGCTTCCGTCGCAATGCGTCGTTGGAGAAAAAACGCATCCTGCAAAAGTGCTTGCAGGATGCGTTTTTTCTCCATTGGCTTGCATTAGCGACGCATTGTGACGGATTGCCACACGTCGCATCCGTCGTGCGACAGATGCGTCGTGCTTTGGCGGACCGTCGGCACAAAAAAAGCTACATGTAACTTTTTTGTGCAACATGTCCGCCATTACCGACCGCGCATGCGCGGCCGGAACTCCGCCCCCGCCTCCCCGCACCTCACAATGGGGCAGCGGATGCGTTGAAAAAACAGCATCCGCTGCACCCGTTGTGCGGCGCTTACAACGCCCGACGTACCGACGCACGTTGTGAAAATTGTGCACAACGTGGGCAGCGGATGCAGTTTTTCAACGCATCCGCTGCCCAGTCTATGTCCTGGGGAGGAGGGGGCAGAGTTACGACCACGCATGCACGGAAATGGCGGACGCGACGTACAAAAAAAAGGTTACATTGAACTTTTTTTGTGACGACGGGGCTAAAGTTATAGTTAGGGTTGGGGCTAAAGTTAGGGTTAGGGTTGGGGCTACAGTTAGGGTTAGAGTTGGGATTAGGGTTAGGGTTTGGATTAGGGTTGGGATTAGGTTACGTTTGGGATTAGGGTTACGTTTGGGATTAGGGTTGGGATTAGAGTTAGGGTTGGGATTAGGGTTGGGATTAGGGTTAGGGGTGTGTTGGATTTAGGGTTTTTATTAGGGTTATGGTTAGGGTTGAGATTAGGGCTGTTTTGGGGTTAGGGTTGTGATTATCGTTAGGGTTGTGATTAGGATTATGGATCGGGTTGAGATTAGGGTTAGGGGTGTGTTGGAGTTAGGGTTGGAGTTATAATTTGGGGGTTTCCACTGTTTAGGTACATCAGGGGGTCTCCAAACACGACAGCCAATTTTGCGCTAAAAACGTCAAATGGTGCTCCCTCCCTTCTGAGCTTTGCCGTGCGCCCAAACAGGGGTTTACCCCCACATATGGGGCATCAGCGTACTCGGGATAAATTGGACAACAACTTTTGGGGTCCAATTTCTCCTGTTACCCTTGTGAAAATAAAAACTTGGGGGCTAAAAATCTTTTTTGTGGGAAAAAAAAATATTTTTTTATTTTCGCTACTCTGCATTATAAACTTCTGTGAAGCACTTGAGCATTCAAAGTTCTCACCACATATCTAGATAAGTTCCTTAGGGGGTCTAGTTTACAAAATTTGGTCACTTGTGGGAGGTTTCTACTGTTTAGGTACATCAGGGGCTCTGCAAACACAACATAACACCCACAGACAATTCTATCAAAGTCTGAATTCCAAAATGGCGCTCCTTCTCTTCCGAGCTCTGCCGTGTGCCAAAACAGTGGTTTACCCCCACATATGGGGTACCAGCATACTCAGGATAAATTGGAGAACAAATATTGGCATCCAATTTCTCTTGTTACCCTTGTGAAAATAAAAACTTGGGGGCTAAAAATCTTTTTTGTGGGAAAAAAAAATATTTTTTTATTTTCGCTAATCTGCATTATAAACTTCTGTGAAGCACTTGAGCATTCAAAGTTCTCACCACATATCTAGATAAGTTCCTTAGGGGGTCTAGTTTCCAAAATTTGGTCACTTGTGGGAGGTTTCTACTGTTTAGGTACATCAGGGGCTCTGCAAACACAACATAACACCCACAGACAATTCTATCAAAGTCTGAATTCCAAAATGGCGCTCCTTCTCTTCCGAGCTCTGCCGTGTGCCAAAACAGTGGTTTATCCCCACATATGGGGTACCAGCATACTCAGGATAAATTGGAGAACAAATATTGGCATCCAATTTCTCTTGTTACCTTGTTACCCTTGTGAAAATAAAAACTTGGGGGCTAAAAAATCTTTTTTGTTGAAAAAAAAAATATTTTCTATTTTCACTACTCTGCATTATAAACTTCTGTGAAGCACTTGGGTATTCAAAGTTCTCACCACATATCTAGATAAGTTCCTTGGGGGGTCTAGTTTTCAAAATGGGGTCATTTGTGGGGGGTTTCTACTGTTTAGGTACATCAGTGGCTCTGCAAACGCAACATAACGCCCGCAGACCGTTCTATCAAAGCCTGCATTTCAAAATGGTGCTCCTTCCCTTCCGAGCTCTGCCGTGCGCCCAAACAGTGGTTTACCCCCACATATTGGGTACCAGCATACTCAGGACAAATTGGACAACAACTTTTGGGGTCCAATTTCTCTTGTTACCCTTGTGAAAATAAAAATTTGGGGGCTAAAAAAATCTTTTTTGTGGGAAAAAAAATATTTTTTATTTTCACTACTCTGCATTATAAACTTCTGTGAAGCACTTGGGCATTCAAAGTTCTCACCACATATCTAGATAAGTTCCTTGGGGGGTCTATTTTCCAAAATGGGGTCACTTGTTGGGGGTTTCTACTGTTTAGGTACATTAGGGGTCTGCAAACGCAACATAACGCCCGCAGACAATTCTATCAAAGTCTGCATTCC
The DNA here is from genome assembly GCF_051348905.1 of Ranitomeya variabilis. Taxonomy (NCBI): domain Eukaryota; kingdom Metazoa; phylum Chordata; class Amphibia; order Anura; family Dendrobatidae; genus Ranitomeya; species Ranitomeya variabilis. The sequence goes on along the minus strand of NC_135234.1, from coordinate 217,190,060 downwards.
AAAATGGCGCTCCTTCCCTTCCGAGCTCTGCCGTGCGCCCAAACAGTGGTTTACCCCCACATATGGGGTACCAGCATACTCAGGACAAATTGGAGAACAACTTTTGGAGTCCAATTTCTCTTGTTACCCTTGTGAAAATAAAAACTTGGGGGCTAAAAAATCTTTATTGTTAAAAAAAAAAATATTTTTTATTTTTACGACTCTGCATTATAAACTTCTGTGATGCACTTGGGCATTCAAAGTTCTCACTACACATCTAGATAAATTCCATGGGGGGTCTAGTTTCCAAAATGGGGTCACTTTTGGGGGGTTTCTACTGTTTAGGCACATCAGGGGCTCTCCAAACGCGACATGGCGTCCGATCTCAATTCCAGTCAATTTTGCATTGAAAAGTCAAATGGCGCTCCTTTGCTTCCGAGCTCAGCCATGCGCCCAAACAGTGGTTTACCCCCACATATGGGGTGTCGGCGTACTCAAGACAAATTGTACAACAACTTCTGGGGTCCATTTTCTCCTGTTACCCTTGGTAAAATAAAAATTTGGAGGCAAAAAAATCATTTTTGGAGAAAAAATGCGATTTTTTTATTTTCACGGCTCTACGTTATAAACTTCTGTGAAGCACCTGGGGGTTTAAAGTGCTCACCACACATCTAGATAAGTTCCTTAAGGGGTCTAGTTTCCAAAATGGTGTCATTTGTGGGGGGTCTCCACTGTTTAGGCACATCAGCGGCTCTCCAAACGTGACATGGCGTCCGATCTCAATTCCAGCCAATTCTACATTGAAAAAGTAAAACGACACTCCTTCTCTTCCAAGCTCTGCGGTGCGCCCAAACAGTGGTTTACCCCCACATATGGGGTATCGACGTACTCAGGAGAAATTGCACGACATCTTTTGTGGTCTAATTTCTCCTGTTACCCTTGTGAAAATAAAAATTTGGGGGCAAAAAGATCATTTTTGTAGAAAAAATGCGATTTTTTATTTTCACGGCTCTACGTTATAAACTTCTGTGAAGCACTTTGGGGTTCAAAGTGCTCACCACACATCTAGATAAGTTCCTTAAGGGGTCTAGTTTCCAAAATGGTATCACTTGTGGGGGGTTTCCACTGTTTAGGCACATCAGGGGCTCTCCAAACGCGACATGGCATCCGATCTCAATTCCAGCCAATTCTGCATTGAAAAAGTCAAACGGTGCTCCTTCACTTCCAAGCTCTGCAGTGCGCCCAAACAGTGGTTTACCTCCACATATGGGGTATCGACGTACTCAGGAGAAATTGCACAACAACTTTTGTGGTCTAATTTTCTCCTGTTACCCTTGTGAAAATAAGAATTTGTGGGCGAAAAAATCATTTTTGTGAAAACAAATGCGATTTTTTATTTTCACGGCTCTACGTTATAAACTTCTGTGAAGCACTTGGGGGTTCAAAGTGCTCACCACACATCTAGATAAGTTCCTTAAGGGGTCTAGTTTCCAAAATGGTGTCACTTGTGGGGGGTTTCCACTGTTTAGGCACATTAGGGGCTCTCCAAACGCGACATGGCGTCCGATCTCAATTCCAGCCAATTCTGCATTGAAACAGTTAAACGGTTCTCCTTCACTTCCAAGCTCTGCGGTGCGCCCAAACAGTGGTTTACCTCCACATATGGGGTATGGGCATACTCAGGAAAAATTGCACAACAAAATTTGTGGTTAAATTTCTGTTTTTACACTTGTGAAAATTTAAAAAAATGGTTCTGAAGTAAAATGTTTGCAAAAAAAAGTTAAATGTTCATTTTTTTCTTCCACATTGTTTCAGTTCCTGTGAAGTACGTAAAGGGTTAATAAACTTCTTGAATGTGGTTTTGAGCAGCTTGAGGGGTGCAGTTTTTAGAATGGTGTCACACTTGGTTATTTTCTATCATATAGACCCCTCAAAATGACTTCAAAGGTGATGTGGTCCCTAAAAAAAACATGGTGTTGTAAAAATGAGAAATTGCTGGTCAACTTTTAACCCTTATAACTCCCTAACAAAAAAAAAAATTGTTTCCAAAATTGTGCTGATGTAAAGTAGACATGTGGGAAATGTTATTTATGAACTATTTTTTGTGACATATCTCTCTGATTTAAGGGCATAAAAATACAAAGTTTGAAAATTGCAAAATTTTAAAAATTTTCGCCATATTTCCATTTTTTTCATAAATAATCGCAAGTAATATCGAAGAAATGTTACCACTAACTTGAAGTACAATCAGCGGGATCCGATAAAGCATTCCAGAGTTATAACCTCTTAAAGTGACACTGGTCAGAATTGTAAAAATTGTCTCGATCATTAAGTACCAAATTGGCTCTGTCACTAAGGGGTTAAAGAGAATGTGCCTCCTGTTTCCTCCTACGCACTTGAGTGAGTACAAACCTTACAATATGTACATCAGGGTAAATAAGATACAGTGAAAAAACTATGCACAAAACTTTACAGCAACATTTAGTGACAAAAGGACAGCAAAATATAGTAGGTAGTCAAAATGACTACCTTTTAGTAGTTAAGGTAAATTGTGAAAAAAAATGCGCAATTTTTGCACCAAAATTATTTATTGTCACAAAATCTTTTTTAACATCCTATTTTAGGAAAAGTCACTGAGTCTCAAGCCGGAATTCCAAAAAATGTAGTCACAGAAGAGAAATAAAAAATGAAAGTAGTCAAAATGACTATACCAGTAGTTTTAGGAGCGGGGATGTGGATTTGATGGTGCCCGCCCAGGCCATGTGACAGATCAGAAGGTGACTTTATTTCATTCTAGCTTCCTGTCAAAATTCGGTATTCGCGATATACCACTGTCGAACCCAGACATGTGCAAGAGTGTTGTGGATTGGATGGCAGACAAAGGATCCAGTGTGTTGACATGCAGCACCATCAAGTCTTCCTCATAGTCCAGTTTCAATAGACAAGAGTCTTGGCCTCACAATCCTCAACTTGGTACTCCTTCCTCTCCTCCATCAAGAGACTTTATAGACATATGACCCCAACGCTGGCCAATCTGAGGAATTGTTCCTCAGAGGGTCATGAGGAGGTGGGGTGCACTAATACACAAACATTTGAGCACCCATGGGCAGGAGAAAGCCACGTTGGAGAAGGTCAATTCATGTCTGAAGAAGTTGAGGATAATCATGACGCACAGTTGCCATCAGGTCAGCCTAAAATCGCAACTCAGAAAGGGGATCAGATTGATTAATTGGAAGACAATGCGGTCGATGATGAGGCCACTGATCCAACCTTGCACAGTAGCAAGCACAGCAATGCAGGGAGGGATGGATCTATAGCACGAAGACAGGCAAGAAGAGGTAGTGGTTTGACCAGATGGAGAACTCGGTCAGTTGTTCCACAGAACCCCCCCACTTGACTAGATAACAGGCCAAGTGTGCATTGCTCCCCTGTATGGCAGTTTTCTTCTGAAAGTCCTTAAGACAAAACAATTTTAATTTTCAGCATCAGCTATGCCAAGTTGAGAAGGGACAAGAACACTGCCAACCTGAGCACTACCAGCATGCAGAAGCACATGGAAGCCAAGTACCACAGTAGGTGGGCGAAACGCCTGGGTACAAAATCTGTTTCTGAGGGTGCAACCACTGCCCCTTCCCCTGTATTACTGTCTTCCCAATGTGCTGTCCAGGAAGCAGGCGCTGATGCCTCCTGCCAACAACCTGCAGTTGCAAAGACACAACAGTCAGCAACCACGTCCAGTTCATTGTCCCCAGCACAGTGTTCAGTTGTTCTTGCCACAGACATTTCACAGGAAGCAGAAATATCCACCCACTCACTCACTGGCCCAAATGCTAAACACCCACATTGCCAGATTGCTAACCATGGAAATGTTGCCGTTTTGGTTTGTGGGAACTGAGTCTTTCCATGACCTCTTGGCAGTGGTAGTCCCACAGTACTCGATTCCCAGCCGCCATTATTTTTCCCGATGTGCCATCCCAGCGTTACAGAAATATGTGTTACACAATATCAGCTGTTCTTTGGCCAATGCAGTGACAGGAAAGGTTTACCTAACCACAGACACGTGAACAAGTTCTTGTGGACAGGGACGCTACATTTCCCTGACAGCACACTGGTTGGACCTAGTGGAATCTGAGACAGAGTCAGAGGCTGGGACATCACACATCTTAAGGCCCCGTCTCACATAGCGAGATCGCTGCTGAGTCACTAGTTTTGTGACGCAACAGCGACCTCAGTAGCGATCTCGCTATGTGTGACACGTACCAGCGATCAGGCCCCTGCTGTGAGATCGCTGGTCGTGTTGGAATGACCTGGACCTTTTTTTGGTCGTTGAGGTCCCGCTGACATCGCTGAATCGGTGTGTGTGACACCGATCCAGCGATGTCTTCACTGGTAACCAGGGTAAACATCGGGTTACTAAGCGCAGGGCCGCGCTTAGTAACCCGATGTTTACCCTGGTTACCAGCGTAAACGTAAAAAAAAACAAACAGTACATACTCACCATCTGATGTCCGTCAGGTCCCTTGCCGTCTGCTTCCTGCTCTGACTGACTGCCGGCCGGAAAGTGAGAGCAGATCACAGCAGTGACGTCACCGCTGCGCTCTGCTCTCACTGTACGGCGGCTCAGTCAGAGCAGGAAGCAGACGGCAAGGGACACCGAAAGGCGAGTATGTACTGTTTGTTTTTTTTGGTAACCAGGGTAAACATCGGGTTACTAGGCGCGGCACTGCGCTTAGTAACCCGATGTTTACCCTGGTTACCCGGGTGCTGCAGGGGGACTTCGGCATCGTTGAAGACAGTTTCAACGATGCCAAAGTCGTTCCCCTGATCGTTGGTCGCTGGAGAGAGCTGTCTGTGTGACAGCTCCCCAGCAACCACACAATGACTTACCAACGATCACGGCCAGGTCGTATCGCTGGTTGTGATCGTTGGTAAATCGCTATGTGAGACGGGGCCTTTACTTACACCAAGAATAATGGGCCCAATTTCCATCAGGGTTTCAGTCTCCTCGAATGCCAGTTCCTGTCTCTTCTCCTCATCCTCAACTGAACATCCGAAACTCAGGTTTCATGGCACCTGCTGGCATTCTGTAAATGTGAAGCGAGGACCGCATAATGACATGGCGGTGATGGCGGGCAAAGCCCAAAGTTATAATGGGCATGTTTTAGTTGGCATTGTAAAGTGCTGGGGAATATGTATTCCACTGTCTAGCAAACAGTTTTGAATAAGGGAGGGACCTCCCAAATGTAGGAGTGAGAGCCCTTACAAATGTAAAAGGAAAAGCAAAAGCCAAAACACTACATGTGAACATTTGCTAAAGAGGAGGTATAATTTTTTTACTACTATTATTTTAAATTTTTATTTTGCGTTATAAATAAGTAATTATGAAGGAAATAATGTTTTTGCATTTTTCCCTTAAAAAAAAATTGGTTTGGTTTGATAGGTCTTATAAATCTGTAAAACTGGCGCAATAGTCTGACAACAACATTCCCAGATATCATATATGAGTCAGAAAAGCATGCAGACATCTTCTCCATGCTGTTCTCATTTAGTTTTAGCACTGTCCCATCCATTTCAGTTTTTTTTCTCAGACCCTCAGACCTGTTTGTTCGGTCCAACAAAAAAATATTCGGCTTTCCCATTGAATTGCATTGGATTCGTTATTTGGGACGAATACAAGGATATTAGAAATTATTTGATTTTCCCGAATCCGAATATTTCACTATTCGATCATCACTTAGGTAGTTATGATAATCTATTTATTTGCCAGAGATCTTTCTCTGTGGGCATGTACTTTTTTACCCTGCATGATATTGACCAATCATAAGCAGGCAGAAACATACTTGTGAACAAAGAACACCCCCCACAATAGCTTAGAACAGGATTTCTCCTCAGTAAGACATGAGATTATCATGCATTTTGTATAGTACAGTAGTATTGAAGTTTTAAGTAATTTTCAATGGCAAAAATTAAATTTATGAAGACAAAAGAAGAATCCTGATAAAGTAAAAGAAATTGATACAAAAAAACTCTCAAAATCACTCACTATCCCCCATTGTACAGCAAGTCCATCAATAAGATGTAAAGGACTGGTGCAGATTTGCAGAATTCTGTGCTACTCATTGCAATGTAAAAATTGTTTCAAAATAGTTGAAATAATAATCCAGAAGGATTCTATTATTTTACATTATTTGCCATGACCAACAGTATTCAGATTAAAGTTAACCTTTAGGATGTCAATTACCGTCCTGGAAAGTGGTCATCATGTATTGAGGGGGCACAGGAGCTTAGTTCTCTTGACACTCTGCTTATGCCAGCCATATATCATAGCTGGCATCTGTCTTTAACCCCTTTCTGACATCCGACATTCTATCCAGTCGAGGTGACCTGGGTCCGTATGACCATCGTCGGGATAGTAAGTCATAAGCAATCAGCCGCGCTCACGGACGGAGCACAGACAATCGCGGCCGGGTGTCAGCTGATTATCACAGCTGACACCCAGCACTATGTGCCAGTAGCGGTCATGAACCGCTCCTGGCACTTTAACCCCCGGAACACTGTGATCAAACAAGATATTAGGGGTCGAGTTCCTGCCTCTGCACAGGGGGAATCTCGAGCCATCTTCGCTGCGGCCTCCCATTCTTCTCCTGCCGCAGTGGAGCCTGCTCAGCGGAGGCGTTGGTCCCAGCGTCATGCTCAGTCTGACACTGTGCAAAGGGTTACTGCTGCCTTTCCAGCTTCTGCCATTATAGTCAGTACTGGTCAGCAGCGAGCAGACATCTTTGGGACTAAGTCCTACTTTTCCCCTTCTGAGCATGCCCAGGGTAAGATCTCTCATTGGAGATCAAGGGTCACATGCTCAGATACTGCAGCTATTCCCATTGGTACTCTAGGAAGGTCCTGAAGTTGCTCAAGTTCTGTGGCAGCTTCCCATTGGTCCTTTTTTGGAAGGTCCTGTAGTTGCTGCAGCTATAAAAGGTGCGCATGTCCGCACGGCCATGCGCTAGTATCTTTCTGAGTTATGTGCTTTGCGCCAGTGTGGTCATGTGAGATTGTATTCAGGGACCCAGCTGAAATAAGCCCCTAGAATACCGGCACCTCCGGTGAGGAGATTCTGTGTTTGAGTGTATTCAGGGACCTGGCTGAAATAAGCCCTTAGAATACCGGCACCTCCGGTGAGGAGATTGTGTGCATGCATGACCACTGACTGCTCTCTGTTGGGCAGTTAGCCTGTGCTCCTGTGAAGTCTAACAGGGCACAGTGCTTTCCTTTCACGGCTACTCTGTGAAGTAACAGAGCTAGTCTATACCGCCAAATAGTGCCACCATTTACTAGCAGCAGGTTCCCCTGCACGGTGGACCCCGGGCTGCGAATGCATCAATAATAATAAACATCTATATTTACTCGGTGCGTTCCGCTAGCCCTAACACAAGATCGCAGCATTCTGGTGGCATAGTAAAGCATCGCACAGGGAGGGGGCTCACTGCGTGCCTCCCTGAGACTCAACGCGATGTGATCGTGTTGTTCCGAGGGTCTCCTTCCTGCAGGCCCCCGGTTCCAAGATGGCCGTGGGGTCCTTCTGGGTCCTGCAGGGAGGTGGCTTGTCAGTGCCTGAGAAGCCTCCCTCACTGCCTGTCAGATCGCTGATCTGACACAGTGCAGTGCAAAGTATCAGATCAGAGACCTGACTTTATACAGCGATGTCTCATCCTGAGACAATGTAAAAAAGTTTAAAAAAAATTAACATGTGTAAAAATATTTTAAAAAATTTCCTAAATAAAGAAAAAAAAATATTTTTCCAAAAAAATACATGTTTTTATGTACCGTATATACTCGAGTATAAGCCGAGATTTTCAGCCCAAATTTTTGGGCTGAAAGTGCCCCCTCGGGTTATACTCGAGTCACGGTCGGCGGGTGAGGGGGAGAGGGCGCTGAGGCATACTTACCTGTTTCTGGGGCTCCTGGCGCTCCCCCTGCCCGTCCCACGGTCTTCGGTGCCGCAGCTCTTCCCCTGTTCAGCGGTCACATGGGACCGCTCATTAGAGAAATGAATAGGCTGCTCCACCTCCCATAGGGGCGGAGCCGCATAATTCATTTCTCTAATCAGCGGTGCCGGTGACCGCTGACAGAGGAAGAGGCTGCGGCACCGAAGGCCAGCTGTCCGGGGGAAGGAGCGGGACGCCGGGAGCAGGTAAGTATTACATATTTACCTTCCCTCGTTCCACCCGCCGGGCGCCGCTCAGTCTTCGCGTCCTCTTGTTCTGACTGTTCAGGTCAGAGGGCGCGATGACGCATATAGTGCGCGCGCCGCCCTCTGCCTGATCAGTCAGTGCAGAGAGATGCCGGGACGGGACGCTGGGGAGCTGCAAGCAAGAGAGGTGAGTATGTGTTTTGTTTTTTATATTGCAGCAGCAGCAGCAATGGCACAGATTTATGTGGAGTATCTATGTGGCAACGGTGCAGAGCACTATATATAAGGCACAGCTTTATGTGGAGCATCTATGGGGCAACGGTGCAGAGCACTATATATAAGGCACAGCTTTATGTGGAGCATCTATGGGGCAACGGTGCAGAGCACTATATATAAGGCACAGCTTTATGTGGAGCCTCTATGGGGCCATAATCAAAGGTCAAAGGTGCAGAGCATTATGTAGGCACAGCTATCTATGGGGCCATAATCAAAGGTGCAGAGGTAATATATAGCACAGCTATCTATGGGGCCATAATCAAAGGTGCAGAGCATTGTATATGGCACAGCTATCTATGGGGCCATAATCAAAGGTGCAGAGCATTGTATATGGCACAGCTATCTAAGGAGCATCTATGGGGCCATTATGAACTGTGCAGAGCATTATATATGGCACAGCTTTATGTGGAGCATCTCTGGGGCCATAATGAACGGTGCAGAGCATTATATGTGGCACAGCTTTATGTCGAGCATCTATGGGGCCATAATGAACGGTGCAGAGCATTATATGTGGCACAGCTTTATGTCGAGCATCTATGGGGCCATAATGAACGGTGCAGAGCATTATATGTGGCACAGCTTTATGTCGAGCATCTATGGGGCCATAATGAACGGTATGGAGCATCTATTTTTAATTTTGAAATTCACCGGTAGCTGCTGCATTTTCCACCCTAGGCTTATACTCGAGTCAATAAGTTTTCCCAGTTTTTTGTGGCAAAATTAGGGGGGTCGGCTTATACTCGGGTCGGCTTATACTCGAGTATATACGGTAAATAAAAAAGACAATAAAAGTACATATATTTAGTATCGCCGACTCGACCTATAAAACTGTCCCACTAGTTAACTCCTTCAGTGAACACCATAAAAATAAAAAACGAGGCAAAAAACAATGCTTTACCATCATACGGCCGAGCAAAAAGTGGAATAACACTTTAATACGTAGACATGTGGGAAATGTTACTTATTCTGTGTGACATATCTCTGTGATTTAAGGGCATGAAAATTCAAAGTTGGAAAATTGTGAAATTTTCAACATTTCACCAAATTTCCATTTTTTTCACAAATAAATTTTACCACTACCATGAAATACAATATGTCACAAAAAAAAAACTATCTTAGAATCACTGGGATCCATTGAAGTGTTCCTGAGTTATTACCTCATAAATTGACAGTGGTCGCAATTGTAAAAATTGGCCTGGCCATTAACATTCAAACCACCCTCGGGGGTAAAGGGGTTAATGCTTTCCTGACTGGTTGTCAGATTTCACAATGAATTGTTTTAGTAAAGATCAGGCATACTAATACTGATAAGCTACTTTTTACTGATTATCATTCATTTACTTGACTGTTTACCCAGGCAGATCGTACAGGCAGATGTGCACTGAATGATCTGTTAGGGTATGTGCACACGTTGTGAAAAGGTGTGCGGATTTTTCCGCACTGATTTTGGTAAATCCGCACTGCGGATTTACCGCGTTTTTTTCATGGTTTTTGTGCGGATTCCACCTGTGGATGCCTATTATGGAGCAGGCGTAAACCGCTGCGGAATCTGCACAAAGAATTGACATACTGCGGAATAAACAACGCAGCACTTCCGCATGTTTTTTTCCACAGCATGTGCACTGCGGATTTTGTTTTCCATAAGTTTACATGGTACTGTAAACTCATGGAAAACCGCTGCGAATCTGCAGCGGCCAATCCACTGCGGATCCTCAGCAAAATCCGTAATGTGTGCACATACCCTAATAGATCTTTCAGTGCTTATTGGCTGCTATTATTCTCGGCAGTGCAGGTCCTTTTTACACAGGTTGATACTGTCATGGTGGAACCACTGTGCCATGGTCCAAGGAGAGCCTGGAGGCGCATAACTAGGTGAGCACCTGACTCATCACTAGAGACTCTAGTCTAGAGTCTAGTCTAGACCCTTTAGGTAATTTTGCAAATTGTATTGGTCTGTGTGTTCTATATAATTATTGTTTTGCTACATTATTAAGCAGGATCATCTTTTCATACTGTCAGTCTTCCACACTGGCTGGTGATTTTTATAAGTAATTAATATATACTTTTTAAGGGATTATGTTTCACAAACAAACTGACTTAACAGCTAGAAAGCGTGCAGAAGACTAACTGTATACGTTGCTCAGGCACCTCCATTCAAGTGGAGATGACTTAAATAGGAAGTGTCTCCCTGCCATTGGAGAGTATGTGCATTAGGTACAGTGCTCAGGAATCTGTGCACCATGTGCAGACACCAGGTACCAGTTGGAGAAGGAGTAGGAAAAAGAGTGGGAAGGGGGCCATGGAGGTGAGTTAGTTGGTGTCCCTGAAAATTCAAGTAGAAAACCATCCCAAAAACGCAAAAAGATGATCAAATAAACCACTAGCGGTCAAAAATGGAAAACAACTCAAGAGACAAACAAAATGTTGCAGAATCAATACTTGAGGAAAGAAATGCCACCATGTCCTAAAGCACCTTCCTCTAAAATATGAAAATATCCTCTTCAAAAAGGAAGAGTGCAAGAATTTTAGTGCTACTTATTGAGGTATCAATCCTAAAAGGCTTCACTCTTGCCGCCTTCAAACATATCACATACATTCAGAGAAAATGAGAGAGCCACAGCTCTGACTTCCAAAGGCAGGGAGACTGAAGCCAGCGCTGGTTAGTCGCAGGGATTGCATAACATAACAGTGATATGTAATCTCCGGGAGCGCCAGTTCCAACTGGAGTTGAGTACAAATGTTATTATTTTGAAAAGAGGAAACATGAAGATTAAAAGCGGTTGTCCGAAAAGTGGATAACTTTTCTGAGGGTGTTTGTTCCTCATCAGTACAAAGCAGGAGGTCTGATTTGATTAGGTGAGAGCATTTGGCTAGGTGAGAGTCCTCTGACTTGGAGTGTAAGGCCATGTTCACACTTTGCGGTTTTTACCGCGGAACCGCCGCGATTTTGATGCTGCGGGTCCGCAGCAGTTTCCATTGCGTTTACATTTACATGTAAACCCTATGGAAACCGCAAACCGCTGTGCACATGCTGCGGGAAAAAACGCGCAGAAACGCAGCGGTTTACAACCCGCAGCATGTCACTTCTTTGTGCAGAATCGCTGCGATTCTGCACCCATAGAAATGCATTGAACCGCTTACTTCCCGCATGGGGCTGTGCCCACGTTGCGGGAAGTAAGCCGATAATGTGCGGGTGGTACCCGGGGTGGAGGAGAGGAGACTCTCCTCCAGGCCCTGGGAACCATATTTGTGTGTAAAAAAAAAGAATTAAAATAAAAAATCATGTTATACTCACCTCTCAGCGCTGCACGCGGCCGGCCGGTCAGAGTTGCTGTGCGAACAGGACCTGCGGTGACGTCGCGGTCACATGACCGTGACGTCGCGGTCACATGACCGTGACGTCACGAAGGGTCCTTCTCGCACATCATCTTTGGAACCGGAGCGCCGGGTGCAGCGCTGAGGAGATCAGGACGTCAGAGGGTGAGTATATAAACATTTTTTTTTTATTTTAACATTACTATTGATGCTGCATATTGCTGCATATGCAGCATCAATAGTATAGGCGGAAACCCGCAGCGGAAACCGCGGAACAAACCGCGATAAATCTGCAGGGATAACCACAGCGGTTTTGCCCTGCAGATTTATCAAATCCGCTGCGGGAGAACCCGCAGAGGTCACCCGCAAAGTGTGAGCATGGCCTAAGGTGGAACGTTTCTTCTTGTGGAGAATGTTAAACTGGCATCAGTTTACATATACACCATGCAAATAGCTTCTTTAGAGAGGACAATGACAAGAACACTATTGAGGGTATTAATCCCGTTAAAAAGTCAATATTGCTTTGCATGGTTTATAAGTCTGCTTACATTGGCTTGGCACTCTCTACAAAGAGAAATGTTCCCACTTAGAATTCCTCTTCGAAAACATGACTGGTTTCACAGCCTGGAAAAGATGTTGTGTGCACATACCCTAAAGATAAACCATTCTAGTAAAGTAAATCTGGGTATTCTGCGAATTATGTATGCGTGTCTTGTACCCTGGTAGTGCATGTAGACAATTGATCCAACTTCAAGATGGTACACAGTATGTTCTCATTTGGACAGTGAGTAGATGATTCATATGCATCAAGAGTCTAAGTGAGTGGAGCAGTTGTTCACCCTACAGATGTCTTGTATGTAGTATGTAAAGGGCTACCAATGAGATGTCTTTTAGATAAATAAGGTAGAAGTAATTAACATATAACTTTTAACCCCTTAGTGACAGAGCCAATTTGGTACTTAATGACCAGGCCAATTTTTACAATTCTGACCACAGTCACTTTATGAGGTTATAACTCTGGAACGCTTCAACGGATCCTGCTGATTCTGAGACTGTTTTTTCGTGACATATTGTACTTCATGTTAGTGATGACATTTCTTCGATATTACTTGCGATTATTTATGAAAAAAATGGAAATATCGCAAAAAAATTTAGAATTTTGCAATTTTAAAACTTTGTATTTTTATACCCTTAAATCAGAGAGATATGTCACAAAAAATAGTTAATAAATAACATTTCCCACTTGTCTACTTTACATCAGCACAATTTTGGAACCAAAATTTGTTTTGTTAGGGAGTTATAAGGGTTAAAAGTTGACCAGCAATTTCTCATTTTTACAACACCATTTTTTTTTAGGGACCACATCACATTTGAAGTCATTTTGAGGGGTCTATATGAGAGAAAATAACCAAGTGTGACACCATTCTAAAAATTGGACCCCTCAAGGTGCTTAAAACCACATTCAAGAAGTTTATTAACCCTTTACGTGCTTCACAGGAACTAAAACAATGTGGAAGGCAAAAATGAACATTTAACTTTTTAAAAATTTTTTTTTACTTCAGAACCATTTTTTTTTATTTTCACAAGTGTAAAAACAGAAATTTAACCATAAGTGTTGTTGTGCAATTTCTCCTGAATACGTCGATACCCCATATGTGGGGGTAAACCACTGTTTGGGCGCACCGCAGAGCTTGGAAGAGAAGGAGCGCCATTTGACTTTTTCAACGCAGAATTGGCTGGAATTGAGATCGGACACCATGTCGCGTTTGGAGAGCCCCTGATGTGACTAAACAGTAGAAACCCCCCACAAGTGACACCATTTTGGAATCTAGACCCCTTAAGGAACTTATCTAGATGTGTGGTGAGCACTTTGAGCCCCCAAGTGCTTCACAGAAGTTTATAAAGTAGAGCCTTGAAAATAAAAAATCGCATTTGTTTACACAAAAATGATCTTTTCGCCCACAAATTCTTATTTTCACAAGGGTAACAGGAGAAATTAGACCACAAAAGTTGTTGTGCAATTTCTCCTGAGTACGTCGATACCCCATATGTGGGGGTAAACCACTGTTTGGGCGCACCGCAGAGCTTGGAAGAGGAGTGCCGTTTTACTTTTTCAATGTAGAATTGGCTGGAATTGAGATTGGACACCATGTCGCGTTTGGAGAGCCCCTGATGTGACTAAACAGTAGAAACCCCCCACAAGTGACCCCATTTTGGAAACTAGACCACTTAAGGAACTTATCTAGATGTGTGGTAAGCACTTTAAACCCCCAAGTGCTTCACAAAAATTTATAAAGTAGAGCCGTGAAAATAAAAAATCCTTTTTTTCCCTCAAAAATGATTTTTTAGCCTGCAATTTTTTATTTTCTCAAGGGTAACAGGAGAAATTGGACCCCAAAATTTATTGTGCAATTTATGGTGAGTAGGCTGATACCCTATATGTTGGGGTAAACCACTGTTTGGGCGCATGGCAGAGCTCGGAAGGGAAGGAGCGCCGTTTTGGAATGCAGACATTGATAGAATGGTCTGCGGGCGTTATGTTGCATTTGCAGAGCCCCCTGATGTACCTAAACAGTAGAAACCCCCTACAAGTGACCCCATTTTGGAAACTAGACCAACCAAGGAACTTATCTAGATGTGTGGTGAGAACTTTGAATGCCCAACTGCTTCACAGAAGTTTATAATGCAGAGTAGTGAAAATAAAAAATATTTTTTTTTCCACAAAAAATATTTTTTAGCCCACAAGTTTTTATTTTCACAAGGGTACAAGAGAAGTTGGACCCCAATAGTTGTTGTCCAATTTGTCCTGAGTACACTGATACCCCATGTGTGGGGGGGGACCACTGTTTGGGTGCATGGCAGAGCTCGGAAGGGAAGGAGCGCCGTTTTGGAATGCAGACTTTGATAGAATGGTCTGCGGGCATTATGTTGCGTTTGCAGAGCCCCCGATGTACCTAACAGTAAAAACCCCCCACAAGTGACCCCATTTTGGAAACTAGACCCTCCAAGGAACTTATCTAGATGTGTGGTGAGAACTTTGAATGCCCAAGTGCTTCACAGAAGTTTATAATGCAGTCGTGAAAATAAAAATAAAAATTTTTTCCACAAAAAAGATTTTTAAGCCCCCAAATTTTTATTTTGACAAGGGTAACAAGAGAAATTGGACCCCAAAAGTTGTTGTCCAATTTATCCTGAGTACGCTGATGCCCCATATGTGGGGGTAAACCACTGTTTGGGTGCACGGCAGAGCTCGGAAGGGAGGGAGCACCATTTGACTTTTTGAGCGCAAAATTGGCTGTCGTGTTTGGAAACCCCCTGATGTACCTAAACAGTGGAAACCCCCCTAATCTAACTCCAACCCTAACCCCAACACACCACTAAGGCTTCTTTCACACTTCAGTTGTTTGGCGTCAGTCAGCTCCGACATAGTGACGGATCGACGGATCCGTCACAATTGTTGAGAAAACGGTTCTAACGGATCCGTTTTTTTGACAGATCCGTTACTTGGGGGTTGTCTGTTAAAAGTATCTACTTTTTGGAGCATGCGCAATTGAAAAAGCGGATTGGGGCGACGGATCCGCCGAAATGGCGGTAACGACGGATCCGTCGCCCATAGGCGGCCATTCTATGGAATGACGAACGCGACAGATCCATCGCGAACCGCCATTTCGGCGCAGACAAAAACATTACAATGGCCGTCAATGTCTAGATGACGTCCGCCAAATCTCGACAGATCCGTCGCATGGCTGATGGAACGGACGACCATCCGCCACAATCCGTTGCTAATGTATGTCTATGGGAAAATAGCGGATCCGCCCCCCAAAAAATGGCGGATCCGCTATTTGACGAAAATGGCGGTTTCAGACTGACTCCAAAAGACTGAAGTGTGAAAGAGGCCTAACCCTAATGCCAACTCGATCCATAATCCTAATCACAACCCTAAGGATAATCACAACCCTAACCCCAAAACAACCAGAACCCTAATCAGAACCCTAAATCCAACACACCCCTAATCCTAATCTCAACCCTAACCTCAAACCTAACCCTAATCCCAATACACCCCTAATCCCAACCCTAACCTTAACCCTAATCCCAAACCTAACTCTAATCCCAAACGTAACCCTAATGCCAACCCTAATCCAAGCCCTAATCCCAACTCTAACCCTAACTTTAGCCGCAACCCTAGTCCTAACTTTAGCCCCAACCCTAACTTTAGCCCCAACCCTAACTCTAAATTTAGCCCCAGCCCTAACCCTAAATTTAGCCCCAACACTAACCCTAAATTTAGCCCCAACCCTAACCCTAAATTTAGCCCCAACCCTAATGTTAGCCCCAACTCCTCTCTCCTGCCGGCCGGCAGATGGCAGCAGAGAGCGGGCGCACTGCGCATGCGCCCGCCATTTTCTTTCCATAGGAAGAAGCCGGCGGGCAGGAGGGGATGCAGGAGGACCCAGGGACACCGGTAAGTATGATAGGGTCCCCGAATCCCCCTATTTCTGTCCTCTGATGTGCGATCACATCAGAGGACAGAGAATTACACATCGCTTTTTTTTTGCGGTCGCCGGTAAACGGTTAATTACCGGCGATCGCAAAACAGGGGTCGGTAAAAACCGACCCCGATCATGTTCTTTGGGGTCTCGGCTACCCCCAGCAGCCGAGACCCCAAAGATCTTCTGGGTGCCGGCCGGCGGCCGCCATTTTTTTGCCGGAATATGGCGGCGCCCATCGGGAGCCACGAGCAGCACCGGGGGAGACAGGTGAGTATCGGGGGGCCATCGGGGACCTCATTTCTCTGTCCTCTGATGTGCGATCACATCGGAGGACAGAGAAATTAAAAGGGAAATTGCATTGTTTTTCTTTGCGACCGCCGGTAAACGGTTAATTACCAGCGATCGCAACTTGGGGGTCGGTAAAAACCCCCCGAATCATGTTCTCTGGGGTCTCGGCTACCCCCGGTAACCGAGACCCCAGAGAAAATCCGACTCTGGGGGGCGCTATTCACTTTTTCCACAGCTTAACGGCGCTGTCGTTTAAGTACCCTTAGCGGCCACCGTTAAAAGGCGTATCGGCGGTCGTTAAGGGGTTAAAATTTGAAAAGGGCCCTCAGACTAATGAGACTAAATTATGACAGACAAATAACAAATAACCTATAAAGTCATATGAACATCAGCATTGATGTGTTTATACATATGTGTGAAACAGGAGGTGTATCTCCATACACAATGACGAATATCTAGATATGAGCACTAATGTGTTTTAGAAAATTTAAACAGATGGACCTGTATCCTCAAACACAATGCAGTGTTGTTAGACAGTAAACAATAAAGTGATAGTTATTGTTTCCAGATAGAGCATTTGAGGTGTTTAAAAAGATGATCATGAGTTATTTTTTACATCTAGACTGCTTTAAAGTTGATTTCTGCTGTTGAATATATATTTTTCTATACCCCATAAGGGAATTACAGATAGAGGGGATCCGCTGTTTAGGTGTCACGGGGCTTCCGCGACAGAGAGGTTCCAGAGAACCGCAGCGCTCTGGGCCTCGTTCACACAGTGAACAGAAGCTCTCCACCTGTTTTTTGACCTGGCTGCTTTGTGCCAGCAGTGCAGGAGTTAACCTTGTTGCTGAGAGCTGGGTCTCAGCTGAAGTGGATCTTGTAATCTGATCCTCTATATAGACCCAGTCCTGACTTCAGCTAGTGTCAGTGATCAGTTCTACTGCCTGGCTTGGAGATTGAAGGAGCGTAGTGTTGGAGTTTTATTTACAGAGATTGGTGTCTGCTATTTCGGTTGCATGTAAAACCTGTTTTACTTCCTGGTTTATACCTTCTCTTCCTTTCTCTGTGTTTCCTCTGTGGTTGTGTGAGCACTTGGTGAGTTTGAGACTTTTAGTTACCTTGTCTGTTTACCCTGTTGTTTGTTGAATTGTCCACCTCCTTTGGGGGGAGAGGGGGCCACTGATAGGGCCAACTCAGGAGACAGGGATACGCTGGCGGCTCAGGCCTCCTAACCATCATAGGTACCCCTTAGACAAGGGAAAGCCAGGGCCCCATTATAGTGGCAGGGTCAGGTGCGGGTCCCAGTACGCCGTCCTGCCCCTTTATCGCCGTTTACGGCATGACATTAGGGTCCCTATCTCTTGATCAAAGTTGTGGCACATAAAAAGAGCATGTCTTGCAATGATCCTGAATGACTTTGTGCATACCAGTCTTAATGAATGCACCACTGGAGTAAGGTGCAACTCCAACCACTTTATTGGAGTTGTCCAAGACTGGTGTAAAAAGACCAAAAGTCCCAACATTTTTGTGTACTTCAAGTTGTTGTACTTAAGAATTCTGACAAAGACACTCAGATGATTCTGGCCCTTATTGCCAGGATTCACCACAGATTGCAGCTGGTTATGGAAGTTCACAGTAGAGGGGGGAGGCACGTTGCGATAAATTTATTATTATTTAACTACAGTATGGGGATTGCTAGAATTGGAGAATCCTTTATATTAATAGGAACATTGCTTTATTCTATACAACTCTAATTTCTTTTCAATATCTAAATGAAATGCCATGCCGAATATTTTTCTTTTCTTTTTAGGAATAGATCATTCTGAAAACATTACACCCTTTACTACTGATCAACTTCCTGGGACAGAGGAGAATAATGAGACTACTCCAGTGTACATACTGAACTCAAATGTGACAATATTGCAAGGAAATTCTACATTAGACCCTCAGTCCAAACCAGGGCAAAACAATAGTAGTTATCAGAGGTATGTCTACAATTTGCATAAACAAGAAGAATCTATGTGTTTCCTAAAGATATCCTTTATGTCACTGCACAGAGATTGTAAATCTGCACAGAAAGTTTCTGTGTAGTAAGGAGTGATACATGCATTGGCAGATTATAATGAGTGCAATCAGGGCTACCACCTGGGGTTCCGAGAGGGCCCATGGCCAGATTGCCGTCATTATAATGCTTTTATGGCACTCAGCTGCCGGCGATACAAAATTGTAGCGCAGCTCCACGGGAACTCCTGTTGACTCTGCTGGCACTGGCCATCGTGATGACATCAGCACGCCAGCATGTACGCACTTACCATAAATAGAAGTGGTGCCTCGAGGACTGGAGAAGATCGCCGAGGTAACGGGAGTGAAGTGAGTACCGTTTTTTTCGGACTATAAGGCGCACCCAGGTTTTAGATGTGGAAAATAGGGGAAAAAAATATTTGAAGCAAAAAAATGTGGTAAAATATTTAATAACATACTATTATATGTGGTGTTATTATATATAATAGTATGTTATTATGTTGGAAGCTGCAGGACCAGTGTGGTTTCTGTGAAGTACTATATGAAGACGCTGGAGGGTGAGCATAAGAATGGGGGCACAGGGCTTATATTGAAAGCACCACTCCAGCACTGCAAAATAACACTGGAGTGCTGCTTTAAAATCCCATGGGAGAACTATAACTCCCAGCATGTCCTGCAGATCCTATGACATGCTGGGAGTTATAGTTCACTAAAGGAGTGGCAGAGTGTGTTATTGTGTTTTGGAAAGACTAACCTCTTGTGGCAGCCAGCCTGTGGTGAGGTAAAAGCATCCCATGACTGCACACACAGAGCCCTCCCTCTTGTTGCCTTTCCATAGCACAGGTAATGGAAGCCAGCAGATTCTAGTGTTGGAGTCTGAAGGACCTGTGATGATGTCAAGAAGAGGGAGGGTTCTGTGATGCTCCAGCCCGCCCACTTCTGACATCATCACAGGTCCTCCTTGTGCACAGTTCTCAGCGTGGAGCCCAGGCAGGTATGCAGCGATCTCTCCCCCGGACCCTGCTGCTGCTGCCTCCTCCTCCCCCGGACGCACAGATCTCCCCAGCTGCTGCAGGAATCAGCGCTGAGGAAACCCTGTGTCGCTGCTTAAGTGCAGTATTCATTTGCTGCTCCCGGCTCATGCTCAGCTGATAGGTGGGCGGGGAGTAGCTAATGAATATTCACTGCAGTTAATCATCGGGACCACATGGTTTCCCCAGCGCTGATTCCTGGCCGTGGGGACATTTTTCTGCCTCCTGAAGTGGGATAACAGTGCGATCCCACTCGCTGCTGCCCCCCTCCCCACATGCTACATCCCGACCATAAGACGCACCCACACTTTCCTCCCAAATTTAGAGGAAAAAAAGTGCATCTATACTCAGAAAAATACGGTATGTGTTATTTTTGTAATATGTGTATGGGATGTGTGCATAATTATTGGGGCTCTCTGAGGGCTGGTATTGTATATAGGGGGCTATGTGGGGTTCTCCTATGGTATGTAGGATACTATGTCGGGGCTCATACTGTATATAGGTAGATATGTGGGGGCTCATACTGTATAGAAGTGTTTATGTGGTGGCTCATATTGTATTTAGGGGCTATGTCAGGGCACATACTGTATATAGGGGCTTTGTGAGGGTTCACGCTGTATATAACAGTTATTTAAAGGCTCTTGTTGTATATAGAGCCATTTTGTGTGGACCCATACTGTATGTAAGGGGCTATGTGGGGCTCATACTGTATATAGGGGTTATTAGCATACTTAATTCTGCTTAATAAGTGATACAATATAAAAAATAATTATAATATGTTAATATTAATATTGAGCAGAATAATTTTCAGCCTATTGGTTAGGCCTTCCCAACAGTCAGTCTCTCTAATTTCTCACCCCTGCTCCTTTATGTATAGCGCTATGCTATGTATAGTGGGGCACCCCATAGGGCCGTGGGGTACTCGGGCTGGGTCCGGCAGTACTTATAGAGGTGTTCACAGCAGCGGTGACCCGATCCGTGGCCCTGGGCATCCAACTAAAGGGAATAAAGTGTAGTGAGAAATAAAGCCTATGGAGAAATGTCCGTGACGCCACCTATGGTGTTTGGTCAGTGTGACCAATGCTGCTTGTTCAGACCCTCTGGAACTGGTGGTATGGCAGCAAGGCTGTTTCAGCTCCCCACAGGCAGAGCTTAGTCCCAGAGCAGATGTTAAAAGGCAAAAGGATAGTGATTTGAAGTGGTGCTGAGCAGATGACGCAGAAATAACCTTTAAGACACAGCAGGATGCAGTTTTCCAGATTTTACTCAGATTCCAGGGTGTGCATGCTTGCTTGGTGCCGTGCCCTCCAGGCAGGGGATCCAGCCAACTCCCAAGTAGATTGGTGAAACTTGCCCAGGACTCCCCTTTATGTTCCTCTCCTGGCCGTGTCCCTACACTGGTGTCCTCCTCTCATGCCCAGTGTCTTCACCCACAGGGTCCCAAGCCAGCAGCTTCAAACCTGGTCGGGCGACGTCCTCAGTGTTCCCTGGGTTCTATGCAGCTGCCTTTTTGGCGAAGTATGGGTGGTGTTTGGGTGTAGCACTTAAAAATACTACACGCTCCGGTCCATGCATTCCGGTCTCACGAGATGATGAAGTAGCGGTCTCGCGAGACCGCTACGTCATCAGCTCGCGAGACCGCAATGCATTCTTGGGACCGGAGCGCCGCGAGGAGCATCGCTAAATGCCTGGCCTGGATCCGGGGGCCGCCAGAAGGTGAGTATATAACTATTTTTTATTTTAATTCTTTTTTTAACAGGGATATGGTGCCCACATTGCTATATACTACGTGGACTGTGTTAGATACTATGTGGGCTGTGTTATATACTGCATGGGCTGTTATATACTGCGTGGGCTGTGTTATATACTGCGTGGGCTGTGTTATATACTGCGTGGGCTGTTATATACTACGTCTCTGTGCTATATACTACGTGGGCTGTGCTATATACTATGTGGCTGTGCAATATATTATGTGGCTGGGCAATATACTACATGGCTGTTATATACTACGTGAGCTGTGCCATATACTACGTGGGCTGTGATATATACTACGTGGCTGTGTTATATACTACGTGGGCTGTGCTATATACTACGCAGCTGTGCAATATACATGGCTGGACAATATACTACGTGGCTGTGTTATATACTATGTGGGCTGTGTTATATACTATGTGGGCTGTATTATATACTATGTGGGCTGTTATATACTGCGTGGGCTGTTATATACTGTGTGGGCTGTGCTATATACTACATGGGCTGTGTTATATACTATGTGGGCTGTGTAATATACTACGTGGCTGTGCTATATACTACGTGGCTGTTATATACTGTGTGGGCTGTGTTATATACTATGTGGGCTGTGTTATATACTGCGTGGGCTGTGTTATATACTGCGTGGGCTGTGCTATATACTACATGGGCTGTGCTATATACTACATGGGCTGTGCTATATACTATGTGGCTGTGCCATATACTACGTGGGTTGTGTTATATGCTACATGGACTGTATATAATACGTGGCTGTGCTATATGCTACGTGGGCTGTGCTATATGCTACGTGGGCTGTGCTATATGCTACGTGGGATGTGCTATATAACGTGGCCTGTGCTATATACTACATGGCCTGTGCTATATGCTATGTGGCTGTGCTATATGATACATGGGCTGTGTTATATGCTACTTGGCTGTGCTATATTTCTGTGCATCATGAATCGTGGTATGTGTTAAAGAGGGGGGCCCACTGAGACTCTTTCGCCCGGGGCCCTCAAAAACTTGGAGCAGGCCCTGGCTTCACTGATTTGTTCATGGCCGGCTGGGCGTGACCATCAGCGACAGGTGCAGTCCGGCCGCGAATTGGCGCAGAATTTGAACCACGCTTCGCTAATTGGTCGCACCCGGCCATCCGAATCCTGTGTATAAATTGCATTATTCTGAAAACTTAATAAATAAACTACATACATATTCTAGAATACCCAATGCGTTAGAATCGGGCCACCATCTAGTATCCTTTATAAAACATTAACATTTACTTTCAGTAGGGATTCCTTTTAAACACTAACATACACGGTATACTATTCTCTATCAGACACTAACATTTTCCTCATAAAATTCTAGCATTTCCCTCTATAACCATTAGTATACTCTTAACATACTAACATACACTCTCCATAGACTTCTCTTTCTTTTGAGCCTACCAGGTCACACGCTCTAAAATATTCTTAATTAAACCCACTAAAACTTCCTATAAGACATTCACTATGAGGTGCATGAGAACATCTTTTCATTAAGCGCAACTTGCTGTCAAGCCTCACAAACTTTAGTGGGGTCCCCAGCCAGGGTGTCTCTCTCTTTGGTGTGATGATGGGGGAACAGTCCCAAGCCCCCAACGTAGGCATTGGGTGTGACTACAAGGCATTGTTGATCACCTTTCAGACGACATCTTCGGTCACACCAGACGGTTTTGCTTCTGTGATCATTTTAGCATGTAAAACCAGTAGAGAGCACATAAGGTGCTAACTATATACAAGGAAAATTTTGATCATGCATTGTTCATGATTCCTTAGTTTTAACTTGCAACACCTAATCAGGTAACAGTAACTTTCAAATATTTACATTTTCCTCTGGTGACAATGTCAGTTTACTTTTTCTTCTGCCAGGACAGGACCTGCGTACTGCCACCTTCTGGATGCCCAAGCACAGGGTTATATCTGGCCATGGGCACACTGCAATAAGCCAAGGTAGTTGATTCCACCACAGGTGTCTGGGTGGACTGATGACGCTGAGTAACTGGCCTTGCTGGGCCTGTTGCTTCACCTGCAGGGACTGATGCTGCAGTTAGGGGGTCTGATGTTGCAGCCCAGTCTGTAGCCTTTAGTTGCTTTTGTACTGGGATGCACTTTTTACAGTCAAGGGCGTACTTTCCTTTGTCACCGATGTGGTGGGTGTAAGTTACCCTGTCTCTGGGGTAAAGGTCTCGGTCGAGGTGACCTTCCATAAGGTGGGACTCTGTCTCTACGGTTGATAAAAATCTAATTTAGTATCCCAGACTCCTTGATGAAGCCCCAGCCTTTCTTTAAATTAAAGACGACTACTTCTCCCTGCCGTAGTGGTCCCGTTTGCCTGAGGGACCTTACGCGCTTGGGCTTTTGCTTGCAAATTCCTTTTCTCATACTCTGCTTGCCGGGCCAAGTACTGTTGTCTTTCCTGCTCCTCCCGCTGTCTGCAGTGCTCCCGCCAGGTCATGTTGGGGATTTCATATCATATTTGCCCTGGTTGGTCCCCTGTGAACACTACGGGTTTGGTGTATTTAACCCGGGGCCCACTGGTTGGAGTTAATGGACTGTGATTTGGTCAAGGCTGCCATCCCCTTGATCCCAGTGAAATCAATGAATCACTTCTCCGCACGTTGGAGTCGGCGGGGGCGGTAAGGGACCTACCAGGGTGTCTGGCACAGGAGGTGCTTCGGGACTTGACGCCTGAGTACCCTCGGTGTCCGGTGACAATTCACCAAGGAACTCAAAACCCTGGCCGGGAGTGTATAGCGGTGGAGGTGACTGGGGCCAAGCTGCACCCCTTACCTTCTCTTCCAGGGTGCTGGATCTTCTTCCCTGCTTCAGGATGGATGTCGCTGCCATCCTGTCACTGCCGCCTGCTGCGTCCTCATGAGCTGACGGGTGAACGCCTCCACTTTCACGCCTAGGAGGTCCAGATCCAACACCGGCAGCTGGGAAGGATCATCAGAGGGTCAGCTGGGGGAGTCCTCCTGCTTCACCCCACACACCAGCCTTTTCTCCTTCCCTCACCATGTTGCTTGCCGGGTCTCCTGCATCAGTCTCGTTTCCTGCGGTTTTGCTGTACCATGCCCATCTTTGTGGACGGTTCCTCGGTCTGGGTGGGCAGTTTCTCTTTCTCTTTCTACCATTCCGGGCCAGGAGTCAGATCCCCCTGGCCGATAAGCCTGTTGATTTTGCACCATATTCTTTGTATGGCACGGGCAGTTCTTTGGTGCTATCTAAAAACACAGTCCAAAACAGGCGCACAGGACCAGTTTTTAAGGGTCGGTCCATCGTTCATGATGCCAAGATTGGAGCACCACATAGGGCTGTAGGGTACTCGGGCCAGGTCCACCAGTACTTAAAGGGGTGGTCATGGCAGCGGTGACCCGGTCCGTGGCCCTGGGCATCCAATTAAAGGGAATAAAGTGTAGTGAGAAATAAAGTCTATGGAGAAATGTTTGTGACGCCAAGATTAGAGCACCCCATAGTACCGTGGGATACTCGGGCCAGGTCCGACGGTACTTAAAGGGGTGGTCAAGGAAGCGGTGACCCAGTCTGTGGCTTTGGGTATCCAATTAAAGGGGATGAAGTGCAGTGGGAAATAAAGTCTATGGAGAAATGTTCATGACGCCACCTGTGGTACTTGGCCAGGGATGGCCAACGCTGCTTAAAGGGGACCACTGGGGCTGATGGTGTTACAGCAGAGTTGGTATAGCTCCCCACAGGTAGAGCTTAGTCCCCTGGGCTACTGGTGCAGTTGGAAAGGGATGATAGCTGGTGGGGTGCAGGACTGAGGGTGCAGGAAATAATTGGAGGACACAGGGTTTTCAGTCTCCTTTACCTTTTACTGGTGAATTTCAGGTGCAATCCAAGGCACAAGATACAGGTGTAGATGGGGTCCAGGCGGCCTGGGAGTTACTTGGGTTCCACTTAGGCAGGTGGGTTCAGAGGCCTTCCTTCTGCGCTGCATTCTCTGTACCTTGATGCCTGAAGCTTTACAAAAGTTCCTCTCAGTGTCTGTTACTCCTAACCCGTATGGTTAACAGCATGAGCCTGTCAAGGCTCTGTTTTCTCACTGGCAGCCCCAGGCTTCTGACTTGCTGTGTTGCCTCCAGGAATTAGATTGGCCAGGAGACCTGCAATCTCCTGCCCTCCGGTTCTAGCTGCTGGGCCTTTAGTACCCTTGCAACCACGGACTCCGGTGACCGGTTTCTTTTGCGCTTTGTCCTGGGAAAAACTCAGTTACAGCTCCATTCCCAGTCTCTCTCTCCTCACATGCTTCCTCTCCCTTCACTGTCTTGCACTACAATCCCTAACCATGCCTCCAGATCAGAACTTATAGGGAAGTTCCCCTGAAACCGGGTTTAGAGCTCCCCCTTCTGGTCTGGAGTCAGGAAGCTGTTGTATGTTTATGTTACCTGCCAAGTGGATCCCTCCTTACTCCCAGGCATAACATCATTCTCCCCATGAGGAAGGAAATGCCATTGTGGCAACCAGACTCCTGGGGTGCCACAATAGTGCTTTACAAAAGGGAAAAACTTGTGCTGCTATCTTTCTCATTTTCCATCTACAGATGGGCATCATAGCATCTGTGTGTTAAACACATGACCTATCAAAGAGGATCATGTGATACGTCATGTGACACATCAGGTACGGGGGAGAGGGCGCCCACCCCATCTAAATAGCCCTGGCTATTAGTGATGAGCGAATATACTCATTGTTCGGGTTTTCCCGAGCAAGCTCGGGTGGTCTCCGAGTATTTATGACTGCTCGGAGATTTAGTTTTCCTTGCAGCAGCTGGATGATTTATGGCTGTTAGCCAGCCTGAGTACATGTGGGGGTTGCCTGGTTGCTAGAGAATCCCCACATGTAATCAAGCTGTCTAGTAGCTGCAAATCATCTAGCTGCGGCAAGGAAAACTAAATCTCCTAGCAGTCAAAAATACTCGGAGACCACCCGAGCGTGCTCTGGAAAACCCGAGCAACGAGTATACTCGCTCATCACTACTGGCTACTCTTAATCCACCCCTGGATTCATGAATTGCCTTATGTATGGCATTATCCTGCTCTAGAAGCAATGCATCTAGGAGAGAAAAGCCCTGCTGGGGATAAGCTGGCTTCTGGATGCTTGGTTTCCTTCTAGGTTTAACTGGCTCAATAAAGAAGTGCTTATCCGAAAATGTACAACTTTTTTGCATCCCCTTACGAACAGCATGTGATAAAACATGGCATAAATTTATATTGTGTTGGATTCCTATAAAATCCAATAGGACAAAACCTCTGAGTCCTTTAGTAGCCATACAGAGGTACAACAGAGGCTTCTTAGACTTTTTTTGGTGCTCTTTTATGGCTCATGAGTCATGACCAAAATCTTTTAATCTGTATCTTACCTAATCTATGGTAAAATTTTCACAATCTATTATACTGAATTTATTAACTTGTTAGGTTTTAGCAGTATTATTTATAATTATATTTTTGCTCTATAGTTCATAATGATATTTACATATGCAAGTAAATGTTATCTCATAATTATTTCCATACAGCAATGTTTCTAGTCCAAAGACCCTGATCCTCGTTTTGATCCTACTACTGGCCATTATCTGTGTCTTTGGTTTTGCAACGCTGATTCCCATTTTAATAAAGGCTCGAAAAAAAAGAGGTACAAACTAGCAATAGTGATTTCGTTGACTATTTTAACTGTGGGGTATGTGAGTTCTCTCTGATCTAGACAGTTTCAGCAGGATCAGGGGTGGTGTATCTGTACTGAAAAGTTTGGGTTTCATACCAGACACTCAGTATCGGGTGCTAAACTCTGAACAAGGACTTTTCCAGGAAGTCCATTTTAATGTTTGGAGTTCTGTGGGAAGTCCAGAGAGAGAATAAATGTTTTCCAGCTCCAAAGTTCAGGTGCTCATTGTTTTCAATGGTGTTCGGTTCTGGTTCAAATTCGAGTATGTTTCTGGCACCCAAATTGAACTTTGGACTAAAGTTCGTGTGTAGTGATGAGCGAATATACTCATTGCTCTGCTTTTCCCGAGCACGCTCGGGTGGTCAGTATTTATGACTGTTCGGAGATTTAGTTTTCCTTGCTGCAGCTGAATGATTTACAGCTACTAGCCAGCCTGAGTACATGTGGGGGTTGCCTGGTTGCTAGGGCATCCCCACATGTAATCACGCTGTCCAGTAGCTGTAAATCATTCAGCTGCGGCAAGGAAAATGAAATCTCCGAAGTCATAAATACCCGGAGACCACCCGAGCGTGCTCGGGAAAACCCGAGCAACGAGTATATTCGCTCATCACTATTCATGTGGGGTTTCAGAACCCAAACTTCCACGAGTCCACTAATTTCTTGTGTATTATGGCTAGGTTAGATGAGCATATAATATAAACACGTGCTCTCCGAGTAGAAATCGCACAGCACACTGATCAATATAATTACAATAGAGCTGGCCTGATGACGACAGTTTTTTTTCACATGGAACAAGTGTGATAGCAGTGTTTTGGAATCTTGAATGGATTATCCGTGTAGCATCTGATTTTTACAAATAAAATCAGATGCCACATAAATGCCATACAGTCGTAAAAAAACAGACGCATAATAAATTTGCATGGCACAAACAAATGAGAAAATTCTTTGTTTGGTCCAAATGGAGATCACATCCAATGGAAGTGCAGAACATCATTATACAATTCACAATTATTACAGCCGTTGGGAAAAGGCCTCATTGAGATGTCCATGATTCATCAACTTGTGCTCATGGATAAAACACATAACCAATATAGTCCACGT
Source organism: Ranitomeya variabilis (assembly GCF_051348905.1). Classification (NCBI taxonomy): domain Eukaryota; kingdom Metazoa; phylum Chordata; class Amphibia; order Anura; family Dendrobatidae; genus Ranitomeya; species Ranitomeya variabilis. The sequence continues at coordinate 217,161,907 of NC_135234.1, read as the reverse complement.
GGCTGTTCACATGTCTGTTTTTCTTTTTTGCAAACAAAGTTGCCCTCAAAAAGAAAAAAAAATGGAGATACGTCCATTTTGATCCAAATCATAGATCAAAATTACCCATAAAAATCCATGGGTCCTTGAAAAATCCTAGACGGCAAAAATTGTGTCTGTGTGCTATCTGTTTTTTTTAACAATGTAATGGGTAGACAATGCTTTTCAATTAATTAATTTTTTTTTCATATGAGAAAATCGTTGAGGAAACTTTGATAAAAATTGAATCCAAAGTACGGAGGATCGCAGTTTTTTGCGTAACAGAAAAGTCAGACATCTAAATGAGGTCTAGGGGTGTGGACACAATGTCTTTTAGAGCATCATTTTTGAAGCAAAAGATACTTCAGGAAATTTTTTTAAAATGCCATGTAGAACATAGTGGCGGCTTCTAAGAGGAGGCCTCCAGAAGAATGGATCAGTCACTTACTTTGGCCTCTTTTGGCTTTCAAAGCCATTAAAAGAAGTCACAAAAGACAGAACACATGCACAGCAAGTCATTTCGACATTGATGTACATATGATCATTCTTTTTGTAGTCTTTTAGCGCTTTTTCAGGCGGTTTCCAGCTGGAATGCATTTGAAAAAAGACGCAGTGAACACAGTGTCCTGTGATTGTCACTGTGATTGCTGTTCCATTTAATGACCCTTCCTTTCTCTTTAAATATACAGGCACAACCAATTCTGTTCTCCACCAAGAAAATGTTTTAATGATAAAGGAAGGCCCAGCAAGAGAGGAAAATCACGAAGATGAGATGTCAACTGTTGAGCTGATAAGCCACAGTAATAACTTTGGAGAAACAGGTATGTACAGTATGTGTACAACATAAGCAGTTACTTGTGCTGCTTATTAATTCTTATTCATTCTTCACTAGAGATGAGTGAGTATACTTGTTTCTTGGGTTTCCCGAGCAGGCTCGGGTGATATCTGATACTTTTAATCACTCGAGAACATGTTTGTATGCTGGATGTGTGAAGAATAGTGATGAGCGAGTATACTCATTGCTCGGGTTTTCCCGAGCATGCTCGAGTGGTCTCTGAGTATTTGTGACTGCTTGGAGACTTAGTTTTCCTTGCCACAGCCACATGATTTGCTGCTACTAGACAGCTTGATTACATGTGGGGGATTACCGAGCAACTAGGCAACCCCCACATGTACTCAGGCTGGCTAGCAGCCGTAAATCATGCAGCTGTGGCAAGGAAAACGAAATCTCTGAGCAGTTACAAATACTCAGAGACCACTCGAGCACGCTCGGGAAAACCCGAGCAATGAGTATACTCGCTCATCACTATTCTTCACACATCCAGCATACAAACTGTCAGGGAGAGACTAGGTGAGTGAGAGCTAATAACCCGGGCCCCTGCAGTTTCCCTCAGACTAGGGAAATCCTGACTGACCCTCTACCTGGAGTTTACACTGATGGTGTGCATGTCCAGGCCTCGAACCTCACCCTGTCTCCTGAGCTCAGCCCTAGGCTGAAACCTCCGCCCACCACCCAGTGAAGATGTTATTCCCCAATACCCACAGTTAGCACAGACAAGGATAAAGGAAAATATACACCACGCCGCAGTCACTCAGGAATACACTATAAATGTGCAGGGCAAAATAAATACAAATATAGGAAGGAGTTAATAAGACAAAGGAAAATACACCACCAGCAACGAATCTCCAACCACCAGCTCTCCTCACCAGACCGAGATAACAACGCACAAGACAGAAGCTATAATCGGCGACGCCCAAAGATCAGGAGAACTATTTAAAGGCAGTGGGCATGGCCCAGCTTCCAATCCAAGGATTAGGTAAATTAACCCCGGAACAGCTAGATAAAATCTAGCAGACGCCAATGAGCAAATAGTGGTCAAAAGCGGAATTACCGCTGTCTGTCGGACGACCTGGTCTGAACAGCGTCCGTCATGACAGTACCCCACCTTCTACGAGGGACCCCAGGGCCCTCACGGCTAATAGGACCCGGCTTGTCCGGATGACGGCGGTGAAACAACCTGACCAGCCGGTCAGCATGAATGTCCGAGGCTGGTACCCAGGACCTCTCCTCAGGCCCATAACCACGCCAATGTACCAAGTACTGTAAAGTGCGACGCACTACACGAGAGTCAACCACCTTGGAGACTTCAAACTCCAAATTACCATCCACCAAGACTGGAGGTGGCATAGGCGCCGCGTCCACAGAACCCACCACCTTCTTTAGAAGAGACCTGTGGAACACGTTGTGTATCTTATACACCGTAGGGAGCTCCAATCGGTACGCTACTGGGTTAATGACGGCGGTGACCCTAAATGGACCTATAAACCGTGGACCCAATTTAAGGGATGGTATTTTGAGTCTTATGTTTTTTGTGGATAACCACACCCAGTCATCCACACTCAGGTCACACGCCTACTGTCAGCCACATGTTTGTACCTAGCACCCACACTCAACAGGAGCTGTTTAACTCTGCTCCAGACTGATGACAATTGTGTTCCTAACTGGTCCTCCTCCGGAACGCCGGAAGAGCCCCTCTGACTCAAGGTGCAAAATTGAGGATGTAGCCCGTAAACACAAAAAAACGGAGACTCCCCAGACGACTCCTGGCGGTGATTATTGATGGCAAACTCAGCCAAAGGAAGAAAGGTAGACCACTTCTCCTGGTTTGCAGAGACAAAGCAGCGTAAGTACTGTTCCAAATTTTGGTTCATAGGCTCAGTCTGACCATTTGACTGAGGATGAAACGCCGAAGAATGAGACAACTTGATTCCCAGCCGTGAGCAAAACGCTCTCCAAAATGTTGCCACAAACTGAGACCCCCTATCAGACACGATGTCAGACGGAACCCCATGAAGTCTGACCACCTCCTGCACAAATACTTGGGCCTGAGTCTTAGCGTTAGGCAACGCAGGCAAAGACACAAAGTGCGACATTTTAGAAAACCGATCAACAATCACCAAGATGACCGTGTTTCCAGCTGATGAGGGCAAATCAGTGATGAAATCCATGGAGATTTCCGTCCATGGCTTACTAGGTACCTCAAGAGGAAGTAGTGTGCCAACAGGATGGGAGCGAGGCGTCTTAGCCCTAGCGCACGTGGTACAAGCTGACACGTATGAGACCACGTCCTGTCGGATCTTGGGCCACCAAAACCGACGTGACACCAACTCCAAGGTACCTCTAACCCCTGGGTGACCAGCCAGGACAGCATCATGATGCTCCGCCAAAACCTTTAGGCGGAGATGAAGCGGTACAAAAGATTTGTTGACGGGAAGCTCAGATGGTACCTCCTCCTGAGCCTCGGCAATCTCAGCCTCAACCTCGGTAGTGAGAGCCGAAACCACAACACCCTTTTGGAGGAAGGGTACTGGATCTTCTTGAGGTTCTCCCCCTGGAAAACACCTGGACAGAGCATCCGCCTTAAGTGTTTTTAGACTCCGGTCTGTAAGTGACCACAAAATTGAAAAACAATGCCCAGCGAGCCTGCCTGGGGGACAGACGCTTGGCAGACTCCAAATACAGCAGATTCTTATGATCGGTAATAACAGTTACCTGATGTACCGACCCCTCCAAGAAGTGTCGCCATTCCTCAACTCCCTGTTGCCGATATCGTAGTTACGTTCGGCGGACGACAGTTTCTTGGAGAAATAGGCGCACGGACGTAAGCCACTCAAAGATGAGCCTAGAGATAGTACCGCCCCCACACCTACCTCAGACGCATCGACTTCCACAACAAAAGGTTTTGATACGTCTGGCTGCACAAGAATGGGGGCTGAAACAAAACTGTTAAGAAATTCAAATGCGCGCACAGCAGCCTCAGACCAAATGGAGAAATTGGTACCCTTTTTAGTCATGTCAGTTAGCAGTTTAGCAATGATGGAAAAATCCTTGATAAATTTCCTATAGTAGTTAGAAAACCCAAGGAACTGCTGAAGTGCTTTCAGGTTATCAGGACGTTCCCAAAGCAGCACCGCCTGCACCTTAGCGGCGTCCATTTTAAAACCAGAAGCAGACACAATATAACCCAAGAAAGGCAACTCTTGAACAGAAAATACACGTTTTTGAAGTTTAGCATACAGCTTATTCTCTCTGAGAAGCTGTAACACCTGCCTGACATGATCTAAATGAGTATCACGGTCGCAAGAATATATGAGAATGTCATCTAGGTACACGATAACGAATTTCCCCAAAACATGCGAGAAAACATCATTGATGAAATGTTGGAACACTGCAGGTGCATTAGTCAACCCAAACGGCATCACCAAATTTTCAAAATGACCCTCAGGGGTATTAAAAGCCGTCTTCCACTCATCACCTTGACGGACTCTTATGAGGTTGTACGCCCCCCTGAGGTCTAGCTTGGTAAACCACCTAGCACCTGCCACCTGGTTGAACAAATCTGGTATCAGAGGCATAGGGTATGGATCACGAACCGTAATCTGGTTCAACTCCCTGAAATCCAAACACAGGCGTAATCCTCCATCTTTCTTCTTCACGAAGAAGAACCCTGCTGCCACCGGCGAGGATGACGGCCTGATGTGCCCTTTGCTCAAGCTTTCAGCAATGTAATCTTTTAACGCTTGTCTCTCCGGACCGGAGATGTTAAACATCCTTGCTTTAGGCAATTTGGCCCCTGGTTTAAACCTGATAGAACAGTCATAAGGACGATGTGGCGGCAACTCTGAACAACCCTTCTCAGAGAACACATCCACAAAATCCTGAAGTGACTCCGGAACGCTTGAAGTCACTGCAGCCACACATGTGGCCAGGCAATTCTCCTGGCAGAACTCGCTCCACCGAATTATGTCCTGAGTTTTCCAGTCAATTACCGGGTTGTGCATAGACAACCAAGGAAAACCCAAAACCACCTGAGCAGGAAGATTCCTGAGCACCTTACATGTAACCCGCTTGGAATGTAGAACTCCAATGTGGAGTTTCACCTCAGCCACAAATTCAGTAATCTCCCCCTGAGAGGGAGAGGAGCAGCATTGATGGTGACCACGCGGATAGGATGAGACAGTTTTTCAATCCTAAAACCTGCTGTGCGCGCAAACTCCTCATCAATGAGATTTGTGGCTGAACCACTATCCACAAAAACAGTAATTGGCAGCTCACTGCCAGCAACAAAAACCTTAGCATGGAGCATGCACTGAGAAACCACCATGGAGGATATACATAAGCTCAGACTGGTCTCCTCCACACCCTCTGAGCTTAGAAGTTTTCCGCCGTTGCGTTTTTCTTAGGCAGCAGAGGACTGATGTTAATAAAATGACCCGTTTTACCACAGTAAAAACAGGCTCCCTGCTTCCTGAGCTCAGGGACTGGACGCTTCACATGTGACACCCCTGCGATTTGCATAGGCTCTGTGGGCTCACCTGCAGCAACCTCATGTGAACCTAAACCCTCTCCCATAGGCGGTGTCACATGCTCCCCCTGACGCAAACGGCGATCAATGCGGACAACCAGACTCATGGCGGAATCTAGAGAGTCTCGTACATCAGAAGGGCTTTTTTAACCCTTCCAGAAATCCCATGTATAAACTGACTCCGCAATGCTGGATCATTCCATTGTGTATCGATCGCCCAGCGACGAAATTCAGAACAGTAATCCTCTGCAACTCGCTCCCCCTGGCGAATAGAGCGTATCTTAGATTCTGCTAGAGCCATTTTGTCAGGTTCATCGTAGATTTTCCCAAGACAGGAAAAAAACTCTCCACAGAGTCAAATGCAGCAGAATCAGATGGCAAAGAAAACGCCCATGCTTGGGGATCCCCACTCACCAATGACAACACCAGGCCCACACGCTGATCCTCATTACCTGAAGATATCGGGCGCATACGGAAATATAGTTTGCAAGCTTCACGAAAAGAAACAAATTTACTGCGTTCCCCAGCAAATTTTTCAGGCAAAGGAAATTTAGGCTCAGCAACTCTTCCTGTCGCTCCAGCTTGCACATTAGACACTGCTAGTCCCTGTTGCTGTACTGCCCCCCTCAACTCAGTGACCTGTAGGGACAGCGCCTCCAACTGGCGGGTTATGGAAGTCATGGGATCCATGACAAAACACAAAAAAAAGAAACCCCCTTTTTTTTTTTTGTGTTCTTGGGCCGATTATAATGTCAGGGAGAAACTAGGTGAGCGAGAGCTAATAACCCGGGCCCCTGCAGTTTCCCTCAGACTAGGGAAATCCTGACTGACCCTCTACCTGGAGTTTACACTGAAGGTGTGCATGTCCAGGCCTCGAACCTCACCCTGTCTCCTGAGCTCAGCCCTAGGCTGAAACCTCCGCCCACCACCCAGTGAAGATGTTATTCCCCAATACCCACAGTTAGCACAGACAAGGATAAAGGAAAATATACACCACGCCGCAGTCACTCAGGAATACACTATAAATGTGCAGGGCAAAATAAATACAAATATAGGAAGGAGTAAATAAGACAAAGGAAAATACACCACCAGCAACGAATCTCCAACCACCAGCTCTCCTCACCAGACCGAGATAACAACGCACAAGACAGAAGCTATAATCGGCGACGCCCAAAGATCAGGAGAACTATTTAAAGGCAGTGGGCATGGCCCAGCTTCCAATCGAATGATTAGGTAAATTAACCCCGGAACAGCTAGATAAAATCTAGCAGACGCCAATGAGCAAATAGTGGTCAAAAGCAGAATTACCGCTGTCTGTCGGACGACCTGGTCTGAACAGCGTCCGACATGACACAAACATGTTCTCGAGTGATTAAAAGTATCGAATATAAGACTAACAGGGGCACAAAACACATATAAATATGGTCACAAAATCTATTTAAATAAGAGGACATGCAAAGAAGGAGCGCTCAAACACTAGGACAGACAGAACGTCCTGTAAATAAAAACACATAGGGACATAACTATAGGGGGCATAGATTATCCTGTTTCACTTAAGGCACAAACACTGAGGGGGCACAAAAGTTTCATCTGCCTCCTTTGAAGAGACCAGTATTATAAATAGAGATAAGAGGATCCATCCTCAGGGGATCAAGCGCAAGCTAAATTTCCTGAAATTGGCGGTTTAGTTCAAATTTGAAAATGTTTACGTTCGATTTGCAGTTCCTCCCAGTTTCCTTCCTAAACTGCTAAAGAATCAGAGAGCAGGCTAAAGTCATTTTGCACTGCATTGCGGGCCTCGCCATAATGCCCTACAGCTATGACATCTTATAGATATATACTTTGTACAGCGGTGGTCAGTACCTGGGCCATCCCAGATCAGCGGTTCTCAGTGGAGCGCAGTTTGTACTGCACAGTCATTTTCCATCTACAAAGTCACTGGGTAATTCTCTCCATTCAGTGATATGTAAACTCTTATGGTCAGCTGTGTCCTCTCTCTCTTTCTCTCTCTATCTCCAATAGAGTGTAAGCTTTTATGATCAGAAGGGTCCTCTCTCTCCCGTAGAGTGTAACTTCTTATGGTCAGTGGGGTTCTTCATATCTCTCGCTACCACATGTGTATTTTCCTAGCAATTACAAGCTTTTCAGTATTGAGATTTGCTCAAATTTATGCTCAGCAAATCAATTTTTTTCATGAAAGTTAAGCAAAGTTAGGGAATTTAAATTTCAAAAGATCTGCTCATCTCTAATTATAAATAGAATATATTCGTTGCAGACTTTGAATTATGGCCCAAGAAATTCCAGTTATGACAAAAGATAATGAAATCCAATGTTGCAGGTCTTGGAGGAATCATAGAAGGCAACTCATTGTTTCTATGTGGATTTTGAAGCAAATTTTCTTTAAGATTCATTTAAGAAACATGCTTCAAATACTCTGGGATGTGGATGTTGAAGCTAATCCATTTCAAAATCAGTGTATAAAAACTCCATTTTAATATACCCTGAACTTGAAAAAAAGTCACCCCTCTAAGGGACAACCCCTCCAAGTTAATCAAATAATAGGAGTTTGCACACCAACTCTTCTTGCTGTTCCACTTAGATGTGGCAAGAGCAAAGTATTTTTTTATGAATTTACTCCAGAAAACATGCATTAATATTTATAAAATTCTTTTATATAGCCGTAACATAAGCTATAATGATGTACATCAATTGTCATTAGTCACATCAGTCTCTGTCCCCCAACTATCTAACTTCCTAATTAGCCTAATATGATTTTGACCCCAGTACTACATTTTAAAAACAGTGTTACTGATTGTCCCTGTTGTAGCTGTTCCTTTAATGAACCTTCCTTTTTGTTTAATTACACAGCCACAATCAATTCTGTGTTTCTCCAGAAAAATGTTTCGATGATAGGTAAAGGAGCAGCAGGAGAGGAAAAAGTTGAAGGAAAGGAGATGAAGGAGCTGACAAATAATGGCCATCTTTTTAAAGAAACAGGTATGTATGCAGGTATGGCATATAAGCAGGGACTTCAGACTTTCTCAGTTTTTTTTTTATCCTCGTTACAAAATGGAGTGGCTGGTTGGATGAATGATGAACGATCTATTCATTCTCTATTGGGCTGCTGGGAATAAATGGAGTAGCGGTCAAGTATGAGCACTGCCCTCCAACGAGAATAAAACTTTGCCGTTCTGCCGTTTGGTTCAGATCCCAGTGGTCAGACCCCCAGGATCAATATGTGATAACTTGTTTTAATGAAAAATTCCCAATTAAATCTTTAAATTCACTGCAAACATCAATATTCTAGGGAACTTAAAATGAATTGCTATTGAAATTGGACTTTGCTGAATTAAAGTGCACACATAGCACATAGCATTTGAGAAGATCATAATAAGGATTTTTCATATCTGTTTAATACTTCAACACTTGGACCTTAAATCGTTCATCAGATCCAGACTTAGTGCCCCAATAGAAGCTATTCTGCACTAAGTCACCCCACACCCAATAGAATAGAAGTATTGTTTGGCTGATGGCTTAGCTGGCAGTTATCTCTCTCGACACCTCCATACCCAGGAGTGCCGCTCTGCTGAGCATGCCTGTGTGCTCTATGAAAGAGCCACTGCCAGACTCCTCTTGAGTTGAGTTATCTCACCAAAAACAAAAGGATCCTTAATTTGAAATCAGACATGTCAGAACCTTATCTCACCCAAACATCATTGGGAGGCCCCCATACACAGTAAACTATCAGATCAGCCTGCCAAAGCTGGCAAATTTCTCCTACATTAGTCTAATGTGTATGGGGGCTTCAACTCTGGTTCTGATAAACTGAGGGAGATGATGTTTCTGGTGCATTTTTTAGGCAAAGCAATAAGTGAATGCAAAATTAAAGTAAATTCACATCTACTTATTTTTCAGTATTTTTTTTTTTTTGCAAGCATGGCAGCTGGTTCATATGTTTGTATTTTGTTATGTTTTAACCCCTTTCTGACATCTGACGTACTATCCCGTCGAGGTGGGGTGGACCCGTATGACCACCGACGGGATAGTACGTCATAGCAATCGGCCGCGCTCACGGGGGGAGCGCCGCCGATCGCGGCCGGGTGTCAGCTGCCTATCGCAGCTGATATCCGGCACTATGTGCCAGGTGCGGTCACAGACCACCCCCGGCACATTAACCCCCAGCACACCGCGATCAAACATGATCGCAGTGTGCCGGCGGTACAGGGAAGCATCGCGCAGGGAGGGGGCTCCCTGCGGGATTCCCTGAGACGATCGGTACAAGGGAATGTACTCACCTTGTACCGAGCATCTCCTCCCTGCAGGCCCCGGATCCAAAATGGCCACGGGGCTGCATCCGGGTCCTGCAGGGAGTACTTCCGGGTCCGGAGCAGGCTGCAGCTGCAGCTCTGTAAGCCTGCAGCGATGAGTGAGATCGCCGATCTCACAGAGTGCTATGCAAACTGTAAGATCGGCGATCTGTGATGTCCCCCCCTGGGACAAAGTAAAAAAGTAAAAAAAAAATTTCCACATGTGTAAAAAAAAAAAAAAATTCCTGAATAAAGAAAAAATATATATATATATTATTACCATAAATACATTTCTTTATCTAAAAAAAAAAAAAAACAGTAAAAGTACACATATTTAGTATCGCTGCGTCCGTAACGACCCAACCTATAAAACTGTCCCACTAGTTAACCCCTTCAGTGAACACCGTAAGAAAAAAAAAAACGAGCCAAAAAACGCTTTATTATCATACTGCCGAACAAAAAGTGGAATAACACACGATCAAAAAGACGGATATAAATAACCATGGTACCGCTGAAAACGACATCTTGTCCCGCAAAAAACGAGCCACGACACAGCATCATAAGCAAAAAAATAAAAAAGTTATAGTCCTCAGAATAAAGCGATGCCAAAATAATTATTTTTTCTATAAAATAGCTTTTATCGTATAAAAGCGCCAAAACATAAAAAAATGATATAAATGAGATATCGCTGTAATCGTACTGACCCGAAGAATAAAACTGCTTTATCAATTTTACCAAACGCGGAACGGTATTAACGCCTCCCCCAAAAGAAATTCATGAATAGCTGGTTTTTGGTCATTCTGCCTCACAAAAATCGGAATAAAAAGTGATCAAAAACTGTCACGTGTCCGAAAATGTTACCAATAAAAACATCAACTCGTTCCGCAAAAAACAAGACCTCACATGACTCTGTGGACCAAAATATGGAAAAATAATAGGTCTCAAAATGTGGAGATGCAAAAACTTTTTTGCTATAAAAAAGCGTCTTTTAGTGTGTGACAGCTGGCAATCATAAAAATCCGATATAAAAAAAGCTATAAAAGTAAATCAAACCCCCCTTCATCACCACCTTAGTTAGGGAAAAATAATAAAATTAAAAAAATGTATTTATTTCCATTTTCCCATTAGGGCTAGGGTTAGGGTTAGGGCTAGGGTTAGGGTTGGGGCTAGGGTTGGGGCTAAATTTAGGGTTAGGGTTGGGGCTAAAGTTAGGGTTTGGATTACATTTACGGTTGGGATTAGAATTAGGGGTGTGTCAGGGTTAGAGGTGTGGTTAGGGTTACCGTTGGGATTAGGGGTGTTGTTGGATTAGGGTTTCAGGTAGAATTGGGCAGTTTCCACTGTTCAGGCACATCAGGGGCTCTCCAAACGCGACATGGCGTCCGATCTCAATTCCAGCCAATTCTGCGTTGAAAAAGTAAAACAGTGCTCCTTCTCTTCCAAGCTCTCCCGTGTGCCCAAACAGGGGTTTACCCCAACATATGGGGTATCGGCGTACTCGGGACAAATTGGACAACAACTTTTGGGGTCCAAGTTCTCTTGTTATCTTTGGAAAATAAAAATTTGGGGGGTTAAAAATCATTTTTGTGGGAAAAAAATGGATTTTTTATTTTCACGGCTCTGCGTTGTAAACTGTAGTGAAACACTTGGGGGTTCAAAGTTCTCACAACACATCTAGATAAGTTCCTTGGGAGGTCTAGTTTCCAATATGGGGTCACTTGTGGGGGGTTTCTACTGTTTGGGTACATCAGGGGCTCTGCAAATGCAACGTGATGCCTGCAGACCAATCCATCTAAGTCTGCATTCCAAATGGCGCTCCTTCCCTTCCGAGCTCTGCCATGTGCCCAAACAGTGGTTTCCCCCCACATACGGTGTATCAGAGTACTCAGGACAAATTGGACAACAACTTTTGGGGTCGAATTTCTCTTGTTACCCTTGGGAAAATACAAAACTGGGGGCTAAAAAATTATTTTTGTGAAAAAAAAAAAGAATTTTTATTTTCACGGCTCTGCATTGTAAACTGTAGTGAAACACTTGGGGGTTCAAAGCTCTCACAACACATCTAGATAAGTTCCTTAGGGGGTCTACTTTCCAAAATGGTGTCACTTGTGGGGGGTTTTAATGTTTAGGCACATCAGGGGCTCTCCAATCGCAACATGACATCCCATCTTAATTCCAGTCAATTTTGCATTGAAAAGTAAAACGGCACTCCTTCACTTCCGAGCTCTGCTATGCGCCCAAACAGTGGTTTACCCCCACATATGGGGTATCAACGTACTCAGGACAAATTGCACAACAACTTTTGTGGTCTAATTTCTTCTCTTACCCTGGGGAAAATAAAATATTGGGGGCGAAAAGATCATTTTTGTGAAAAAATGATTTTTTTACGGCTCTGCATTATAAATTTCTGTGAAGCACTTGGTGGGTCAAAGTGCTCACCACACATCTAGATAAGTTCCTTAGGGGGTCTACTTTCCAAAATGGTGTCACTTGTGTGGGGTTTCAATGTTTAGGCACATCAGGGGCTCTCCAAACGCAACATGGCGTCCCATCTCAATTCCAGTCAATTTTGCATTGAAAAGTCAAATGGCGCTCCTTTCCTTCCGAGCTCTGCCATGCGCCCAAACAGTGGTTTACCCCCACATATGGGGTATCAGCGTACTCAGGACAAACTGTACAACACCTTTTGGGGTCCATTTTCTCCTGTTACCCTTGGTAAAATAAAACAAATTGGAGCTGAAATAAATTTTGTGTGAAAAAAAGTTAAATGTTCATTTTTATTTAAACATTCCAAAAATTCCTGTGAAACACCTGAAGGGTTAATAAACTTCTTGAAAGTGGTTTTGAGCACCTTGAGGGGTGCAGTTTTTAGAAAATACCCAAGTGTGACACCGTTCTATCATATAGACCCCTCAAAATGACTTCAAATGAGATGTGGTCCCTAAAAAAAAAATGGTGCTGTAAAAATGAGAAATTGCTGGTCAACTTTTAACCCTTATAACTCCCTAACAAAAAAAAATTTTGGTTCCAAAATTGTGCTGATGTAAAGTAGACATGTGGAAAATGTTACTTATTAAGTATTTTGCGTGACATATTTCTGTGATTTAAGGGCATAAAAATTCAAAGTTGGAAAATTGCGAAATTTCCGCCAAATTTCCGTTTTTTTCTCAAATAAACGCAAGTTATATTGAATAAATTTTACCACTAACATGAAGTACAATATGTCACGAGAAAACAATGTCAGAATCGCCAAGATCCGTTTAAGCGTTCCAGAGTTATAACCTCATAAAGGGACAGTGGTCAGAATTGTAAAAATTGGCCTGGTCATTAACGTGCAAACCACCCTTGGGGGTGAAGGGGTTAAACATGTGTTTTTTTTGTATTTTAACCTGCTCCCAACTTAGTGCAGCGTAAATATCCCTGGGCAGCCATGCAGGGATAGGTTTCAGGACTCTGGTACTAGTCACCACCTCGGACGAACACAATCATCAGTACCTGAATGGTTCAGGTACCGATGATGTTATCCCCATGTTAGCCAGCCTCTGGCTGTCTTATCTCCTAGATGTTATGATCATTAGCGATTGCAGCATTTAGAAGGTTGTGAGATGGAGTGTGCTCCCTTCCTCACCCCATTCGAAACCCCCATGATGCGATCGCAGGGAGTTGAGGGCTGTCATGGCAGCCAGAGGTCAAATAATGACCATCAGGTCTGCAACTGCAGTGACCTGTTAGAACCAGCCAGAAGCAGGGTCTATCAGGCGTTCTGTCAGTGTAAAGTTTACAGCTCTAACACATTGCAATACAAGTGCACTAGACCGGTGATAAGAGAAATAAAAGTTGAAATCCCATATTGGGGCAAAGTAAAAAAAGAAAAAAATTCACAAAATAAAGAACTGAAAAAAATCACGAAAAAAAATTCCAACAATATGCATTTTTATGTAAGAACAGAAATAAACAGATAAAGTACACATATTTGTTATCGCCACATTCAGAAAAACCTGATCTATCACACTATTTAACCCCTACAGTGAACACCAAAAAAAATTTAAAATGTGGCAAAAATTCTGTTTGTTCATAATACCATCAAACAAAAAGTGGAACAAAACATGATCAAAAAGTAATATGAGAATAGACATGGTGTCTCTGAAATTGTCATCTTTTCTTGCAAAAAAATAAGTCCCCACTCAGCTTCGTCAGTGGAAAAATAAAAACACAATAGCTGCCATTCTATGAACATGCAAAAACAAATAATTTTTTTACATAAAATAGTTTTTAGTGTGTAAGAGCAGGAAAGAATAACAAATATGGTGTAAATGTGGTATCTCTATAATTATACTGATTTGAAGAGTAAAGCTGTCTTATCACCACATAGTGAAAGGTGTAAAAAAAATACAATTAGTGAACTGGTATTTTCTCATATTTTAGTCTTCCACAAATCGGAAGAAAAAGTGATAAAAATTGTTATACATCCCAAAATGGTACCAATTAAAACTTCAACTAAATCCCTCAAAAACAAGTCCTCACATGACTGTCGACTGAAGAATAGAAAAATTATAGCTCTCAAAATATGGCAATGCAAAAATAAGTTGTTTTTTTTTTAAATGGTTTTTAGTGTGTGATAGTAGCAACCCCCCAAAAAGATACAAACCTGTTACAGCTGTAATGACACCATCCCTAAGAATAAATCCATCTTATCACTTTTACTGCAAGGTAAAGAATAAAGAAAAGCAATTCTTCACTTGTGGATGGATCCATTGGAGTTCCATCTGAATCACATATTTTGGAAATTTAGGTGGAAACATCCCATGTAAGTGTTCAGCATAGAGCACAGGATAAATGTGAAACGAGCCTTAAAAGTGATCCAAAATGTTATGTACCCCAAAATGCTTCCAATAAAAGCTTCAACTTAATCCACAATAAACAAGCCCCTTCTCAAGTCTGTCATCTGTTAATGGAAATATATAAAGTCATGCAAAAGTGACATGGCTCTCCACAAAAGGAATCCAACTAATTTTGTGCTCCACTATCAATGTGCCTAAATTGCAGTTTGCGTCCACATGTTTGGCATTACTGTAGTGATGAGAGCCCACATAATTTAAGGGGTGCATGTCTTCAGAAATACAAGCTCGGCACAATGCATTGGGCATTACAATGTATTGTTAACTAGGGTTGAGCTAAACAGATCGGACAAATTAAAAAATCGCCGTCTTTCGGCAAAGTCGGGTTTCATGAAACCCGACCCGATCCTAGTGTGGGATCGGCCATGCAGTCGGTGATCAGCGAGCCAAAGTCGCGTTTCGTATGACGCATTCAGCGCCATTTTTCAGCCAATGAAGGAGGACGCAGAGTGTGGGCAGCGTGATGACATAGGTCTCGGTCCCCACCATCTTAGAGAAGGGCATGACAGTGATTGGCTTGCTTTCTGCGGCGTCACTAGGGCTATAAAGGGGCGTGCACGCCGACCACCATCTTACTTCTGCCGATCGTAGCATAGGGAGAAATTGCTGCAGCTTCATCAGAAGAAGGGATATGGTTTGGGAGGGAAGATTAACCCCCAAACTGCTTGTGCTGTAGCGATTTCCACTGTCCAACACCACCTTTTTTTTTTGCAGGGACAGTGGAGGCTATATTTTTGTGCATCAGCTCTGCTGCTGTGCAAACCAACTGCTTTTTTAAAAGCAAAAATCCTGTTGCTCCTTTCTGCACAGTTATCTTGTTTATTTGTCCACACTTTTGTGTGCAGCAGTCCTTTTTATTACTGCCATACTTGTCCTGAGATCATTGTAGGGAGATTGAAATTGTACTACAGTCCTTGTATTTTTTCATATATCAGCCAGCCACTTTCTGCCACTTACATTGCGTTGTTTTATACACTGGGCCTCAGTTTTGGTTCAGTCTCCAAAAAAAAAAAGGGAGATTGAAATTCTCACAAAGTGGGTATATTTCAGTCCTGTTAGTTTGTCGTATATCAGCCAGCCACTTTCTGCCACTTACATTGCGTTGTCAACAAGTTTATATACACCTTCAACCTTGTTTTACAATATCATATAACGGTTGTTATTTTGGTTAGATTTTCCAAAAAATGAGGAAGTCTGGTGGAAGAGGCCGTGGAAGTAGGTTGCCAGCTGGTACTGATGGTGGTGGTGGTGGTGCATCTGGTGGTAGTGGGAAAAGCACAATAGCACCTAAGGCTGGAGGTGTGGAGCCAGCGTCATTGTCTGGCTACACAAGGCCTTGAAGGCTCCCTTATCTGGTAGTAGGAAAACAGCTTTGAAAGCCGGAGCAGCATGAAAAAGTTTTGGCTTTCCTTGCTGACTCAGCCTCTAGCTCTTTCGCCTCCAAGCAGCGAGTCATCCGTGGATGCTCCCGGTCAGGAACAAGTCGTTTCCTTGTGTCCTTCACCCAAACCAAAAATGATGGATGCATGAGGCAACACTACAGGTTACTCCATGGAGTTCTTTACACATACCGTGCCTGGGTTAGAAAGGCAAATTGTTAACTGCCCATTACAAGATGAATCGGACATGGAGTGCACTGATGCACAGCCACAGCTAGATTATTATGCTGTTCCATTGACTCAGATCACTACATTGCCCTCGCAGTGTACTGAGCCAGAATCTGACCCTGATGAGACTATGTGTAATAATTATAGGGGATAACTCAGGAGACTCTTTGCGTGGAACAAGACAACTACAGGACACAGTTTTATAAGTGGTAAAATCTATATTATCATACGGTGATTCAAACAGGTGCAGAGAGAAACTCAAGTCCACAAGTCTATAGGAAACTTCAGAGGAAAATGGAATCAAGCAGAAAGTCTATGAAGCACAGTTATTCTTGAGGATACTTGACACGAATAAATCCTTGTCTTAGTCCAGGCACAGATAAATATGCTTATTAGGCAGTTCAAATCATATCTTAGCTCAACCAGGGAGGCCTGGTTAATAGTCTCAGGTTATTGCAAAGCAGCAACAGCTTACATGACCAGCAAATGCAGATGGAAGTAAACACGAACAGCAGATGAAGGAGGATTACTGGAATCCTGTGTATGCAGCAGGAACTCAGAGCAGAGTAGCAGGATCCCCACACAGGTTCACAGGAGCAGGTGTATAGCCAGGGAGTAATCAGAGGTCAGGAGCTGGATGCAAGGCAGAATACTCTAGCACAGACTGAAGGCTGGGGTGGAGTTTTATAGCAGGAGACACAGTGCACATGAGACCAAAGATGCCATCTTGAAAAAGGGCAGTAATGCACAAAAGGTAAAAAATGTTCAGAGTCCTGACATTACTCCCTCCTTAGAAGCGGCCTCAGGACAATCCTGGACCTGGTTTCTCAGGGAATCTCTGATGAAAACGAGAAATCTTCTGTTGGGCATTGATGTTTTCCACAGGTTCCCAAGAGTCTTCCTCAGGGGGATATCCCTGCCATCCTATCAGACATTGGAGCCGATTCCTGTGAATCCTGGAATCAATAATTTCCTCCACCACGAATTGTTCTTGCCCATCAATCATCACAGGCTGCGGAGGTGGCACAACACGTCCCTGGAAGGTATTAGGAGATACAGGCTTTAGTAAAGATACATGAAAAACTGGGTGAACCTTCATAGTCCTAGGCAGCTTCAGCCGGTAGGCCACAGAGCTCACAATACCGTTGATCTTGAAAAGGCCAATGAATTTCTGTCCAAGTTTTTGTGAAGGAACGTTTAACTTCAGATTCTTAGTTGCTAACCACACGGAATCTCCTACCTTGAACATGGGTGCAGGTTTACGGAATCTATCAGCCGATCTCTTATAACGTTCTTGAGCTGTGGTCAGGGATTCCTTCAGAACCTCCAGATTCTGTCTCATCGTAGTCAGCCTTTCCTCCACTGCCAGAACCGGAGAATTGGAGACCTAGGTAAAATACAAGGATGATAACCCAGATTGGCAAAGAAAAGTGTAAATTTAGTGGAGGCGCTCTGAGAATTATTATATGAAAATTCGGCTAACTGCAACAACTCCAACCAATCATCCTGGAGATGGCTGACATAACATCTTAGATATTGTTCCAGCGTCTGGTTGGTACGCTCAGTCTAACCATTTGTCTGGGGATGGTAAGCAGAAGAGAGACAGACATTAATATTTAGTGCAGAGCAAAACCCCTTCCAGAATCTTGAAGTAAACTGTACTCCACGGTCAGAGATGATCTCATCCAGAACCCTGTGCAACCGAAAGACATTCTGTATAACCAAGTTCACTGTATCTTTAGCTGAGGGGAGGCCGGTGCATGGAACAAAATGAGCAGCTTTAGTCAGGCGATCAACTACCACCATGATTGTATTCATGCCCCCCTATGTAGGCAGCTCCACAATAAAGTCCATTGATATAGACTCCCAAGGGCGGGACGGAACAGGTAATGGTTGTAGAAGACCCGTAGGTGCCACATGAGGAGTCTTGTAACGGGCACATACCTCGCAAGACAGAACATAGTCCTTGGTATCCTTCAGGCAAGTTGGCCACCAGAAGAATCGGCTCAGGAACTCTTGTGTCTTCTGTACCCCCCCTGTGACCAGCCAACTTGGGAGTCATGTACCAACTTGAGAATCTGCAGACGGATGACCTCAGGGATGTAGATACGTCGATCTCTAAACCACATGCCACCCTTAAAGACAAGATTAATATCCACAGGTGGGTTGGCCAGAAATACATCACCTTCACAGGCCTCCCTGCACTCCTTCCACAAGTCCTGATCGTGGATAACTCTGATGAAATTGGCATCAGATAGAACGGTCTTGGACGGGGCTCCAGGTACGGAATCCGCAGCATGGATTCGGGATAAAGCATCAGCCTTCCCATTACGAGAACCTGGACGGTACAAGATAACAAAGTTAAATTGATTTAAAAATACAGGTCCTTCTCAAAAAATTAGCATATAGTGTTAAATTTCATTATTTACCATAATGTAATGATTACAATTAAACTTTCATATACTATAGATTCATTATCCACCAACTGAAATTTGTCAGGTCTTTTATTGTTTTAATACTGATGATTTTGGCATACAACTCCTGATAACCCAAAAAACCTGTCTCAATAAATTAGCATATTTCACCCGTCCAATCAAATAAAAGTGTTTTTTAATAACAAACAAAAAAACCATCAAATAATAATGTTCAGTTATGCACTCAATACTTGGTCGGGAATCCTTTGGCAGAAATGACTGCTTCAATGCGGCGTGGCATGGAGGCAATCAGCCTGTGACACTGCTGAGATGTTATGGAGGCCCAGGATGCTTCAATAGCGGCCTTAAGCTCA
The DNA here is from genome assembly GCF_051348905.1 of Ranitomeya variabilis. Classification (NCBI taxonomy): domain Eukaryota; kingdom Metazoa; phylum Chordata; class Amphibia; order Anura; family Dendrobatidae; genus Ranitomeya; species Ranitomeya variabilis. Next base: position 217,142,923 of record NC_135234.1, on the reverse strand, counting down.
TCCAGAGTGTTGGGTCTTGCATCTCTCAACTTTCTCTTCACAATATCCCACAGATTCTCTATGGGGTTCAGGTCAGGAGAGTTGGCTGGCCAATTGAGCACAGTAATACCATGGTCAGTAAACCATTTACCAGTGGTTTTGGCACTGTGAGCAGGTGCCAGGTCGTGCTGAAAAATGAAATCTTCATCTCCATAAAGCATTTCAGCCGATGGAAGCATGAAGTGCTCCAAAATCTCCTGATAGCTAGCTGCATTGACCCTGCCCTTGATGAAACACAGTGGACCAACACCAGCAGCTGACATGGCACCCCATACCATCACTGACTGTGGGTACTTGACACTGGACTTCAGGCATTTTGGCATTTCCTTCTCCCCAGTCTTCCTCCAGACTCTGGCACCTTGATTTCCGAATGACATGCAAAATTTGCTTTCATCAGAAAAAAGTACTTGGGACCACTTAGCAACAGTCCAGTGCTGCTTCTCTGTAGCCCAGGTCAGGCGCTTCTGCCGCTGTTTATGGTTCAAAAGTGGCTTTACCTGGGGAATGCGGCACCTGTAGCCCATTTCCTGCACACGCCTGTGCACGGTGGCTCTGGATGTTTCCACACCAGACTCAGTCCACTGCTTCCTCAGGTTCCGGTCACCTCTTCTCGTTGTACAGCGTTTTCTGCCACATTGTTTCCTTCCAACAGACTTACCATTGAGGTGCCTTGATACAGCACTCTGGGAACAGCCTACTTGTTGAGAAATTTCTTTCTGGGTCTTACCCTCTTGCTTGAGGGTGTCAATGATGGCCTTCTTGACATCTGTCAGGTCGCTAGTCTTACCCATGATGGGGGTTTTGAGTAATGAACCAGGCAGGGAGTTTTTAAAAGCCTCAGGTATCTTTTGCATGTGTTTAGAGTTAATTAGTTGATTCAGAAGATTAGGGTAATAGGTCATTTAGAGAACCTTTTCTTGATATGCTAATTTATTGAGACAGGTTTTTTGGGCTATCAGGAGTTGTATGCCAAAATCATCAGTATTAAAACAATAAAAGACCTGACAAATTTCAGTTGGTGGATAATGAATCTATAGTATATGAAAGTTTAATTGTAATCATTACTTTATGGTAAATAATGAAATTTAACACTATATGCTAATTTTTTGAGAAGGACCTGTAAGTTCCAACAAGCCTGATGAGGAGAAAGACATCTAGCGGATCTAAGGAACTCTAGATTGCGATGGTCAGTTAGCACTATGATCTGTTGTGCAGCTCCTTGCAGATGATGCCTCCATTCTTTGAAAGCCG